>NC_087556.1:2054024-2396940 GCF_036250125.1 Pseudopipra pipra | reverse complement strand
GGGAGGTGGTGGAGTGCCCATCCCTGGAGGTGTCCAAGGAACGACTGCATGTGGCACTGGGTGCTCTGGGCTGGGGGACAAGGTGAGGTTTGGTCAAGGGTTGGACTTGATGATCTTGGAGGTCTTTTCCAACCTTAATGATTCTGTGATTTCATGTTATTTTGGGGGTCAGTTACCCTTACAGGTGCTAGACTGATGCCCTCACGCGTGTTGTAGCCTCTAGCAGCATGTGTAATTACCCTTCAGCAATACAAGGGGTCATTGGGATACTAAACCAAATGTTTGGCATCACAGAAACATGAGGTGTTGCCTGGATCCACCTGACCAACTAGCCAGCCACATCTCTGCCTGCCTCTGCTCCACCACATCTTTCATACATCACACAGGCTGATGTGCTAATACTGCTTTTGCCGAGTAAATTTAAGGAGCTCACAGTGTTCCCCGAGCAGAGGTGGAACCTCTATTCAAAAAGAAAAGCAACACAATATTTTGGAACAAGAAGACATGCTGTCATTTTTTAGGGAAGCAATGTGAATATGTGGTCTGAGACAGGAAGGCAGGAGGTTGCCAAGCTGAAACGGTTACAGTGAAGGGAGAAAAACTGGGATGCTGCACATGGAATGGAAAAAACACTACAAATTGACAGAAAAAAAATCAGACAGACTGGAAAGCAAAGGAACAGATGTCCCATTTTGCATTCAAGAAGTTAGCTTCTTTGGCATTTAATCACTACCTCTCATATTCTCAAACTCTAATTCGTTACATGTACCATCCAAATTCCAACTCTTCCCCTATGTTGTGTGTTATTGACAACTCTCATGTAGATGTACACTGTGCTGTGGAAAAAGCAAAAAAAAAATGTAGAAGTATCATTTTTTACATCATCTAAAAATACCTTTGAACAAGAATGTGTGCTTGCAAATGCAGACTTAACCTCTAGCAAAAGCGTGTAGCTATTTGATCTTTTTGGTTATTGTAATATGACCTCAAATTCTCAGGTTTCAATGCTCTTTTACATCTGGAGAAAGAAAAAAGAAGAAGAGTTTCCATTGCTTGAACACATTTCCCTTATATTGCTTGAATAGTTAAAATTAACATTTACAGAGGTCAGTGATGGGATGGGAAATAAAAGAACACAAGTAAATAGATAGAAAAAATGTAATGGTGTGACATGAAATGGGAGGTTATGGATGATGCTGATATGGAGTAATGAAGTTGCATTCAGAACATGTCAAATCATGGGATCTTTTAGTATTTTCAGGGTCTCCAACTAGGGTAGTTTCAGGAGGGAAAGCACTTTTGATGTCTAAACTGCATAAAACTACTAGGACCTCTTCTTCAGTGGACAGTGAAGAAAAGCACCTGGTTAATTCTACCTTGATGAAGTAACAGGACCAGAAGCAAGATCAGGAAAAGGCTTCCTGGACTCACTCTTAACTCCTAGTCTGCTTCAAGACTGTCAGCCCAGCCCTGCAGAAGAGAGCACAGCAGTAGCTATTCAACTGCAGGAGGCCCTATAGTTCCACGCCTTCCTCAAGCCCCAGTGATTCCAATGCATTCCCATTTTAGAACTAATTAAGCACAGTGAATTTAGTTTCACTTGCACTATTTATGGACTTGCTCATGCATTTTGTACAGCAGGATTTATACAGATTTATTTCTACACCATCATAGCTTTTGGCCACTGTTGATGAACTGATCTTTCTGTCACGTCCGAGTAATTTGTCATATGTGTTTCAAGACAGCCAGTAAGGTAGGAATATCTTCCTGTAAGATTGGAATCATTATGGCAGTTATAAGGCTGCTACAGTTATAAAACTTCATCAGTGCATGAAATCAGTATTCACAGAGCCTTCATTAGCTAAGCAAAGACTTGATTATGGGCTCTTGTTTATTTTGGGTAATGATATTTAAACTTGGGTAACAGTTTTTCTTATGTAATCAGAAAAAAGTATCTAGATTTCTTCTGCTGAAAACATATTCCTTGTGGTTTACACAGAGGGGAGGTGGTGTGGAACTTGCTAGAAAAACTTGTCCATATTAAATTCATTGAGGTCATGGGTTTATGAGAGCCAGAGGCTTTCCTTCCGATATTTTTCTTTGGAAAGGTTACGATGTGTAAATACCTTTGCTAGGACTTACTGGGTGGTAATCATGCCTTTGAATATGTGCTGATTGCCCATCCCTCTTTCTAGGCTCGGTGCTAAGGCTGGAGCCCTGTGCCTGGGCTTTTCTGAGATAGTCCATATTGAAAGCTTTGGCCTGGTTTCCTTATGAGTCACAGCGTTTGGGTGAGATCAAAACTAGATCAACAGAAACACAGGATGATCGAGTGTACGTGTTATGTCATGGGAACAGTTGAGAAACTGTATTTAAACTGTGAAGCAGAAGGATATTTTAAGGTTTGGAGGTGACCAGGGAGTGTCAACTAGCTTGTTTATAAAGAAAAAAAATCACAAAACTCTGTGTCATCCACCCATCTTTTGATAAACATAGGTTTAACACACTTCTCCCTAGGAGGGCTTTAGCAATGGCACAGCATTCCTTCCACCTTCCTCTACTGATTTGAGGAGAAGTTACAGCTTCCATCAGAACTTATTTCCCATACTGGTTAGAGACCAGTGTGTCTGACATGGCAGTTCCTGTGCTTTTACCCATAACTCTACACTACACTGTGGCTGGTTTTGCACTCGTAATGAAAAGCTTTTTACATTTACTCTGTCTTATTATTTGCTCACTAATGCAGTTCTCCTTAAATTTTATGTGTGATCTTAATCTCCATGAGGAGATTTGCAAACGATTTTCAAGGTTGCTCACGTTTCTCACTGCATCCAGCTCAGTGAAGCACCAATAAACTCCAGACAAGTTCCAGACTGATTGTTGAAGGCTCTGCAGCACAGAGAGACTTTCTCTTCTCAAAATTGCCTGTGTTCAGATTTTAAGAGAAATATAACATCAGCTTGAGCTGTTGCATACTATAAATTTCGTATTTGATGTATTTTTTTCTTTAGCCTAGTAAATTATAAGGTGCTAATTTTGCCACCCAGGGGTGCAGCTGATGCTTTTACCAGCTGTTGCTCTGGCTGTAGTACAGGAGCGCTAAAGTCTTGACATTTACAAGCTCTAAAGGATTTACACATTTAACAAAAGTCTTTTAAAAAAGTGTAAAAAAGTGTTTGGAAACGATGTACAAGCTAATCTGTGCCCTTTAGTGTTATTACCTTCCAGAAACTGCCAGTTCTAAACGATTAAACAATAAATCATAACACACTGAGACAACAGCAATCACTGGAGCCATCTGTAAAAGACAGACTTCTGTAATGTTCTTCTATTTCCTGGGCAGAGTTTATAACTTAAAATGGTTTGTCAATGAGGACAGTGGAATTAGATGTTTCCTGCCATTCCTAGTAAAATGTTTTTCCTCTACTGAGGGAGGGTTAGTTCTTGGGAGGAAGGTTGTATTTTGGAAGTTCATATTCCTGCATGGCTAAAAGAGCTATAACTTGAATTACCTCACCTGAAGGTGATAGCACAGTTATGCTTGAAGAGAGAAGCTGTCCTGATTTCAGGAACATGCTTCTCATTGACAGAAATGAAATTCCCATTCTGGTAACGCTACCATTCTTATAACTTTTATATAATACGAGCATGTGTTGATAACCTCCAGGAGAAATACGTAGAAGTTTCTGCTCATGTGTGATTTTGTGGATTTTCAGCTAGAGCTATAGAACCCTGGGAAATTAAAATTTGAAAATTCTTTTAGGCATTAGGATGCAAGGATGACTGTAGGTTTTCACAGCAAGTTACTTATTTGTATTAGGTTTTTTTAAAAACAACCCCAAAAAACACTGGATCACCTTTGTTTGTTGGATGAAGTGTCCTGTGTACATGGCTGCCAGGGGTTGGATGGGTTTTGGACATCATGGTGGAGGTCTGTTATAGACCTCCCAGCCAGGATGAAGAGGCAGATGAGGCGTTCTACAAGGGGCTGGCAGGAGTCTCACCATCACCAGCCCTTGTGCTCGTGGGCGGCTTTGACTTGGCAGGTGTCTGCTGGAAACACAGCACAGCAGAGAGGAAGCAGTCTAGGAGGTTCCTGGAGTGTGTGGAAGACAACTTCCAAACACAACCGGTAAATGAGCCCACCAGAGGAGGTGTCCTGCTAGACGTGTTGTTGTGGACAGAGAAGGACTGGTGGGAGATGAGGTGGTTGGTGGCTGTCTCGGGCAGAGTGACCATGAAATGACAGAGTTTTCAATACTGGGTGAAGGAAGGAGGGGCACCAGAGGAACTTCCTCTTCGGACTGCCAGCGGGCAGACTTTGGCCTGTTTAGGACGTGGATTGACAGAGTCCCTTGGGAGTCAGTCCTGAAGGGCAAAGGAGTCCAGGAAGGCTGGATGTGCTTTAAAAAGGAAGTGTTAAACATTCAGGAGGAAGCTGTCCCCATGTGTAGGAAGATAAGTCAATGGGGGAAAAAAACTGGCCTGGATTTAGGGAAAAAAAGAGAATCTGTTGACTCTGGAATGAGGGTCAGGTAACTTGGGAGGACTGGAAGGATATTGCAAGGTCACGTAGGGAGAAGATTAGAAGGGCCAAAGCCCAACTAGAACTTGATTTGGCCACTGTAGTTAAAGACAACAAAAAAAGTTTCTATAAATCCATTGGCAGCAAAAGGAGGATCAAGGAGTGTCTCCATCATTTGTTGAATGCAGAGGATAGTGTAGTGACAAGGGGATGAGGAAAAGGCAGAGGCACTTAATGCCTTCTTTGCCTCAGTCTTTAATATCAAGACCAATTGCCCTCAGGATACCCAGCCCCCAGAGCTGGAAGTTGGTGATGGGGAGCTGAGAGATCAGTGACCTGCTCTGCCAGACAGACACAAACAGTTCTATGGGTCCTGATGAGATCCACCCCAGAGTAATGAGGGAATCACCAGTCCAGTCCCAGCTGACTGGAAAATAGCAAATGTAATGTCCACCTACTAGAAGGGTCAGAAGGGTGATCTAGGGAACTACAGGCCTGGCAGCCTTAACTTGGTTCCAGGCAAGGTTATGGAAGAGATCATCCCGAGTGCCATCACACAGCACAGGCAGGACAACCAGGGGATCAAGCCCAACCAACATGGATTTATGAAAGGCAGTCCTGCTTGACCAACATGACCTTCTTCCACGACAAAGTGACCCACTTAGTAGATGAGGGAAAGACTGTGGATGTGTCTATCTAGATTTCAGTAAAGTGTTTGGCATGGTCTCGCACAGCATCATCCTACAAAAACTGGCTGCTCGTGGCTTTGATGAGGGACCTTTTACCTTTGGATGGGTAAAAAAACCGGCTGATGGCCAGACCCAGAGAATTGTGGTGAATGGAACTAAATCCAGTTGGTGGCCTGTCACTGGTGGTGTTTCCCAGGGCTCACTTTTGGAGCTGGTCCTGTTTAATACCTTTATTGATGATCTGGAGGAGGGTATCAAATGTACCCTCAGTAAATTTGCAGACAACACCAAGTTGAGTGGGAGTGTTGATCTGCTGGAGGGCAGGAAGGCTCTGCAGAGGGATCTGCACAGGCTGGATCAGTGGGCCAAGGACAGTTGTGTGAGGTTTGATAAGGCCAAGTGCCGGGTCCTGCACTTGGGTCACAACAACCCCCTGCTCCAGGCTGGGGGAGGAGTGGCTTGAGAACTGTTTGGCAGAAAGGGACTTGGGGGTGCTGGTTGACAGCAGCTGAACATGAGCCAGAGTGTGCCCAGGTGGCCAAGAAGGCCAAGGGCATCCTGGCCTGGATCAGGAACAGTGCGGCAGCAGGACCAGGGCAGTGATCATCCCCCTGTACTCGGCACTGGTGAGGCCACACCTTGAGTGCTGTGTCCAGTTCTGGGCCCCTCAATTTAAAAAGGACATTGAGGTCCTGGAGGGTGTCCAGTGAAGGACAACAAGGTGGGTGAAGGGTCTAGAGAACATGTCCTATGAGGAACGACTGAGGGATATGGGTTTGTTTAGTCTGGAGAGGAGGAGGCTCAGGCAGGACCTCATTGCTCTCTACAATTCCCTGACAGGAGGGTGTAGTGAGGAGAGGACTGGTCTCTTCTGCCAAGCCTACAGTGAGAGGAAATGGCCTTAATCTGAGATGGGGAGATTCAGATTAGATATTAGATATTAGGCTGTTAGGGTTGTCAGGCATTGGAATAGCTTGTCAAGGCAGGTGATGGGGTCACCATCCCTGGAGGTGTTCAAGAGGTGTCTGGATCTGGTGCTGGGAGATGTAATTTTGGGGTTACAGTGGTAGTGCTGGGTGGACAGTTGGACTGGATGATCTTGAAAATCTCTTCCAACCTTGATGGTTCTAGAAATCTAAGGGTATAATAGCATTTTAAAGCTTTTCTGGGATTTGTTTCTGGACTCTGGAGCACTGACTTGTCTCTCTGAGCCATTCCTCTCAAGCTGGCACAACATCCCCTCCTTCCAGTTTCCCACACACACCTCTCCATCTCAAGAAGCCACATATACCAGAGTGTCCTCTGTTACTGCTCTCTTCAGCCAGGTCTTTCCAAGAGGATTTTCTGGAACGTTTCCTGGACACTTTTGTTGGAAATGTGAGCAGAAGTTGCATGTGGCTATCTCTGCACCACCACCCCTGCGTGCTTCTGCTGTTTATAGTGAGGGATGTGGGTGGGTGGCAGGCAAAAGGAACACACATGAAAACAATTTACTCTTCGTTGAAATACCGAATGTTTAACCTCACAAAAAAGTACCCAAATTCCGCCCGTGGGAGATGTTACAGTCCCATCTGCCAAAATACACGTTTGTTCTTTATAATTGCACAAAGAAGGGTTTTGACTGCCAAATACCCGCCTGATCTAAGTTTTCTGATAGTGTTTGACATTATACTAATAAAAATTAACTTTCTGTCTAATTCCACTGCTTGGGAAACAAACTGCCAAACTAACCCCAAATAAGCAAGTATATATTTAGTAAATTATCCTTAATATCATTATTATTTTGGGAAATGCCTTATTGCTGATGCTGAAGAAGAGTTTATTGAACTGTTATGAGTTTACATTCGCTTAGAGTCCATATTTGCTTATTCATGATAATGGCACATGTGTATAGTTCTTTAGAATTACAGTCATAAGCCCAGTACTCCAGTGCTTCTAGTAAAGCAAATTGAACAAATTTGCTTTTTAAAGAAAAAAGTGTAAGTACAAAATTTAGTAAAGTGTTATGTAGATTAGGTTAACATTTTTTTTTTATTTTCTTCTAAAAATCTTTATCACACAAGAGTGGCATTCTATAAAAATAAAATTATAGTGAACTTATGATTAATGAGTAATTAATTTCAGTAAATGCATTTCACTTCATACTTTCATATAGTCTAAGAATTCAATCTCAAATAAAGGGAGGCTGTTTTTTTGTACAGTTTCAGAAAATTAACTCTTTATGTTTAGTAAGGTAATGCAGGTGGTGGAGAAATTATTCCTGTAATGTAGAACAGTCCCACTTTAGGTCCACAGGTGAGGAAGGGGGTCTGAACTTCCTCAGTGGAAAGAATTTTGTCTCTGTGATAGACTGAAACAGGCTGTGTTGATGCTGATTCAGAGTCCTTGTCCTGCAATAGAAATGTTGTCTCTTCCCTGCTTTTTTTCTTTAGTTAGTTGACTTTTTTAGTAAGCAGAATATTGATTAAGGCAAACTATTGGTTACGGCACGTGTTGGTACACCTACAAACCTGGCTCAGTTTCTTTGCTTCTCCTTGAAGGGCAATGGAAGAACTCCCCAAAAATGGACAGTGTTTTATTCAGACAGCTATCTGACTGATTGTTCTGTGCAGTGATGCAGCTTCAGTAGGCCTGCAGGGACAGTCCCCTCTGGCTGTGGTCATCTGAAGTGGCATTATATTGTGTTCACAGGGTCAACACAACTTCCCCGGGTGCTGAAGCTGCAACCTTTGTATGCTGAGGTGAGTCATTAATTTCTGCACTTCAGACAAAGTTTATCCGAGAAGCCCTCCTCCTGAGTCACAAAAGGACCCCCTTGTTTCCCAAATTCCTCCTCAGAGAGGACCCTGGGTGCGGCTGCATCCAATCTTAGTCCCAGACTTGGTCAACAGTTTATATCTAAAGGATTATACGACTTTGCTCTGCAGGATTAAGGATGCAAACCCAGATATATTTATATAAAAAGCACAGGTAGCTATAACTATTAATCTAGTGCGCTACTTTTGAAGCAATATGGAAGCAATGATATTAAAATCAGCAAAACCAACTGTTAAGTAGAGATTGATGTTACTCACCTGGACCAATGACTGTGGGCAAACCTCTTTTGCTCATCCTCAGGGATTAACCTTGAGAGGTGTCCTCACTCCAAGGAGGAATCTCCACACACACTCCAGGAAGGAGCTAGAAGGTGGTCCCATTAAAAAGTGGGTCTTGGCTTTTACAGGGTGAAGTGAAAGGCTGTCAGTCAGATGTGTCCAGGCCAGCTGTGCCAGCTCAGCAGCTTTAGATAAGTTATCAGTGGTGTCCCTTGTTTGTTCCTTTCTCAGGTACTTTATCAGGTCTGCCACATCTTCACCTCACTATCAGAATGTTTAACTTCAGGATGGCTGAGTCAGGCTGGTTTTACCATTATTCAGCACCAAAACCAGGGTGATGTCCTCTTCCCCACCTGACAGCTTTGCAAAGGGTATTGTTAGAGTTGTTTTACCCTGACTCCAGGCAGAGCATCCTGCTGCAGTTATGGAGCTTAACATGAATGGTGCCAGTGCTTGAAAATTGCCACAGAATGTGTCTTGGTTTTAGGCAGATTTCCTATATTTATAGGTGACCAAGCCTTGGGCCCCACAGGATTTAGCTGTAGGAATGCCTAACAAGGGATCTTTGCTGAGCCACTTGCACCAGCCAAGCTGGGGTTGTGGCAGTTCTGGACAGGAGCAGCAGTTCTGACAAAAACTTAAAAAGTTAAAATACAGAATGAGCAGTCACAGACTCCTTTCGTAGGTCTGTGTTTGGCACATCCATGACTGACCAGAGCAGAAGTGTGGCAGCCCAGGTCTGTACCTAAGGCACATCAGCTGTGCCTCTAAATTCTTTTTTTCCATTTGACCAAAAGAAAACATAGGAGATGCAGTACTGTTTGAAATGCAGGATATATGTGACAGATGTTTTTTACTGTACAATTTGCTATACACTGTTCTGTTATTATAAACAACCCAACAGGTATAAAAAGAATTCCCAGTACATATTTCAATAAGATCACTATTGCACTAAGGAAAGCAAAGATCATTTTTCAAGCAAATACATATGTAAAATATCTAGCAAGGATCAGCAAAGCTTGCATTAGATTAATGCAATATTTGAATTTTGTACATTTTTTCATATTTCATATCAAATAGCAAAATAAGCTCAACATATTACAGCAATATCAGCTAGTTTGCATTAGCCAAACCCAATGTGGGAAAACATTAAGGATTTGTTCATTGTTAAAATGAGCTTTCTAAAGGCTTCTGCTAAAGTACATTTAAATCAAAAATAAAGATTCCCAAGAAACTGTGTAGACAGAAGAAATACAGCTCATGCTACATTTCAAGAAAAAAAATAACTTCTGTGAAACCAATTAAAAAAAAAAAAAACCACAAAATCCAAAAAAACCCAAACAAAAAACCCCAAACCAACCAAAAAAAAAAAAAAAACCACACAAAAAAACTTGCTTTAAAATACTACATATCTGCCAAACCTGTCTTCAGTTAAAGTGAACAGCAAGTAAATATGCCTCAAAATATTTGGTATTTTCCTGTTCAGCCACGGTCTCTCTACCAGAATTGATTTGATTTGGGTACTTAGTACCCAGTTCAGCTCTCCACAAAGCTAAAGCAGGGGAAGTCGAAGGAGTAGCTGGAGGTCCAGTGGGCTCTCATGGGCTGGTTGTTGCCAGGGAAACCCTTCCTCTGGTACCCATGGAGGCAGCATTCCCACCTCTTCATGTGCACAGACACAGGAGCATCCCTCAGCTCATGGAAAGACAGCAAAACAGCTGCGGAGGAAGCTTCATATGGAGAAGTAATTAAAGTGTTTAGATACTTTCAATTTGAAAGTTGAGATGTTATTCTTACAGACCCCCCCGGGGGGCTGCAGTGGTGTGCTGGGAAGGTAGCTCTTGCCAACATGCTGAAGGCCTTGGAGGAAGTTACACTGCTGTTCTCCTGTGTGGAGGTAGCTGTCAGCTCAGCCAGAACTAGTCAGTCACTAAATTATAAATTATAGGTGTGTGGTGCACCCTCCAAAGGGAAATGGAAATCACAAGGCTGTAGCTGTGTCCAGGCCTAACAAATGTCTACTTGGAGACCCCCAGCTGGAGTGCTGTGTCCAGCCCTAGGGCCCCCAACACATGAAAGGAGTTGATCTGATGGAACAAGTCCAGAGGAGGTCACTAAGTTGATCACAGGGCTGGAGCCCCTCTGCTCTGGAGACAGGCTGGAAGAGCTGGGAGTGTCCAACATGGAGAAGAGAAGGATCCAGGGAGACCTGAGAGCCCTTTCCAGGGCCTAAAGAGGCTCCAGGAGAGCTGGAGAGGGACTTGGGACAAGGGCCTGGAGTGACAGGACAAGAGGGAATGGCCTCACACTGAAAGAGAGTAGGTTTAAATTAGATATATGGAAGAAATCCTCCCCTGTGAGGCCCAGATTGCCCAGAGAAGCTGTGGCTGCCCCATCCCTGGAAGTGTCCAAGGCCAGGTTGGACGGGGCTTTGAGCAACCTGGGCTAGTGGAAGCTGTCCCTGCCTATGGCAGGGGGAGTGGAATGAGATGAGCTTTAAGGTCCCTTCCAACTCAAACCACTTTGTAATTCTATGATTCTACTTTTTTGGAAAGAAATTAACCCTACACTAAGCACAAGCAGACTTCCCAGTCGCAGGTGTCCCTTAAAATGTGTCCCACTGGATGGTATGACCTGCTTGTCCCTAAACTGTTGGGAAGGGGATGTTTTTCCTTCTCACTGAGTGTGCAAATCAAAACTATGCATTGCCAGGAGTCTGCTTGAGAATTCTCAGACAGAGATTCTCCCCAGCCAATGAAGATCTGGTTATGAGCAGCTGTCCCACTGAGGGATACCTTTTACTCTGGTGAGTTGGTGCTTCAAAGGCTTATGGGGTGTCCTTCACTGGAGTAAAATGTCACAGGGGGAATGAGTCTGAAAGGAATATTCTACTCTGAGTATTGGTTAAACTCAAGAGAATTTGGAAGCTGAGATCTGTTACTTGGTAAATACCTCCGTCAAATTTCCTGTAAGAATATGGATTATTTCTTAAGCACTGGAGAGCTCATGAGCATATTTCCCCTTCCCTGAAAGTACCCGCCCTGCAGCTGATCTGAGGCCAAGGTGTAGGCACTTCTTAGTGCTCTAGCATCAAAAAAGTTGATAGTATTTCATATTTTGAGACACATTGCCTCAGATAATTCATATTTTACTTTTTTTTTATTGTATAGAAAACTGAATGTCTGGTTTCTTACCATTTTTCTAGAAAATTGGATGAAAACTGTAAGAGAGCTCTTTTGCCAGACCCAAAGCTTTACTTTAGTCCAGATTATCTCACCCAGCTCTGTTCAGTGGAAGAAAAGTCTCCTTGTGCCCCGCCTGTGATGCTTTATTGCTCTAGAAATCCTCAAAAAAGGAAAAGGAGCTCCATTAAGCACTTCATACCAACATCCTCTAAGTGCTGATTCAGAATTACAACAAAACTTGGGATGGTGGTTTGAAGGACATTTAGGCTTGTTTTCCTAAGTTGCTTCATGTGCTGCCTGTTTTTCACTTGTGCATATTGCATAGAGAAGATGAGAAAAAGGACATATTTGGCTTTTCTGTGTTGCTGTTACCCAAGGTAAGTAATCAAAGAACATTAACTTCATGATTTCAGTCCAATTCTACTTTTGATAGTTATGCTGTACACTTAAAACTCTCCTGGTAATTCCAAATGATTCCTATTTCTCTCACTTCTCAGTAACTCTTGCATATTGCTGTTGTGTATAGTAAACTTTAGCTGTCTTTTTCCCATGAGGAGCTGAAAATGATTCCTCTAAGGCAAGTACTTAGCAAATCCATTTGTAAAGTGCATTTGGAAAGCTCATGAATGTGTCGGGGGGTACCATATAAATGGAAGATTATTCATTCAGTGTAAATTTAGTTACACATTTTCAATGCAGTATAGATTTCCCTCCTGAAAATAATACATAAAATTTCTAGGCGGGGGGGGAGGGAACCCACCTAAATTGGTGCCTCTTCTTTTTTCATGTATTCATAGAAATATGGATTACAAAATGGATTATCATAATTTTCTCACAGCATGCCATTTCTTGAATGATGCTAATACCTTGATGATTGATAGTCAATGTAGAAGTGAGAACATTAATAGTAAATGCAATAGTTTTATTTCCCTGTCTCTACATATTTATAGTATTTTGCCAGAAACACACATTCCTATAGCCTTGCTGGTTTAAATGCTATCACACTATACTGCCTGTCTTGAATCATTTTTTTCTGAAATATAATTTGAGCTAAGTAATTTATAAATGTAAAAATACCTATATTTATGGCCTAATAAAATTTGATAAATTTGTTTTAGGTTAGAATGGAAAATTCTATGAGTAATCATATAAGTAGGTGCACACATTGTATTTTGAAATGGCAGTAATTTACTGAAATACTCACTGGCACAGACAACTTTAAAACGTGCTAAGTATTTGCCTTTGGACCTTCAGTCTTAAAAAAACCCCAACATCCTATATGAATAAAAGATCAGTCTTATTAATTCCTGTTTTTCATGTTCACAGGCTTAGTCCTTTCTTCCAATAGTCTCTTTTTTTTTTTTTATAAACTTCACTATTTCATTTTCAGTTGCTTATAGGTCTTCCTATGAATGTGAAATGTTAAAAAAAGAAAAACCAACAGTGGCATGCTTTTCATTTATAAGTTAAATTGCCCCTTTAGTATATAAATCCCCAGCATAGAAAGGACATGGAGTTGCTGGAGTGAGTCCAGAGGAGGCCCCAAGAGGATCCGAGGGCTGGAGCAGCTCTGCTGGGAGGAAAGGCTGGGAGAGTTGGGATTGTTCAGCCTGGAGAGGAGAAGCTTTGGGGTGACCTGATTATGGCCTTCCAGGACCTTAAGTATTTGAAGTTGGCCTCTGCTCCCAGGGAACAAGGGACAGGAGGAGAGGGAACGGCCTCCAGCTGTGCCAGGGGAGGCTCAGGTTGGCCAGGAGGAGGAATTTGTTGCTGGAAAGGGTGGTCAGGCCTTGTCAGGGGCTGCCCAGGGAGGTTTGGAGTGCCCATCCCTGGAGGTGTCCCAGGAAGGCCTGGCCGTGGCACTCAGTGCTCTGGGCTGGGGGACAAGGTGGGCATCAGGCACAGGGGGGACTCAGTCTTGGAGACCTTTTCCAGCCTGAATGATTCTGGGATTCTGAGAAGGGAGCCTATAAGAAAGATGGAGAGGGACTAGGGCCACAAGGGCCTGGAGTGACAGGACAAGAGGGAATGGCTTCAAACTGACAGCTGGCAGGGTTAGATGGGATATTGGGAAGGAATTCCTCCCTGTGAGGGGGGCCCTGGCACAGGTTGCCCAGAGAAGCTGTGGCTGCCCCATCCCTGGAAGTGTCCAAGGGCAGGCTGGATGGGGCTTGGAGCAACCTGGGCTAGTGGAAGGTGTCCCTGCCCATGGCAGGGGGCTTGGAGCTAAGTAGTCTTTAAGTTTCCTTCCACCCAAACCATTCTGTGACCCTATGATTCCATAACTGTTCATTAGCTGTTGTGTAATTAGTTCTGTAATAGTCAACCTAAAGCTTGCATACCTTAATGTAACACACAAGGTACTTCCCTGAACAATGGAGAGGCATAACCTTGATTATTTAAGTAGGTATTTACTATTTCAGTTCTTTAGTAGTAAAAGTTACTCTTTGGGATTGGTGATGGTCCTTGTGTTATTTAAGAAAACTGTTGTGTTGCCTATCATTGTCTCTACAGGGATCAAGCAGCAGAGCAGAGATGTGACTGCACAGCTCAGCATGGTTCCCAATTCTCTTCTAAATTAAACTATTTGACTTTAGTATTTCTAGGCCATGGTGTTTCCAACACTACCTTTCAATACCTTGGTAAGTACAGCTGGCAACTTCTCAGATTGTCTAAAAGGATGTTCTGAATTAACCTGTGATGCCATTGTTCAATATTGGGTTGATTATTGTGCTGGCTAATTGAAAAATATAGACTTCATTCAGAACGTGTTATAGCTTCATTTATTTAGGGGAAGAGAAAAATTTCCCCTAATTTTCCCCTCACAGAAGTTTCCACTCTGAATGAGTACTGCCAAACCCAAAAATTGCTGGAAGACTTAGAAGTCAGAAGAAAAAGAAGATCACAGGATGCCACTGAATTAATGAAAATGGAAGAGCTGTTGTAATCCTACCTGTAATAAGCCAAAGCAGTGTAAAATGAAGTCGGAGCTCTTACGTGCTGATGTTGTGATGGTGACAGCATTCTCTAAAATCAGGATATTTTGCCTCTTAGGGGCTGTCAGAACTCAGGGTTCTTTTTAAAAATTTTTTAACAGGATTTTCTGTTTCTCTCTTTATATCCCTAAAACCGAGGACTGCTACTTTATCCTTTCTCTCTGCAGTGAGTATATTCTGCAGCTGATGGGTCATAAAGGACTCAGGGCATGAAGTCATACAGGGAGGAATTTGGTCACCAAAAAGCTCAGCCTGACCAGGAAAATAGCTTCCTCAGGGGTTCCTCGTGTGTGTGGATCAGCCCTGGCCGTGCCCTGAGCTGTGCTGACCCACAGCAGCTGAGCCAAACTGCTGCTGCCAGAGGCTGCCCCGCTTAACTGCACTTGGATGTCCTTTTTGGATGGGCTGCTGCTGCTCTCGGGATGTGTGCAGGTTAATTCTGACTCCTCACAGCCCCGGTGACAGCCCGGGGAAGGCAGAGCAGCATTTAGGATTAGGAGGGCTAAAATTACCCTGCACCCCCAGCTGGCAGCCTGTCTGTCAGCAAGCCCTGCAGACCCAGAGCAGAGCTTGTTCTCCTCCCGGCTGGAGGACGTGAACACAGTTTAGTGAACAGCTGCAAGGAAGAGAACAAATAGCTCTGGTAGGAAAGATTTCTGTTCATGTGACAGAAAAAGAGGAATTATTATTAAGTAGCTTAATTTCTTACAGATTGGGTTCAGCAAGTCAGTTCTTGTGCTAATTTGCAACCCTACTTTACCCACTGAGGTTCAAAGCCAATTGCTAATGGTGTTTGGCCCATGTCCAATGAGTTGCACTTGCTATATTTGCATCTCATCATTCAGTTGTATCTCAGCATTCTTTATTAGGTAAGTAAAATTTCATTTTGCTCTACACAGATCTCAGTGAAAACTTATCATTGAGGGTATGTTAGTTTTCAAACTGAGAATGTAAATGGATATTAGAAACCTTATTTGGTCAAATGGGGAGAGTTAATCAGAGCAATGGAGGGTCATCTGGTAAGCACTGATTCCTGTCCAGTATTTAGTTTAATAAGATATTTCAAAATGTCTCATGCTTAAAATAATTGTTAATTGTACCTGTGCCAGGTAGGGGCCTAGGTGTGCCAGAAACAAACAATTGGATCTATTGACATTTGACCATCAGCTTCTGTGAGGATGGGCAATAGATTTTAGTGTTCAATGGACCAAACCTGGAATGGACAGCTTTAAAATGAGAGAAAAAGCAATTGGAATGGATATCCTGGACAAGTCTGTTTCTTTTCTGTCTCCATGGACTTTGGAACACTGCTGATTATTTTACTCCTTTTTATATATTGTTTTTTATTCAGATTTTTCTACATGTTTTTAGTGGATAATAAATGCTTCTATTGATTTACCAAACTCAATAAACTAGATTTTGGTCGATGTACCTGACTGAATTTCCAGATGCTCTCAGGGAGCAAAATGTTAATCTCTTTCCAGGAGCAAGACAAATGAACAGGACTGCCTTGCAAGGGGCCTCCAGGAGTGCAGAGCTTGCTGAAAGCATCCTCTGAAGCTGGGCCACTTGCCTCAGAATTAGAAATGACCATTAAATAGATTAACAGTGTGAAGAGGCAGGATGCAGTATGAGTGGTGTTGTGAGCAGAGAGAGATGTGTAAACACTTCCCTCTTATGAGACAGTACTGTTGGACTGGGGGGAAGCACTGGGCTCTTCCCTCCATATAAAGTAATACACCCATGATTAGTTGTGCTAAAAAGAAAGCCAGATTGCCTGTAGATGCATCTTCAAACTAGTGAAGTTGTTAGTAACCAAATTCAGTTTTGAGTTCTTTGTATAGTATAAGTCTACCTTGCTTTTCTGGGTGGCATTATTCCTATTTATTTAATGCCTACAGATAGTCCTGGAAAAATTATGTATCATATTTTTCCTTGCAATATTCAAGTGCCTAATTTCACTGAAGTCTATGACAGCGTTTTCCTAAATTTGATGGGGTTTTTTCCTCCTAGATAATAAATCATCCCATTTCTAAATAGATAAGAAAATCACATTACCACATAGACTGAACATTCTGAGTCCTAAAAAGCATTTGATGTTCTAGAGACATAGCTACTAAGCTGGAATGAAAACAGGAAATAAAGCAACGTTAAATTACTGTAATACAAGTTAAATGCTCAAAATAGATAAACTGTAGCTGTAATCTGTGTAGCCCCAGCAGGGTACAGGAATGCTGTATAGCTATTTCCAGGGTGTATAGCACAGCTACAGCTTCTAGTGATTAAAATAGCTAAAATAATAAACCCAAACATAACTGATGACTATAAGCAATAAATACAATTTCAGGCATCATAGGCTGAAAATAATCTGTTCTGGGCTGAAAAGTCCGACTCTTGAGAAGCAAAACTAACTTTCTAGCTGTCCAACCAGATTTATTGGCTACAACACAAGCCTCTAATGAACCTTAACAAAACAGTCAATTAGCAAAGAGCTTACCACTGTAGCAGAGCACTTTTGATGATAACATGTTTCTCTAAATTTTTAAACCCTATTACATTTTGGGTTTTTTTAAATTGACTTTTCAGTTCAATTTCCTGATTTTGAGTGGTTCTTCCCAATTACCCAACTTCTAGGCCTCATCACACACCCTACTTAGATTTGGACTACTGCTGCACTCATCATTCAGCAAGTTAGTGTTGCAGTAAGGACTGTGTCATTGGCACAGTGTACATGTTTTGCTTAATTTAAAAAATAAATGGAATAGCATGCTTTACCCATTAGGTATAACGACATGGAGGAAAATATTTCCGAGTGAATGTGCCTGCTTATACATCACAGTTAAGTCACTTCTCATTTTGGGCTCAAATTACCAAAAGTAAGAATGTAGGAACTGTGATTACATCAAACTAACATTTGCCTAGTTTAGAATCCTGTCTCAAGCAGTTTGCTGGATCAGATGCCTTTAAGAGAGATGCAGAAAACCCCACTCGGTGTAATTTGTCCATTCTTCCACTTGGTGATATTGTGTTTACTTCTTACTGAAGCACTAAGCTGTGTGTTCTCATGTCTGCAATTTTATGATCTGATGTGACTTTGTTTCCGTGTGACTGTAATTTAAACAAAAGAACTGGTTAACTTGTTTTCAAGACTGTTTTTCAGCTCTGAAATCTTCAGGCTAATTTCATTATATAAAATGATGTTCTCTCATACCGCTTTCAAACAAATTGCTTCCAGCCATCCCTTGTTCTCATGTCGTGAGAATGGTACTTTGTAACGACCCATTCTGTTTTTCATTAGCTTATGTATCTTTGTTTCCCCTGTATTTGTCCCTCAGCTAAATATTTCTAACCTGTCACTCTTCCTTCTTTATATCTCTGGTAAGTTTTACTGCTGTATCATTGCCTGCTATTTATTTAACAGAGAATGACCAGAAATTGTGACAATAACTACATCATCTTGATAAGTTTAATCAGTGATGTAGTGTCTTACTAGGGCTAAACTTCGAGATATTCAACCTGATTTCATTTCAAACACATAAAAAAGAGCTCACCATCACCACCAACACATGTATGGATGGAGCCAAAGTGGCTGCAGGTGATGCAGGTGTGCACACTCTGTCTTGGCAGCGTTGAACCTGCTGAATATGTTCAGCATACAGCTTCCAGGAAAGCTGAATAGGGGGACACTCTAGTTTGAACAGACCAACTGGATTCTCACACAACACTGAACTCAGCCCCACTTAGGTGTTGGTAGCTCATGCAATAGCGGAACTTCAGGTCTGTCACAGCAAAAACCTTCAGCTTGACCCTTGTGATTGATTGTGAAAATTCTCCCTTCCCTCTCCCAAAACCAGCATCTTGTTTTTAATTTTAAAGTAGAGTTAACTCCTACTGCAAGATTTGTTTTGTTGTCCAGAAAAGGTGAATGAAGAGGGGATGGGAGTGGTGTTTTACTGGTGATACAAATAGAGTGTTCAGGACTACATCTCTCTCCTTTTCTTAGGTGAGCTGATAATGCTGACTGTGATAGTGAGGTTCAAGGCATGAAAGCCCAAGGACAGGGAAGGAGAACACATGTTCACTGAAGGACTAGAGCCAACCGGTGCTACACCTGCATCATCTCCTCTTCATTTGTGTGCTGTTGTCAGGGTTAAGGAGGAGGGGGTACCTCATATCGAGAGGAGTCAGCATTGCCTCTGAGAGGGAGGTCAACTTGCGCTGCATTTTTAGACTGTCAGGCACTGTGGTCTTGCCCTGTGGTCTGTGTAAGTATTTTTCTCTCTGTACTAAATAGAGGCTGACTTTCCATCTAATTTGCCTGTAAAAGAAATGCATGCAAACAGCTGTTCCCTAACAATATCTGTCAGTCCGAACTCACCTGAGACAAGATGAGCTGATGATTCAGACTGAGCTTGTCCAAATACCTTTCTGCATTGGTGAGACACTAACACTTCAGTTAGTCAAGATTTAGTCAATTCTTGACATCCAGCTTTGCAACTCATCAATATGTAATGTAAGCCTTCAAAGGTCAATCTCAGAACATTGAAAATCCATCTTCTCCTGCTGCAAATACGTCAGGGACACAAATACACGTGCCAGCCTAGGAGGCCTCCGGGACAGCAACACACTCAGTTTAAGAAGATTCCTGAATAAGGGTGCTTCAGGGACATAGTCAGTTGTCAATGGTAGTGATAAAAGATTGCTAAAGGCAGCAAAAAGTAGTTTCAAAAATTAATTCATTGTTTAAATTGTTGTATCCACCTAAAATCCTATCTCTGTTGCTCCCGATTAAGAAAAATAAATGGCCTGTTTGGATTTTTGGTGTGAGCTCTTATCTCTGGGGTGCCCACATAAATCAAGGGTAACTTCAGTGAGACTATTACTCATTTAATACCGATGTAAACATAGATTAGCACAAATCTGGCCATCAGCCTATAATGGAAAAATGCCACGGGTCATGTTTCAAATGTTTATATCAAGGGTGGCCAGCATTTAACAGTAAGGAAATAATTATAGAAGACAGTGAGTGTGTTTAAAGAATGGCTGGAGTAGACCCAAGATGGCATGGTTTGGAGTTAAAAGTACCAAAGATTGCTCTTCTCCCTCAGGCTAGTGTGAAAAAGTCACCAGAGGAACAACACTCACCGTTTTGACCATTAAATGTTACACTTTTCTCAGAGTAAAGGTTATTAGCTGCACAGTGCTGGCAGAAATCCATTTTGAATAATTGTATTCTCGCTTCCCAGTTGCTTCTGTTACTGGCTAAGGCAGTCTCCCCTTCCTGTCCTAAAAAGCAAGGCAGAAGCTACTGTCTGACATTTACTGCTAGTGGAAAAGTGGCTCTGATGAGGTCTTTAGTGGGATATTTTTGGGAACCATTTCAACTTTAATGTGATGCCCATTTGTCTATCTAAAAGATTCATCCTGTATCTCTCGGACCTTTTATAGCTCTGCAACCTGTGTTCCACATCTGTGAAAGTCACTTACCTGACTTTCACCCCGCTGTTAGACCAGAACATTCCAGTAGAGTTAACACCTGACTTTATTCCCAATTGTGCTTTCTCCCTTGTTGGGGGCTGAGCCTCTGTGCTGGACTGGCCCAGCTGTGCACTCCACAAATGGGAGCTCTGGGACATCGAGATTTCTTCTCACAGCTCAGAGATGCCAAAATTATAATTCTTTTGGGGCAGACAGAGGATCTTTCAGGTTTCTCCATCACAAGGCATTGTGCCCCGTGCAGAAGAGTCCCCAGGTAATAAGGCAATGCAGATTGCTGCCGTCTTGATCCTGTAGTGTGATTTTATTATCTATTTCATAACTTGGTACTGAATACAAATGGCTTCATATGGAAATGGGCAACAGCGAGGTCAACCCTTTTGTGTAAAAGTCCAGCACTGAACCATACCAATATAAAGATTGCAAACCAATGTGATTTCCTTTATAGCTTAATATTCAGACATGAAAATATCACGAGATTTGGAACAGGTTGCCCAGAGAAGCTGTGACTGCCCCATCCCTGTAAGTGTCCAAGGCTGGACGGGCCTTGGAGCAACCTGCGCTAGTGGAAGGTGTCCCTGTCCATGGCAGGAGGACTGGAACCTTTCCAGCCCCTACCATTCTACGATTCTAATGAGCTAAACTCTTTATTTCCAGTTTGTATAGGTCAGGATGTATTCTTGTGATTACAAGAAGGAATGATATTTGGGTTACACTGGCGTAAATTCATTGAGTAAGTGCAAACATGCATTTTAAATTCTGCATCAATTATTGCTGGTGTGTCACGGCCCAGAGAACTTGTGCTGCATTTAAAAGTGGGGGAGACAGGCACACAGGTTCCTTCTCCAGCCTCAATCTACCTCCTTTTGGGCCTCCTAGCAGAGAAATCAAAAGAAATATGAAAATGCTTATGTTCAAATTTCAGCTGTGGCTATGCTTGTGTTTCCTCCCAGGTCTGTTCCTTTCCCATCTGCTTAACTCAAGGGGTCGGTCCCTATGCCTCAGGCAGTGGAAACTAAACGTGTCTTTTCCAGCCACTGAAGGCACAGACAATTCCAGGCACTCCCTAGCAGCTTGTCACAGAAGACAGGAAAAATATAACATTCAACCTATTTTGTAAAAAGTAGTGTGTGGAACACTTAACGAGACAGCAAGTCTAGATACACCATATGCAGGGAGCTGCAAAGGTCAAACACCAAACGGGTGTGTAAAAAGGGGCCTCTGAAAAGAGGAAGAGAAAAATTTACATTTCCTGTAAATAATCCTGGAATATTTTAAAACCACTCTGAAACGTAAGAGCAACCTGGAAGGGAGGTGAGGGTCAACATGCTGAAATACATATTGAGACACACTTCTCCAAGTGACCTGCAAGACCCACTCCGATGGGCAGCATGTAGAAGGTGCCACACTCAGAGTGTGAGCACTCAGAACCTGTTTGTCCCTCTGTCAGCAGGTCTGGAGGGTGAAAGTGAGCTGTGTGTCTCTGGGCTTTCCAGAAGCTTTGGCAGAATGGAATAGACAGTTAAATAATTAAATAATCACAGAATGGCTTAAGTTTAAAGAGACCTTAAAAATCATCTAGTTCCAACCCCCTGCCATGGGCAGGGAAATTGTGAACTCAGCAGGTGAACATGAGTGTTTCTAGGCATTGTTTTAAGATACTGAATACAAATTTCACAATATTAAATAAAAAAGGGCTAATAGAGCACGGTGCTAGTGACACCAAGGTTGTGGGGTTTAATCACTTAAGGATTGGACTTGATGATCCCTCTGGGTCCCTTCCAACTCAGAATATTCTATGATTCTATAGTATTTTTCCAAGTTCTTATATTTTATTTGCAAGCAGATAATTAAAAAAGCTATTCAAAGGTGTTTATAAACCACAGATACAGAAGATTTCCCAACTGATAATGAAATGACGCAATGACAAAGCTTTTATTGGCTTTGGAGAATATAGAGGCAGTTTAGTTGTTGTTATTGTACACCTCCTGCATTTGTGTTTGAACTTTGTAATTTAGTTACTGGTGAGGTATAATCATTCTTGATGGATGTGTTCACAACTAAGCCATAAAAAAACTGCTGAGTGTGTTCTGGAAGCTGCTAATTATTCTTGGTTGTTATTAGTTTTAGTACTAGTCACAGATATATAGTCTTGACTTCAGTATTTCCTCAGCGTGCAAATAGAAACCTTGTTAGTGTCAGCTCCCCAAAAAGCACACCTGATTTTGACAGCTGTCCCCAGGCTCTGTAGAGAAGTAGGAGAGTATTGGCCGCTGATGTAATTCAGCCCTTTTCCAGGGAGAGGGATCAGAAGCTCCAAGTGAAGTGCATCCCATATGAGATGACCTTTCCAAAACCTCCCTCTGTGCAGTACCCCAGTCTGGAAAAGTGTAAGAATGCTTGCTTGTTAAGAATCTGTTCTTCCCTGTACAAAAGGCTTTATTTTTTATTTATTATCCAGTCTTTATTTATTATCCAGTCTTATTTTCTGGCTATGATGCTTTCTGAGCACAGCATATTTATTTCAGATTATTAGAATACACCCTTGTAAGAGACTCATACAATATTTTTTCAGAGGCTGAAGCACTTATGTTGTTTTCCATGAGTGTTTGGAACTTGCCAGGGAAGAAAACCTTCAGACTCAGAGAAAAGCATTTATTACTTTATGAAATTCTTTTCAGTTTTGGCTGAGATGTAAACTTGGTAATTTCCTGGGTTTTGTACTTGATTTCTTAGCAAAATGCTGGCAGTTTGTCAAAACATAAACAGTGTAACCTGGCACGCTGTGCCACTAGAATAATGGCACGTTGCACTGGCAGGGACACAGTCTCCTCAAGGAACAGAGAGAAGAGACTTGGGTAGACTGGACTTGTAATGCAACGTTGTCTTACCTGTTGGTGATTGAACAAACAAATAACCTCAATATCCCACTTCCCAGTTAAGAAAAACATCCCCTCTCTTTGGCAGGCGATGTAGTTGCTCTTGTTGCTCTTCTTGTGTGGTGTCATACACAGCTGGCAATAGGTAACTGGGAACTGTTGGGATTCCTCTACCCCCTTGTTCTCACTTGAAGAAAAGACACGGAAAACAGCAGCCCTCTCCTCTGTACACCAGTTTGCTTTGGTTAAGAGCTGCTTCAGTTGCAGTGCCAGGCATTCAAAAGTTATGGAAAGCCAGTCGTTGGTGTCACCTTTCAACATCTCTGTGCACTGCTGAGGGACCTCGAGGGCTGTGCCCAGTCCTGGGCCCTCAACAGGAGAGACCCGGAGGGGCTGGAGCGTGTGCTGGGAAGGGAACGGAGCTGGGGAAGGGGCTGGAGCAGCAGGAGGGGCTGAGGGAGCTGGGGGGGCTCAGCCTGGAGAAAAGGAGGCTCAGGGGGGACCTTCTGGCTCTGCAAGTCCCTGACAGGAGGGGGGAGCCGGGGGGGGTCGGGCTCTGCTGCCAGGGAACAAGGGACAGGAGGAGAGGGAACGGCCTCCAGCTGTGCCAGGGGAGGCTCAGGTTGGCCAGCAGGAGGAATTTCTTCCTGGAAAGGGTGGTCAGGCCTCGGCAGGGGCTGCCCAGGGAGGTGGTGGAGTGCCCATCCCTGGAGGTGTCCAAGGAAGGACTGCATGTGGCACTCGGTGCTCTGGGCTGGGGGACAAAGTGGGGTTTGGTCAAAGGTTGGACTTGATGATCTTGGAGGTCTTTTCCAACCTTAATGATTCTGTGATTTCATGTTATTTTGGGGGTCAGTTACCCTTACAGGGGCTAGACTGATGCCCTCATGCGTGTTGTAGCCTCTAGCAGCATGTGTAATTACCCTTCAGCAATACAAGTGATCATTGGGATACTAAACCAAATGTTTGGCATCACAGAAACAGGCCTTGGCAGGGGCTGCCCAGGGGATGGTGGAGTCACCCTTCCTGGAGTGTCCAAAAAGCGTGCAGGAGTGACACTGAAGGGCATGGGTTGGTGGACTTGGCAGTGCTGGGGGAACAGTTGGACTTGAGGATCTCAGAGGGCTTTTTCAATCCAAATGGTTCTGAAACTACAATATCATCTTTACCTACAGCACTCAATGCTCCTGCCAGCTCTCTCACATGTATCTTGGTATATCCGTGTGTGCGTCAGGAAGATTCCCTGTTCAGGTGTAGAAATCTGAAGGTGCACGGAGAAGAGAGCAATGGAGGGAATTGCTTAAATAGAAAGGATCACCTGTGATGGAGGCAGGTGAATGAGAAGAATTCTCCTTTATCCTCGTTTCTGCTGCAGTCTCAGTGTGTGTTGCTGAGCAAGCCACTTCAACCCAAACAGATTTAGTGGCTACTCTCTGTCTCATCCTCGGGACCCTCCAGGCCTAATACGGAGAAGTGCTGAGCACTCACATCCACAAATGCAATCGATGGGCAGAGTGGTCACTCAGCGCTTCTGGAATTAAGGAGGAGTGGACTGGCTCTCTGGGCATGGGGAGGACAGCAGGTTCTGGGTGCCAGCCTTTCCTCTGCAAAGATTTGCAGCATGGTCTCTGGCATGGCTTGTTTGGGCTTTTTTGTCTTCGTGACTCTGTTGTGGACACAGTGCATCTTGCAGTAATATAAATTAATTAATGTCTGTGAGACGTTCCTGGCTAAAATTTCCCCCAATATCACATGAAATTAATACTTTTTCTATGTGTAGCAGATTTTGGTTGGTATTGAGGATACAGTATTCCTGCAAATATATATGGAATACACATCACACACATATATGTACAGATAGTTTGAGATGAACTAGCACATAAAGGAGCTGCACCTGCTTTCCCTGAAATCAATAACAAAATTTCCATTCATTTCAATAGTTACAGGAGATGATGGATTAGGAGAACTTAATTTGGGCTTTGGGGAATTATATTCACAACTTTAATTGTATTCATATAAAATGCACATTGATCCTTGAACAAATTCTCAGTACAGCCGGCCATTGAAAAAAAATCAGAACTTTGCAAATGCCTCTGAACGTTCTTCATGTGATTAACTGTTCTTTTAAAGAGAAGAGAAGGCAGGGATGTAATAGAAGGTATTGCCCTGTTTGCAATTATTTCGAGTAGTAAAACAGATTAAGTAGAGGCTTCAGGCATGAGCTTAGTGAATGTAGCCATGTCTAAACAAACAGTGGCAAATCTGCTCTTTCACTCTGAATTTTAAGATTAAATAAATGGTAGAGTTGTTTAAATTATATGTAAGCACATGCAAATATTTGATTAATGAGGTCTTGACACTTTAGCTTGTAATTCCTCCTCTCTTATTAAAATCGTCCACCAAATTTCAAAGTAGAAATTAAATCTTTCTCTAATTAAAAGAGTTACTTTTCAAACAAGATTGTGCACTATGACAAATGCTACTGAGTTCTGCATTAGCACAAAAGCTCCTGAGCTCTCAAATCTGTAGGTCTCCTGTATAAGCAAACAAGGTTCTCTGTTAAAATCTCTGTGACTCATCTAATAATGATATGGAGAAATACCTGGCTAGTGCAACAGCTCAGGTGCTGATCAGCATTTCCCTCACACTTAACCTCCTCAGGCTTCCTGTTCTTCCTGCAGCAGTTAATTTGAAGAACTCGGATGTTTAAGAAGCGTGAGGGGGAGGGAAGTATGAAAGAATTCAAGTCATGACACAGGTTTTCATTCACCTGTGTGCCCACAGATGATCCTGTGGCATGAACTGTGAGCTGATTTCCGTAGTGCACATTGCCATTTAAATATTTCTAGGATTCCTGTAAAGCACCAGGGTACCATAAGGATTAAAATTCGTGCTCTTATCACTTTGGTAGGGAAGAGGAACATAAGAAGGCTCCATCTAAATCAATACGAGTTTTGCTTTTGACTTCAGAGAATGTGAAGGATGAAATCTTGGACTCAGCTGCAGTGGGGGGATTTAATCTGGATTTACACAGGTGAAACCGGGAAGAAAGGGTCACAGAGTGGCTGAGCAAACATAACAACAACTGGCAGCTGAAGGGGATGGTCCTGCACCACTTGCATGATCTGCTCAGTCCAGACCTGCTCAGCAATGGCTTTGCTGCTTATCCGATTCCCAGGGATCCCACTTGGCTTGTTAAAGACGAAGGAAACTTGGCTTTTTGCTGCCAGGTTAGTTTTCTGCTGATTTAATGAGTTGAACTGGGTCAAACAAAGTTGATGCAAGGATAGAGAGTAGAAACATGTGGCTTGGGGAACTTCTCCTCTGGAGGCAGGACTGGCCAACAGGACAGAACTCATTTTCTGAGCTCTGCTCATGTTTCCATGTGAGCAGCTGTGGTGGGAACAGAAGCAGCAGTGGGGTTGCTAGGGTCTCCAGCCAACCCCAGTCTTCTTGGGATTCTACTGTTAAATAATTGTTCTTTGCATGCCATACTGAGTGGAGGAACCTGGCATGGCCTACCACGTTGGTCACGGGCTTAAGCTAATAAGTTTTGGGGGCAAACAGAGGAGAAATTTCACTCTCTGTGTGGTGTTAATCATAAATATTGAGGAAAAAAATGAATAATGGCTGAGTCCCTGATTCCACTGACTGCTGATCCTGCCTGTTTGAGATTTTTATTCTGATAGTGCACCGAAATTCTTCAGTGTAAGCCTGCAAAGCTCACATATTCAGGGAATACTCATATTTAAAGCAAATAAACTAGTACAAGAAAGCTTGTGGGCCTTTACTGAAGTGCACAAGGCTCTTTACAAATATCCCTTGTTTGTAAAAACAAATGTACAAGGACAACTGGTGGAATCCTAAACAACACTTTTGCCAATGAGCTGGCTCTTCGCCAGAACCAGGACACATTACCTTCCCTCTTCAGCTGCTGTAATTAATATTCATTTTTACTTCATGGAAATCACTCCTGTTAACTTCCAAACCCGTGCCAGCATCCCTGAACGGAATCCTGCTGTCAGAGTTCACACCGGTGCCAGCTCACCGCTATTCCTCTGGGTTTCGGGGAAGTTTGCGCTTTAATTTTTTTTTTTTATTTATTTTTTTTTTTGCCCCCAGCGAGGCAGGTGTGCCCAGTCTCGGGGCTGCCTGCACTGCCGGGGTCCGGGGGTGCCGCGGCTGCAGTTCGCCGTCCCTCCGAGCCGAGGCGGGGGCACACTCCGCCCGCGTTTGGCAGCCCCGCGCCTCGGCTCCGCACCGCGGGGAAAGCAGAGGGAGTGGCAGCGGCGGGCTGAGGTGAGCGGCGAAGAGGGATGGCACGGGATGGGATGGGGGTCCCCGCCGAGGGTCAGGGCACCTTTAACAGCGAGGCCGCCCGAGCTGAGGGAGCCGCAGCCCCGCGCGGGAGCAGGTGCGGGAAGGAGCAAAGTCATTCGCCCGAGTGGCTCCTGGCCCCAGTTTGGGGGCAGCGAGCCCGGCGGAGTGAGAGGCTCCGAGGGGTGGGTGCTGCTACGTGGCGCTGTCAAGGGGAGAAGCACCTAAATATAAAATAGCTGGCGGCATCCTGCTTGCCTCGGATTAAACTCTGCGCTCCTTTTCTAATATGCAGTGTCGGAGCTCCTCGGTACTCTAGAAATATAGTCTGAGTCCTTCTGAAGGCTAGGGTTGGCTGTCAGGATTCCAAAGGAACTAACAGGCTCCTCTGAAAATACTGGGGAAGCTCAGGTTTTATTCAGCTTCTGTGCAGAAAATTTGTGATGCGTAAATCTACTTTGCCGTTTGGATCTGAGATGATATTGAAACACTCAAAATTTACACGGTCATCTTAACTGGAAAGGTCAGGAGTGATTATTTTCCTTTATAAAAGGTTTCACAGACAGGTGTTGGTGGTTTTGCAGATGGAGTTGCCCGCAGAAGTTTGAGGGAGGAGCACAGGTGAACCCAATAAAGGGGTTTGATTGCAAGAGGGGAGGGGAGTTTGTTGTGATTAAAGAGGCAAACTCGGGTTTTGTACTCACTAAGCTTGGGAAAGCTCTCTTCCAGAAGTGAGGGGGCCCAGAAGTGCCTGTCCCGTCCCATCTCGGAGTAGAACGGATAGGGCGAAAAAGTGAACATTTGCGTTTGAAACCAGCAGTGGTTTAGCTGCCGCTCAGCTGTGAGGTGTCTTCCCCTTGCATGGGTGATGAAAGGCTGAATCAACGTGGAGTTTGTTTGCTAAGAAATGAAGGTATATGTTGCTTTAAGGTAACACCCGGGGGTTTGCCCCTTCAGGGCCTCCTATGTTCCTGCAGCAGGTGCAATTCGGCACAGGTTTATGCGGGACGGTCCCGGGGAGGAGCGGGAGCCCGTGGCGAGGCTGACCCGCCGCGCACCCCGGACAGACAACAGGTCTCGCGGTGCTGAGTCCCCGCCTGAAACTTTGCACGCCGAATTCTGACGGATGGTAGCCGAGGCATTGATCCTCCCTGGAAAAAGGCCTACAGGTGGCAACTGGGGGTAAGGCACCACCAGCAAACACACAGACTCGGCGGCCGGTGCGCGTCGGTCCGGAGTTGGGATCGGTAAGTGCCGGGAGGGGGTTTGTCGGAGGCTCCTTCCCTGGCGCCGCGGAGCATCTCCCGCTCGGGCAGGGCGGGGGGCGCGGGGTGGGAGCGCAGCGCTGCCGGCGCGCCGTGTCGGGAGGGATGGAGCGGAGGAGCGCGGCCCGAGCCCCTGCCCTGTCTGCCGTGCTAGTCCCGCCCTGGGTGTGCTCGCGGCCGGGGCAACAAGGCGGGCGGTGAGGCTGCGAGGGAGTTGGCCGCTCCATCCCGCAGGAGCGGGGGGGCGGAGGACCTGCTGCCGAGGCAGGGATGCCCAGAGCCCTCGCAAATGCTTGCCGCCTTCTTTCCTGCCCCCCTCCCGCCCCCCAACCTCATTCCTCACCCCTCCCTCCCTCCCTCCCTTCCTTTTTTTTTTTTTTCGTTTGCCTATGCGGGGAGGCGGCCGCGAGCAGCCGCTCCGCCGCAGCGCAGCTCCGCTCTGCCTGCGCCCCCCGCGCCGGAGCCGCGGCAGCGCGGGGTGAGCTCCGCGGGGTGAGCTGAGCTCCGCGGGGTGAGCTCGGCCGGGGGGGCAGCGCCGCCGCTCCCCGCCAGGTCCCCCCGCCCCCGCGCAGCCACCGCCGCAGCCGGCGCTGCCCCCGCTCCCGCACGGACCCGGCGGCACCGGGGCCGCCCCCGCGGGCCTCGCTGCGAGAGGGCGGCGGCCCCCGCGCCCGGCCCCGTCCCGAAAGTTTCCCGGTGGAAGGGGGTAAGTCAGCGGGGAGGGAGGGATGCGCAAGTGGGATCGCTGGCGGGGTGGGGGGGGCCGGACTGCGCTGCCGCGGCTCCTCGGGATGCCTCAGCCCGGAGGCTCCCACCCTGCTGGGGCAGGGCTCGGCGGCCGGAGCTGGGAGAGCCTCCTCCAGCGAGGACAAACACCTATCTCTTCCTCTCCTTCCCCATCGGTCCCTGCCGCCAGGCAGAGGAGAGACTGTGACCTCAACTGTTGTCGTGCCGCTTTGACATGTAGGGTTGATTTGCAAGGGCTAGTGTACAAATGCAGTGTTTAGACTTTAATATCTGCATATGGTAATGGATAAAATAAAGGAACCCCTTAGTATTCCGCTCTTGTAATACTTGGCGCGGGAGAGGCTGCTGTTACATCTCATTTCCGAGCTCATTTGGGGAAAGCGGCGTGATGCTGGGTGCCTTCCCTGCTGTCTTTTCTCGAGTGCCTCAGCCTGTCAGGCATCGGGGAGTCCTGCGAAGGGGAGACGGGAAGCTCCTTGCCTTGTAACCGCAAAGCTGCGGGGAGACACCTCCTCGGGCTCGGAAAGCCCCGTGAACGCTTTGCGAGTGGGATTACAGCGGGAGTCAGCAGGGTGACCCCGGTCCCCCGACTCGTGGTTGGTGATGTGAGTCTGCTGCCTGCCTTTTACACACCCCAGTGATTTTATCTATCCCTGTGACCGAGCCGAGCTCTGGGTTTGAAATGTTGTGCTAACTTGAGAAATGAACGGTGAGGTAGCTTTGGGGGCTGGAGCCTGAGCACTGTGAGATTACCTGGGGAAGAGCAAGACAGACGTGTGGGTGGTGGTGTCATCTGGGGGCACAAGCCGGGAGAGGCAGACGCCGGCTTTCCAGCCCCTGACGTGTTCCAGCAGTGGCCGTTAATGACGACTGCGTGGATGTTAATTTAGAGGGAGGGGCGTGGTAGTGGAAGGGGCTGTTGGATGCAAATCAATTCCCATGGACTCATTTGGACTCCGCCGAGGTGGGGGGGAAAGCCCCAGTGTTTGCAAGGCAGGTTGCTCCCACATCCCATCATGAAAAGTTAAGGTGGAAACATTTTCCTTGTCTGTTCCCACCCACCCCCCGACGGGAGGAGGTTTCGTGACATGTAAAATTCTCAAACGGCTCTTTGGGGTGTCTGCGTTTTAAGCAAATACGTTTCTCACTTCGACTGAGAACAGTTTTGCTTTCTGATGAGTGGAAACTGGGGAAAAAGAGAGATTTAAAAATAAAATCAGACTGTATAGTCGAAGTGGTAAAGCAAATGTTCTCAAGATCCCACGTAGCAAGCTGGGAATGAACGCAAACTGTTCTTGCTGTGTAACTCTTCCAAATTCAGTTCTCCCTGGAAGATGCAATCTCCTCCTGCTTCCCAGCAAAGCCCGATCTGCATGGCCGGTCAATCAGGGAATGTGCATGAGGTGCTCAGGCTCCCGAAGCAGCAGTGGGAGTGTGTTGGCACTGCAGCACAAGTGACAATCTTGTCACACGCGGAACCCGGCATGGACAGCAACGGGGTGGGAATCCACCCTGTTTTAAACATTTTGGTGTGCCAAAGCTTTGCAAAATTTAAGGCAGGTTACTCCCAAGTCGGGGACAACTGGCTCTCCCCTCTTGCTTCAGCTGCTGTGGATCTGGCAGGCCCCCTTATGCCACCCTCTGGAAGGCACAGTGACTGTAGGTGACACGTGCTTAATTTTCAAGAGAATGACCATAGACCGGTAAAGGGACACTTAGATCAGGCTTGCTTATGTTTTTGTTCAAAGTTTCATAGTGCAGCTTTTCACATCCTGCTTTGCCTATAACTTCCAAATGACAGTATGTGCCCACATTTGGGAAAGTGTAAGAGTATCTAATTCCGTTGGCAAAATGGGAATGGTTATTAGAGCAACCTGCTAATCATCTGACAGATAAGTACTGATTCAGTGTGCACTTCACAGATGATGAGGTTCAATCAGCTTTGTGAGACTATAGTTATTGTTCATTCTTCCCCTGTCCACCAAATGAAGCATCGTTTTTGTGCACGTGTGTTTGTCAGATCTGGTCTCTAGGCTCTGATTTTCTATACCCTAATGGAAGTCTGAAGCACGAAGTCTGTTGAGTTGCTGCACTGTGTATCCATGCTCTACATGTATTTACTACTTGATAGGATAGCTTGGTGTCTCTTTGGGACAGCTACACTGCAGTGCTGGATAGGGACATGGCAATAGTGCTGTGGAGTGAAGCTTTGCATATGATATAGGAGCATGGATATCAGACAGAAGTTAGAATTTGGCTTAAGTTGTTTTTCCTCTGTTTACAAAATAAACTTCTGTAAGTTCCTTATGTATTGTTACTGGCACCTGTACACTTCAGGAACTATGTCTTTACTCGGTGGAATACATCCTTAAAAAGTACAATCCTTCAGGTGTCTCTCACTTATTTCTCCTTTCCTCCTTCCCATGCCTTAGCAGCCACATATGCATGGAGGTTTACCCCTGAATCTGTGATTTAAGTCATTTAAGCTTTAAACGTCGGACATAAGTTGTTAAAACTCTGCTTGTGGTTAGCAAACAGGTGAAGGAAATAAAACCACTAGCTTTGCACTTTTCCTTTCCTGGCTTTAATAAACTTCTGGAAGCGATTATGCCTTAGCTAAAATGCTCTTATATACAGGAAAACAGGGTGAATGTTAGCTTTCCTTTTTGTTTTGTTTTTTATGTTTGCATCAGGGCCTCTGTCCAGCCAAGCAGCAAAATCTGAAAAGAGGAAAGTAAATTTTGGTCTGAGTGCAGTTGTAACAGTAAGTCTGATACCAAACCCATTGGTTTGGCAAACTGAACCTTTTCGCTCCATGAAGGTTGTTTTTGGATCTTCGTCCAAGCTTGAAGTAAATTTAACAGATCTCTAGCAAAATGAAGCATTGTTTTTTTTGTGTGTGTGAACCAGCTATTTTTCTCCTAAACTTAAAGTGCACAGATGAAAACTGAACTATTAGCCAGGTAATATGTGCTTCTTGGTACTCAAAACATGCAGATGGGTAACAGAGTAGTTGAAGCTTGAGATCTGGATCTAGCCAAAAGGCTGCTTGAGAATTAAAGCCAGGTTTGATGGTTCTATCCTATTAATAGTTTATGAATTCAGTATCTGAACCATAGAAAACAGTAGTTAAAGTGGCAAGGATTATTGCTTAAAATCCTGCAATCAGAGCTTGCTGTTTTAATTAAAAATAACTAATCAACTGATTGATGAAGGGAAAAAAAGTGCCTTGCAGGTATATATTCATTTTGCTGCTACTAGAGTATTCTATTTGATGCATTTATTGATGTGAAGTCTTTTGGGGAAAGAGACACTGAGTGCCTAAAAAGCTTGTAAGAGCACAACAGAGCAGGCTTCTGAGAGAGGAGATTCTCCTGCAACTTTGCATGCTTAGGTGATTTATTATGAGAGACTTCACAATAAGTACTAACTCAGCAGCAATTGGAAGTGGTTTGTCTTTTGGCAGTTCAGGCAGTCCGTATAATCCTGTTGGCAGTGGCTCTGTGTGTTTCCTTGCTGTTAGGATGACATGCTGTTCTTTGGTGACTGCATACCTGGCTGATTTTTTTTTCAAGCTGTAGCACAGAAGATAGTAGAACAAGTACTTTTAATTGTGGTGATAAACCTCTGAGTAAGAGCTAAAGTGATTTACAGTACTGTCTGTGTATATAAATCTACCTATCTGAGCTTTTTATGCCCAAAATGCACAGCTGTGGGTGTGGGAGAGAGAAGGGTATTCTTCCTGGATTCACCTGAGAAGGGAAAAGCCATTGGAGAGAAGGGTGACCTACAGCTGTGGAGTGGCTGTATCTGTCTTTGACCCCTGTGGATTCCGCTGTCATCAGAGATTCGACCTTGTCAGCGTGATTGCCCTGAATACTTGGCTAATCGTTGAATTCCAGAATGGTTTGGGTTGGAAGGGACCTTAAAGCTCATCTTGTTCTACCCCCTGCCATAGGTAGGGACACTCTCCACTATCCCAGGTTGCTCCAAGCCCCGTCCAACCTGGCTTTGGACATTTCCAGGGATGGGGGAGCCACAAAATGTTAATGAGCTTCCTTGGAGGTGCCAGGATGCAGCAAACCCCAGCACTGGAAAGGGGGGATGAGCAAGGGCACCAGCTCCTCTGCTCTCTGCCTGTATTGGAAAGGCAGACGAAGGGGTTGATTGGTTTTGTTTGTTTGTTGTTTTGGCTTTCTTGGAGGAACTTTCCGTCTGCTGGGGAAGTCTTTGAGGGGGGTTGATGAGCAATTCCTGGCCAAGCAGACGAGCCGTGTATCTCAATTAGGATGCTGCAGCTGCGGTGACAGCACAGAGCTGGGATGGGCCAGCTGCCAGCCAGGTGCTTACCCTGTGTATAAAACCCTTACCTGGGCTGTGCTGGCTCATATGGGGAATAACTGCTCTGAAATAACGCTCCAATAGGAATTTACATTGGTGCCATCCAGATTGTAATCTTAGCCTGAAGGTGAACAGAGGAGTCCTAGGCTTTTTCCTAATTTTCCTTGTAACTTCAAACAAACAAACCTTGCCTGTAGCGGATGCTTGCCTGAGGAAGGGCCATGGACTGCTGTCTTTCTCCAGCTGATTTTGTCTGTCATTAAGAGAATGCCCTGCAACATGGCAAGACAGAGTGTTGGTTCAAATAAATTCCCTGAATCAGTGCAGTCTGAAGGGCAAAGAAAAAGAGCAGAGGGAGGTTCAAAGTGAAGAGCCACAAAGGCTGTGGTTGTTTTCTGTCTCTGAAGTACTAGCTTATTTTTTATTTAGTTCATACGTTTCATTTTCTAACCTGAACAAACCGTTCGAGGTATTGAGAGAAGTAACTGAGGTAAAAAGACAAATCTGACTGATAAAAACAGGTGGAAAGATTTCTGGAAGGAGTTTGGGAAGCACATAAGGAGAAAAATACTCCTGATAAAGCAGTTTGAGGAGCCATCTTAGTAAAACTGTAGCGAGTCCTTTCTAAGGTGAAGATCGTGTTTAAGCACTGAAATGCTGCTTTTGCTGAAGTGATTTAATTAGTGAGAGAGAAACATACAGCCTACTACTTTCATCAGTGCTTTTATTTACTACTTTAGTAGTTAGGCAATCAGATTTGGATAAGATTTTGTGGCTAAAATAGCTTTGTTTTTCCAGAAATAAACATTAACACACATTTCTACTTAAAACCAAGCCAAATAATTCTGTACTAACTGACTTACTACCCAGGTTATAAGACTGAATGTGTAAGCAGCAGTGCTTCAGGATCTGAGAGGGCTGTGTGACAAGGGTTATTGGTATGTCCATATTGCAGACTTCTTATTGTTGTGGTAACTGGGGAGCCTTCCTGCAAAGCCAGGTTGCTATTGCTGCGTTTACTTAATTCACAGGGTTCCTGCTCACATGTTTTAAACAGATAAAATACTCCTTCTTGGTTTCCATTCACATTGTGGTTCAGTGCACAGCCATTGGAAAGTGTTGATGTCACATTCCTTTGGATGAGATATACAACTGCAGTCTGTTGTTGCTCTGTTGTTGCATTATGTGTGGTGCTTTTTACAAAAACATGAATATTAATCCCAGAGTGTAATTTGAATAGCTGATTGCAGAATTTTCTGTTTGCCTACATTTCCCCCCTGCTCCCCCATCTCTAGAAACAGTGCTTCCATTTGGCACTTCCACAGTTGCTCTTGGTAAGAGGAGATAACTCCTGTTACCTGGTGCTCTGGGTGCCTCACGAGCCATCCCATGGGAACACCCCCTGTGGGATAGCATTGGATCTGTGCCATCTCACAGCACTTGCATGGCACCAGGTGAGTGTATGATTCCAGATTTCTCTGATATCCATGTTATAGGAATGGTGAGGGAGGTGGGGGTGGGGAGAGGGGACAATCCTATTTCAAAGCTAACAGTTCTGTTCAAATATAAGGATATTACTTGGCCAAACAGCTCCAAACGTTGCTGGCTGATGAGCAGCAATAGAGGGATGATAATAAACAACTTTGTGCTCTCTCCTTACAGATCTTGGTGTTAACTTTGCCTGTTTGTAGGGGTATTTCCCTAGTCAAGCAGACTTACCAAGCAACACCCAGTTACCTGCCCCCATCACAAGAGATGATAAAATTTCAAGGATGTATTTTAGAGTAATAGGCAGGTGGCACTTGGGAACTTGGCATTGCTGGGTTAATGGCTGGACCCAGTCTTGGACATCTTTTCCAACTAGGACTTTCTGATGAATATTATTATGATTGTGGAGAAAAAGAATCTTTTCTAAACAGAGAAATTAATTATGGCCTGTCATAAAAGCAAACAGTCAGGTATTCTGTTGATGTGGTTTGGGTGGTTTTGATTCAGTTTTCTTTTAGCTGTATTTTGTGTGTTTGCTCTAAACAACATGTATTTGAGTGTGACCACACTCTAAGGTTTCGTTCTGGTGATGGATGTGCTGCACTTCATAGATACTCCTGGGTCTGTCGGGGACAGCCCTGGAACCCATCCCTCTGGGTACTGGAGCTCTGACCTTCCAGAGGAGCTGTTTAAGCTTATCTGATCTATGGAATGCAGTAGCAGTAAGGCTGGCTGGGAAACAGGTCTTTGGAGAGGTGAGCGATGGGAGCTCAGGGATGAGCTGGGGAGCTTTCCAGCTGAAGTTGGGAAAGGCCTGGTGAGTGCTGGGCCAGCAGTTTCTTCCTGAGTGGCAGCAAAGTTGCTGTGTCTCAGTTCTGTGCTAATCCACACTTCACTTGGCAATAGCCAAGTTCCAAAGCTAAGCTTAAATGGGTATGTACTCATTTATCATGTAGGTGTTTGAGTTTTTGAGTGCTGTGGCAGACCCTTATTCCCAAGAATCTCCACTGAACAGACATGTATTTATGGACTATGAAGAGTTTCTTTCTTTTTTCTTTTTTTCCTTTCAATTTTTACCTTTGGGCAATATTAAAGCTTGAAATAACCTGGAAACCTTTGATTTCTGGTGGTGTGTCCAACAACACAAAATAACTTTGTGTCTTTGTTCTCTGCTTTTGTCTGCAGAGGTTGCAAGTTTGAGGAAAGTATTTGTGAGGCAGCACAATGAAAGTAATTAGAAGATGGTGTATTTAATTTTTATTTTTGCATCTGAAAGGAATGGAAGCTAAAAATGAAACACACACACTAATGGCACTAGGTCTTGACATTTATGTGTCATGTGTATGACAAGGAAAAAGGAACAACCTGAAGCAGAAATAGTGTTGCCTTTGAATTTTTATTCATTTTTTTTCTTTAGGTCCTGATAAAGAAAAGGGTGACTAGAAGTTAATTTTGAAGAAGCACCGAGTGGTTTCTGAATCCATTTAGCTTATGGAACTTTAAGTTATTTAACATTCACAAATAGAATCTTTAAATCTCTCAAGAACAGTCTGAACTCTGTTACTCGTATGTCCACTAGCAGAGATTTGTTCATAATAATGAAATTGCTGCAGTTCTGATAGTCAAGGAACTTTCTGGTATTTGCCTATTTTACTTTTAAGTTGGAGGGCTTTTTCCCCTGTAGGTGCAAAAATCAATCATAGAGCAGTAGATAATCTTATTCCTTTACTACTTTTTCAGATTTTTTTTCATTTTCTGAGAGCAATGCCTTTCATTGGAATGCAGTTTGAATAAAAACTTGCCGTTTGAATAAAAAAAAATAACCTTTTAATATTTAATGTGAAACAAGGTTATTTACAAACAAACCTGAGTAAGATCTGGGTAAATGCACCTGGTGACTTTCAAATGGTGGTTTTTTTGTTTTTTAAAGATGGACACTAATAAAATAGGATTAATGACTGGCGAAGCACAGGGCAGATCTTGAGCTCATAGGACTCACTTTGTATGTTGAAAAACTTCAGAGAAAAAGATACTGTGAACTCCTATGCATGTGAAAACATAGTCTGAGAGAAGTGGAGTGCATGGCCTCTAGGAATCCTCCAGCAGCCTCTGTCACAAGATGATGTCTTTCTGCCTGGCAGCCAACTTGGGAAGCAGAGTAGAGGAAGGTGGAAGGCTGGTGGTGAGTGGTGGTTGTCCTTTCCTTAGCAGTTCACCTGGATTTCTCCAGAGGTTTATGTGCATGAGGGAAGTGTCACAACATGGCAGCTACAAGAGGGACAGAAAAGCTGGGCTACCACTGTGGTCTTTTTTTCATCTAGGAAGGTGGTCTGAAGGACGCTGGTGGGACTGAAACTGCTGAATAGATGAGTCAGGCTGCTCATGAATTTCATAATAGATGGAAGCTTTGTCCACTGGCACTGCAACCCGCTTCCCTTTTTGCTTTATTTCTTCCTGATCCTAACTTCAAACAGCAATGAAGCAGTGGAAGATACTGCCTATGTTTGCCTCATTGAAAGTAAAGGACAGAGGATTATTGAAATCCCTTACAAACTCTCTTTTTTGGGGGGTACAATGATATCTCTTCAAGTCTTTGATAATGTTCCTATTCTAATATCTTTGAAGGCAGATTACAAAAAGAAAATCTTCCAACTACTAAGGGAGTCTCAAACTAAAGGGAGCCATCCATCAGAGATATGGATGTTATGTCCTCTTGCCCTCCCACCAATTCTCAGGATAGTGACAAGTTTATGACTTGGGCTGTCAGCCACGGAGGATGTTGCCGAGGGCATGAAATTCCAAGTTCTTTCTAAAGGTATCCTTGTATAACTCCTGTGGAAGAAATTAGCAAATTGTTTTGGTGGCACAACAGGTAACTAAAATGTTAAGGCTACTGCAAAATGAAGTCTGTCCTCTAGGCCACACACACCTATCACAAGTTGGTGCTTTTTTAACAGAAAGGAATCGATTCAGGGCAATTCTTGGATATTTTCTCTGCTTTGAAAATAATTCTGAATGAAATTGAGGTTGACATAGGTTGTGCCAGAATTAGTCCCCATGTGCTGAGAGGTAGTGGTGATTTGGTGGGGGCATGTAAAGCTGATGGGGAAAGTATCATGTGGCTGGAAATTTCCTTTTAACTCTAACTTTGCATTTACTAATACGAATACCACTGTAGAATACTTCTATCTCTGTATTTGAGAGTGAAGTCAGTTTTTAATTTGTAGTTAAAACCAATAGCTACAGTTCATTGAATCACAGAATGGTTTGGGTTGGAAGGAACCTTGAAGATCATGCAGTCTTACCCCTGCCATGGGCAGGGACACTTTCCACTAGCCCAGGTTGCTCCAAGCCCCGTCCAACCTGACCTTGGACACTTCCAGGGATCCAGGGGCAGCCACAACTTCTCTGGGCAACCTGTGCCAGGGCCTCCCCACCCTCCCAGGGAACGATTTCTTTATAACATCTAATTTAACACCTTTCTCCTGTCTCTGTACACAAATCTGACTCTGCTCGTGTCAGTAACAACATTACTGGGGCTGTTGAAATACTTGGGATGGTCTAGGAGTTGTCCAGCCTCTTGAAAGGACAGAACTGAGGTCACTTGTTGGAAGAGAGTTGCTGAGACAAGAGCAGTTAGTACCTGAGGTTCATCAAGAAGTGTGGCAAGTGGGACTGTGCAGTCTTGGAAAAATAGTGCCTTTACAAGACAACGTCTTTGGAGATTGATTCATTACAATTATGTGTGTCCCTACAGTGTCTGCTGGAATTCAGCTTTTTGAGCTTTGATGTGACACCATCTTCTGTTTCCCAACACAGGTACCTACAGATGAATGGGTGCATGTGCTCCTGGCCCTTCTAAACAGATGGGCATTTATTCGTAATGCGAAAGAAATGAAAACTTTTTTTGGATGAAGTGTAGTGATAGAAATGACACACGGAGAATTTAGTGTTAAGACTGTAGATCCATCTTGTCAGCAAACGTTTGTTTTCAGTTCTTGTACTGCTATATATGATCTTTTAGCAAAATCAATTACAGCTTAATATTACATGGAAAATTAAGGATAATGAAATCCATCAGTAAGGTTATGTTGCAAGCAGACAGGCTGAAATTGTTGTTAGCGTGCTGGTTTACTTACAGTAATGCTGTTTCCCTTTCATTCAGTCTCCTGATCAAATTTTAACAGGAGGTTTGACATTTACATGACATTCACATCTGTAGAAACACTGTTTCCTTTTCCCCATTGCTCAGTTTTCTTTGAGTTAACATTCTGCTCAAAGCAGTGAGAGACACTGGAGAAGGGAGCCGATAAGAAATGATCACTGTAATAAATTGGCTGTGTTCTCGAGGCTGGCTACCACTATTTTAGACTTCTGGAGTGGTGGTGAAAAGGCTTTAACCGACAGACTGGTCGCAGGTAGTGCCACAGAAACCCAGATTGCCTGGTTGTGGCCCCTTTGTTTGTAGTGTAAGTAGTTTTGCAGGGTTAAGAATAACGTGTTGCTTGTTGCTGGTATAGATTTGGATGAGGCTGTGGGGCTCAAGAACTTGGGAAGGAGCTGCAACCTGGGATTGGGCTGTGTACCCTGGAGCAGAGCCTGTGGGGAGCTCCAGCCTGGGCCTGGCTGAGAGAGTGTGCTCGGGGGGCTTTGGCCCGGGGGGAGGGATGGGGTGGATAATGCTGCAGCCAGAGGGTACCAGACTCACTTGCTGAGCTGACTGGAGTGTTGGTGACCTTGGAAACAGGGCAGGGATGAGCCATAGCAGTGTCTTGTTCGCCGCGCCTTGGAGGTGAAGCCACAGTAAGAGCTCCAACTGTACATCTCATTTTACATATTTTTACATATATATCCACTTGTGGGGGCTTAAATGGGCTCCAGAGCCTCCTAAAAGCCACAGAGCAATTTTTAGTTTTGGTTCTGCACGCTCTACTCAAATCAGAACTGATAGAGGTGCTCAATGCACATGCAAGGGTTGATTTGTTTTCATGGAAAATGGTGGCATCCCTGGGTTGAGGATGTTTGTTGCATGTAAAGGAAGAGCTTAACATGGAAGTTTTTGATGTGAAATCTGAAGCAGTCACAGAAGGAGTGCAGCTGCCCTGGGCATTACCGATGCCAGGGTCAGAAGGATCAATCTAATTATATAATTGCTATATATATGTAAAGATTTGTTTTCAGATGCTTCTAGTACCCAGTCTGATGGCCACAGCCTTTCTGTGGAGCTGTATGCCAGGCTTTTTCTGCTGTATTTTTAATAATTGTGTATGTGCTAAAACTAGTTCTTAATTTCATCGTGACAATCTCATGTCTGTCAATTAAATTTAGAGGTCGATTTAAACAGTGCATCTACTTAAAAAAAAAAAGCATCCAGATGCAGCTACTTAACTATACATTTCACAAATCACAGGGTCTAGAGTTTCTGGCAGTTGCTTGTTCTCCTGTGGTTAGAATGGAACCATTTGGACATTTTAACTGATCTGTAATTTCAGGTAGACTATGTACTTGAATTTTTGTTAACAACAGAGAGTAAGGTTTGCTGATACGAAGAACTGCTCATATTTTGAGACCTTTCTTCCTCCTTTTTTCAATCCCATAGCAATGACTAGCAAGTGTGTTGTTCCACTGATGTTGTTATGCAGAAAAGAAAAAAAACCCCACAACTTTACTTTGTATACTCAAGAGAAGTGTCAGGGCCCAAAGGAATTGGCTGCATTGTGTAATGGTATCAGTTGGGAGCTGGTGAAGCACAGCTAATGAATTTTGGACTCTGAAATCAGTTATAATGAGGAACTCAAAATCTGGAAAATTGTTTTTGAGAGTTGATAGGAACAAAACCAGCACTTCTCTCAACGGCAAGGCTGGATGTTGACTCTTTAAGGTAGGTAGGCATGTCTAATGGCAAGAGATTGGTCATTAGATTTTAATCTGCTGAGATAGCTGTGCACCCTGGCTTCTTTGGAAATGGGTAGAGTTAGAGAGGAGGAGGTAAAAACTAGATCTTTTCAAATGTGCAGTTAGGTAGTGGGCCAAAGTCTGGTTGCCCATGTTCTCTGCTGTGTCTGGATTTCAGCATTGTTGTATAAATATTTTGGATGTTCTGTTCTGTAAGGGTTACACTCGTCTTTCAAATAATGCAGGTTTTAGTTTCTTGTTTTTTTATAAGTACCTGAAACTGAATTTGTTCTTGGCCTTAAAACCCCCCCCCAAAAAAAACAACAAACAAAACCAACAACAAAAGAACCCAACAAACCAAACTAAAACAACAACAAAAAAGAAAGAAAGAAACAAACTAAAAAAACCACAAACTCAAAAAAACTCACAACACCCCCCACAAAACCCCAAAACAAACAGACAAAAAACCCTCCAAAAAATGAAACAAATGAGAAAAAAAAAAACCACAAAAAACCCAACAACAACAGAAAAAGAAAAACAAGACCTCTTGCTGATTTTTAAACAAGACTGTGAAAAAGTAAATATGAAAGACTGGCCACGGACAGCCTTTAAAATAGAAACCAAAGCCTTGGCAGGGTGTCTGCAAGAGATCACTTGTTATTAGCCAGCCTCCTATCCTAGAGTCCCACGAAGGCATTTCTGATGGATCTGCTTTGTTCACCTGTACCCTACTCCTTAGTGAGCTCTGTTTGGTTTCTGCTTCTCCTGAGGTGTCATCAAGAAAATTGTTTTGTTCAACAAGTGGATTGGTTGTTAAAATTCTCAAAGGAATGTAGTGCTTTAAGGGACCTTCTGGGTCACTGACTCTGCCTGGCTGCTTCTGTAGCTGCCATGCTGAACATTCCCTTTTGGAAACAAAGCATGTCATGGTTAATATTCCCTCCTCTCAGTGAAAGGCTGATTGCTCAAATTACTGTGCCTCTCTTACAATTTGTGCTTATTTAAGACCTCTGTATTCATATTTGTTATTGTGCCAGCATTGTCCTTTTGCTTAAGTAGTTTCCTGCTCTCCTTGGTGTCCCTTGCTTCCGCAAAGTGTTCTGTAGAGAGAAAGATTATGTTGCTTCTTGCCTGTGGTTCCCCAGAGCGAGCAACCACTCTCCTTTTGTGACATCTGCTTTGGTCCCAGCACCATCTTAAAAGGTGTGAGCTTAGATCTCATCTGGGGACCTGAGGATTTAAGAACTTGTTAAATCAAAGAAAATCTCCGTGTTTTCAAGCAGTGCAGACAGTATCCAAATGTGTAGTTGCGAAGGATTAAACCAAACAGTTTTCACCTAACGTTTGTAGTGGAGCAAGGATGGCTTCTCAGGGTTGAGGGAGCACTGTCAGAGGGTAGTTCATCAGGAACTGGAGAGATAGGGCAAAGGGGAATGGCTTCAAACTGAAAGAGAGTAGGCTTAGATTAAATATTAGGAGGAAGCTTTTCCAGCGCCTCACCCTCACAGGGCACAGGTTGCCCAGAGAAGCTGTGGCTGCCCCATCCCTGCAAGTGTCCAAGGTTAGGTTGGACTGGGCTTGGAGCAACCTGGGCTAGTGGGAGGTGTCCCTGCAGACAGCAGGGGTGGGACTGGATGATCTTCAAGGTCCCTTCCAACCCAAATCATTCCATGATTCTATAGTGCTGCTTAGGGAGATGCTAGGAAGAGTTGGTATCCTCTCTTCCCTCTCTCTCCAAACAGCTTACACAGTACAGGCACTTCATGGAAAATCTGATCAGCTCTCCTGTCCCCAACCAACCCAATCTCTCTTTTCCTTCTTGGACAAAAGAGGCAGAACTAGTTGTTGGTGGTGTCACCTGTGCATCCAGTACAGCTGCGTGTTTGTATCTCATCATCACACTGAGTCAGTAAAAATCCATGGGATTTGCTGCTGTGGGCATAGATCCATCTCTGTTGGGCTCCTGTGAGAGTCTCTGAGCAGACTTGTCACCTTGGCTGTAGTGTCACATGAATGCCTCTGGTGGTGTCTGACACGTGGGCAGGAAGCCTTTGTGTTATTTGTGGTACTGTGCAATATGATTTAGAAATTGTCTGCTGAGTCTTCAGAAAACCAATCTGAGTCCCTCATGGTCAGGGCTGGGCTGGAGCTAAAGCCTGGACACATCTGAATTGGCCTTTACAGAGGAAGCACTTGGTGTTGTGCCTTTTTTTCCTGGTACTCTCTAAGCCCTTCAGGATTCTGTTAGCTTTGCTTGAGTACACAGAGCCAACTTGAGTTGTGTGTGCAGCCGAGTAATGAGCTTTTCTAAAACCTGAAACACCTCGAGGCAGGCACATCTTGGAAGCTCCAGAGGAACAGGCTCAGGTATGACTTGCTTTCTTGGGTGGATGACTGCTCACTATCTGCTTTACACTCCCTAAGGTGTTTCTGCAGGCTTTCACCCTTGGCCAGAGGAGCTATGCTGGATCCCTCCTCCAGGCTTATTCCTTTGCAATTCTATTCCCCTTTTCCCTCACCCCAATTCTTCTAGTTCTGGTTTCTCTGGAATATGTTCTCCTATGGTGTTGTACCAAATATATCACTATAAGTCCAGTGAGGGGAGAAGTGTCACATCTGATCTGTTTATTGATGCAGGAATATTTTGAAAAGCTGTTGTATTTGCTGGATGCCTGTGGGTCTTGGGAAGGGAGCTCATGTTTGCCAGTTCTTCATTGACCTGTGTATCTTTTAGCGTAGTCTTCCCTTCCCAAGCTCTGTGTGCATGGGATACAGACTTACAAGCTTAGTTTCTTAGATTTTTTTGCACCTTTTCTTCTTAATTAAAACCCTGTATTTTCTATTCTGTAACTAATTCTTGTCCTGAACAGCAGGATATGCCCTTGATGTGGTGGAGCCTTTTGAAGCGTCTGTCTGGCTCTGCTGTTTTGAATGCCCTGAGCTGCTTCTGTTTGTCTTTCACTGGGTGGTTGTGCCAATGACCACCTCGATTTCTGGCTTAACTCTGCATCCTTCATAAGAAATGCTTCCTTCTGCTTTTTGGGGAACTCTTATTTTTATGATCCGGATTTTCTCTCTTCTTTCTTCTCTGGTTCCATTTCTTTTCTGGTTGTAATTTATGGCAGAATATGGAAAAGATACCTCAACTCTACCTGCTGCTCTTTTGGCCTCAGGTTTAATGGATCGTTTTCTTCCAACTTAAGAATTTTGCCACATGACATGGTGACATGTTTCCCTTCCTGTAGAGGAGAAGGGAATGGAAACAAATGTCTAAAAGTGGAAACACCACAGAAGTATGGGAGTATTTTGGTACATGTTCATCCCCCTAGACTATTATATGACTATCATGACTAATTTTAATTTTGCTTTAGAAGATTGCACCAAATAAAGGAAGAGGTAATTGAAATTTTAAAAGCATTGTACATGGAAATAGCATTTGTTTCCCCCGTTGTACTGGGAACCATATATGGAGAACAATGCTAGTAGCCCAACAAATCTGAGGGTAATCTGAATTTAAAAAGCTCTTCCTTGACAGCTGCATCCAAATGCATGCTTTCCTCTGGCTTATTACTGCTCCAGGATGGCAATTACAGCCTGGCAAGTAGGACAGAGTGAGGAATACAGGACCCACAGAACCTTCCTCTTTAAATTATATTACCAGTTAGCAGCAGGGTTACCTCAGCACTTCTCAGCTTTTCCTCAGTTATTGCTTCGCAGAGCCAGGCGTTTTTACAGCCTTTTAATTTTCTACATATTTTTAAAACCCTCAAGAAGCAACAATCAGAAGGACCATTAACACCTCGGCCATGAACTAATGAGAAACACAACTTCTGTGCTGGAGATATCGATTTGCTCAGCTCCAGTTGTATTTCTCCCCTTTAATTCTTTGTGCTCTCCCCTTGGCCGTGGTGGTTGTTTACTCACAGTACACCCGAGTGAGGAGAAGATAAACTACTGAAATACTGCTGCTCAGGCATTGATACATAGAGGCCTTTCCCTTTGTGTTCTTTGAATGCCAGAAATCCCCTTCTTTATTCGGAACATCTTTTTAATCTCTTCTTTCATCCAGGAAGAAAATGAAGAGCTAAGTTCAACTGTTAACTTTTATCTCCTTTATTCTTTTTCCCTGCAGCGCTCAGAAGGTGCTTCTTTCCCTTCAGTTGCACCTTTCTAGCGTGTTCCACCTCTGAGAAGAGAAAGCAGACAGAATTTATCCCATATATGTGTGTGGGGGTCAATGCCCTTATTTTTTTGATCAAGCAGTTTCATGTGGGTTCCTCATCTGGATTTCTGGGTTTTAAAACAGTGACAAATTTGTCTTGACCTTCATTTGATCTGTATGACATTAAGAAAACAGAAGGATCTAAATTAACAATAATGGTTTATAATGCTGTCTAAATTGAAGAATCAAATGGAAGAGGATAAACCATCAGTTAATGCATTGACAAAATGCCCTGAAATATGCTGCTTGCCTTTTTTTGTTTGTTTGTTTGTTTTTTGATATTTTGCCTTTTCTGACCTCAGATAAATATTCATTGAAAGCAGTTTCAGATTCGTTTATCCTTGCAGGATATAACTTTACCCTGTAAAGTCTCTTGTGACTAAAATATTGTTTTGGAGGAGAAAATATATATATAAAAAATAACCTAAAGCTTAAACTTTTCGCTGCTGCACTGTGAGTTTTTTGAGGTAGGAGCAGAATGTTTTTATGATGTCTGTGCCCAAGAATGATCAGATGCTCTTTCTGTCTCTGCCTCGCAGTTTCATCCCTGGGTTGTTTTTCACATCATATGTGAAATCCAAATGATGTTAAAGCCTCTCTTTCCACATTAGCCTGTTTCCAAAGCACATAGTTGTCTTAGAACAGATCTATTAGTTTATCAGATGACTGATTTTGGAGAAAATATCTGCAAAATATAGAATGTGAATCTAGCAAGGCACACTTTGTTCTGTTTTGTCAGCCACGATTTCCACATCACTTATTTAAAGGCATCGTTTAAATACAGGCTCAATTTTCTTTTAAGAAACGAATTCTTATGGGTGTATTTATTTTTCCCGTGTCCTGCTGGTGTAGTTTATGTAAAACTGTGGGTGCTGGCAGATTGCAGTGTTTTGTAAACTTCTGAGGAAGTAGGGAGGCTGCGTGTCTCATCTGGAACTTTAAAAAAAAATTTCCTGGTCTTTGAGTATGAAATAATTGCGAATTATCCAAAGTTGCTCAAGCCCAGGCTGGACAGGGCTTGGAGCAACCTCGTCCAGTGGAAGGTGTTGGAGCTAGATGGTCTTTCATGTCCCTACCAACTCAAAACATTCTAGGGTTCTATGAAAAGTAGGGGGTTTTAAAGCAGTGAGTTTTCTCTGTACCTGTGTCTATATTTCAGTATGTTCCTTTCCGAAAGAATTGCAAAGAGTTGTTTCTCCATTAGTGGCTTGCTAGGTGTGGAACACTTCCACCTTCTTGTGTGGTTTAAGAGAAAGAAAAAAATTATGCTTACAATAAGAAATGTGAGGAGGGACTCCAGCTCAGGGAAGGGCTATATAGCGACAAAGAAATTAAGTACAGCTTCAGAAAGTCAAATATCTTGTTAAGTCTGGGCAGGAATCAATAAGTGCTTTTGAGAATGGTGGTATTGAGTATTCTATTTTGAGAAATACTCGTGTCTCTGGAAAACTGGAGTAAACGACTACAGCAGAGATGCAGATGAATTCTGCAGCAACTTTTCTAGGTGTGTGCACACTGGAAAGTCGTGGACGTCTCTGCTGTACTTCTCTAGCTGTGCCTGGATTTCCAGGCAGCCTGTTGGCACCTTGGGACAGGTGGGGAGTTTCTATGGATGTTCCTGGTGTTCTCTACAACTACCTGAAAGGGAGTTGTAGTGAGGTGGGGGTTGGTCTCTTCTGCCATGTCTCAAGTGAAAGGATGAGAGGAAACGACCTTAAGTCGCACTGGGGAGGGTTCAGATTAGATACTAGGAAAATAAAAACAACTAAAAGAGTGGTCAGGCATTGGAATAAGTTGCCCAGGGAGGTGGTGGAGTCTCTGTCTCTGGAAGTGTTCAAGAGGCAACTGGACGTGGCTTTTGGGAAGGTGACTTAGGGGTGATTATGATGGTGCTGGGTTGAAGGTGGGACTTGATGATCTTAAAGGTCCCTTCCAACCCTGATGATTCTGGACAAGCGCCCTCCCTCCCTCCCCTGGCTGCTCTGGCTCAGTACAAATGGCAGCAGCTGCCCAGGGAGTGAGTGTGCTCACCCTGTGCTTCAGGGGGATTTGTCACCAGGTACCAGAGCAGATAACCACGGGCTTCCAGGACTGCAGGGCAAGCTTTCAAATGCTTCTCAGCTAACAGGGTCACCAATGCTTCCCCTGCCCTCCCCCTCCCCATTAGCGGTGCTCTTCTGTTACACAAAAGTCAATGATACTGTTTTTCCATTTTCATTAAGGCTCAGCAGTGACGTCTGTTTTTACGTTGCCCTGGATGAGACACATTCAGCTTGAACCATTGAAAATGCTGGTTCTGAGCTGTTCCACAGCTTTCTCCTCTCTGTTGTAGCTGCTTGTAGTGAAACTGCTCTGTCAGAGGGGTTTGGCCAGTGCTGCTGTACGTGGAAGATGGGAAAATCCTGGAAAGCAGCTGTGTTTTCCCACTGCCATGGTTGGCCATAGCTGCTTGGTTCTGCTGTTGGATGCTAATGCAGCTGCAGCTTCTCTCTGCATGAAGAGCCTGTTCTTGGAAAAAAAATGCTTCAGGCTCCAGGAGGGCAAGTAGGTGATTTTAATTTTTGGACCTCAGTGCTGCTCTGTGTCCTTTGTGAGAGGAGTATCTACACGTTTGCAGAAATGAAACTTGACTTGTACTGGAAAGTAAGGCTGTGTGAGTGGAACAAATTGTGCTGAAGTCAGCTGAAATAGGAGTGGGATTATGTGCCAAATCACATCCTGTGGGTCTCTAAATCATTATTCTGTAGAGAGCAGCCTATAACAAAGCTCACTCTGCTGCAAGACTCACAGAAAAATATATGTTCTCCAGCACTTATATCAGTTAATGATACAAATCTGCTGATGGCTGGAAGTATTTATTTGCTGTGAGAAGAACCTGCTTATGTTGCACTGAGTGTCATGGTTGAATGGGAAGTACCAGGACTGTGTATTGTAGAGGTAAATGGTACTGGGACGTGCATTACTGACACGCTCCTATTCGAGGGAGCATGTCAGCATTTCCCATGTGCTTTACTGGGAGGTGAGTTGGGAGGATTTTGATCCTTTGTGGTTTTATAAACTGGGTAAGATGCTGAAGGGTATTGGAAGGAGTATGAGATGCTGTGATGGGAGAACAATCTTAACTCCAGGGCAGAAACTTCAGGCTCATGGGTGTTTCTAGGTGTGGTTTCACTCAGCTTTTCCCAGCTGTGGCAGCAGTCCCTGTACCTGGCTGCCTTTTCCAGTGTGGAGGACAGAATTGCTGCATTAGTTTCGCTTTTTTTGTTGTTTTCTCCCATTGTGGGGTAAAGACACGCTCTCAAATGAGCAGGTGCATATTTTCATAAGCCTCAAGCATTCCTTTGTGGATGAAAGTGTTGTAAAATATCTGAAAGCTATTTTCTTTGACACAAGCTTCCCTGTTTAAAGAATATGTGCAATCATTTCTTATTTGGGCTGAAGTAGGTGAAATTGTTGCAATGTTCTGATGTAATGGACTGTATGAAACGGATATTTGGGCCTTTTTAAATAAAATGCCTTTGGAACATGTTTTGAGCTGTGAAGCATCTCAGATTGAACTGTAGGGAAACAAATAAAGAGAAATACCTCCCAAAATAAAGAGAATTTTCAACAATATGCTGGCAAATGCACGCTAGTGTTAAGCAGTGTGTTTAGAGGGAGTTAACCCTTTGATTTTGGGTTAAGGAATCTGTTGTTTGGTGATGTGATGTGAGAAGTGGCATTGTGGAGTCACCATCCCTGGAAGTGCTCAAAAAATGTGTGGCTATGGCACTTGGGAACGTGGTGGTGGAGCTGGGCAGATGGTTGTACTTGATGATTTTAAGGGTCTTTTCCAACCTTAAAGATTCTATGACTGTGCAATGCTGCTCTTAAGAATTATGTAAATCATTAATGCTAGAAAATGGTTTAGCTGTTTACTGTGGGAATAGTACTTACCTTCACAGGAAAATGGTTCTTTAAATTAGATTGATTTGAATCTGTGCAACGTTGTGGTGGAGTGAGGCAGAATACATAATGCATTCTCAGTTGATTCAGTTTTGCAAATAAATCCTGGATGCAACTGTTGCTAAATGATGGATCCACTAGGTGTAATGGTTGCCATGCTGGCGGTTGATATCATGTTTTATCTGTTTTTTCCCTTGCTCTTGCTCCCTGCTGTCCATGCAGTTTGCATCCCCGAGGGGTGTTTGCTGCTAGGGTAGGAGTGCGAGAGAGATCAGATGTTCCATGGAAATTTTGGGAAGACTAGTAGCCTTAATTAGCATGAAGACCATATGCTTCTAGTCTGAGGGTCCTGTCCAGAGAATTGGAAGTGGCTGATCTTGAGCAGAAGAGGGAAAGAGTCTGAGGAGCTGACAGGGGTGCTGGATTTCACAGTTGGCAAATCATCTTGGCCTGACCTGCTGTGTGTTGAATGGGTTTCTTATCAGCCCAGATGCTCTGCATGGAGCATCAAGACTTGAATCCAGAGGGAGTGTGTTATCAGCAGGCCTGACAGCCTTTGTACTTTAGTCCAAGGCACAGTGTTGCCTCTTGCCAGCAGTGGGACTTCCAGCAGGGAGCTGAGCTGGGCTGCATGGCTGGACAGCTGCTGAGCAGAGAGCAAAGGTGTGTTTGAGCAGTTCTGTGTTCCCCAAGGTCAATCCTTGATTTTGGGGTTGGGATAAATCACAGCTGTGTTAATCAAGAGACCAGAGCCTGTTGCAGTCAGGAAGACCAATTGCATCCTGGGCTGCATCAAAAGAAATGTGACCAGCAGTTCAAAGTAGAAGATTCTCCCCCTCTACTCTGCTCTCGAGACCCCATTTTTTCCATTTAAATTACCCTTCACTCTCAATCTGTGCTTTAAGCAGCAACAGTTAGTTCCACTGCTATTTTGACAAAACCATCTAAACCTGATATACAAGTTCCCCATTTCAAACATTGCCCCCATTCCCCCTCTCCTTATATCATTTTTCAACCACTGCTTTTCACTTCTCTGGTCCTGTGCACAGCACATGCAGCATTTCAGAGAATGTTACTACAGAGGTCCCAATCCCACACTGTTGAGGCCCCTCCTCAACAGTCCAGATCCTAAATCACCAAGACCCCTGTGAACCATGACCACTGGCTCATTCCCAGTCCAAGAGTCTGTCCACACATCCGGTGAGATTTTTTCCACTTGCTGGTCAAGTTACCTTGTGATTCCCAGAAATGCAAGTAGTCCTAAAGGCAATAATCAAGCTCTTCCTCTTGGGAAGAGACAGGGATCCCTGTCACTGCAAGGGTAATTTGTGATGCACATGCACACGCAGCTGTGTCTTGATGGGAAGGGCCTTTTGGCAGCACTGTTTCTGCCTTGGTTGCATTTAGGCTCTCCTGAGCAGGGCTTTTCCCCTCCTGATGAGGGCTTTTCCCCTCCTGAGCAGGTGCATGGCTGCCAGCCTGGAGATGAGGTTGTCTAATACAAGAGCTGCAGAGCAAAGTTAACGGTGCATGGCAGCAGAAGATTGAAGTTCTGAATCAATTTGCTCCATGTCAAGTTGGTCAGTTATTTTAACCGCAGTTTGCAATTACCAAATCAGCACTAGAAAGCTATAAAAGGAACAGACTTAAGACCTTTCTACTGTTAATTTCTGTGTCTATCAAACTATAATTTACAATCAGCAGCTGTGTCACAGAGGTGCTGCTGCAGCCATCATTTATCAGTGAGAACCAAGAGGGGAGAGGGATCGTCTCTTCGACACGCTCCAACCACCAAACCCCAAGCTGGGCTCAGCACAACCCCCCTCTGTTTTCTTGCTACAGAGAGCCCCATGCACAGGTTGTGCTCATATCTGCACACTGCTAAAGCAGATAAATCAACTTCCCCACACTGGCTAATCCTATAAAAGCTGAAAATGCTCCCCATAGCAATGAAGGGATTGTTTTGCAGCACAATATAAATCTTGAATTCCATAAGATGCAATAGTTTCCCTAACAATATTTTGAAATTAATGTTACCTTTATTCTTAAAGACACTGAAAGAAAAGAAGCAGCTGCAAGAATGAGAAACACAAAGAAAAGGGGGTTTAAAGTGTAGTTCTCACTGTCATTTGTAGAAAGAAAAAAAATTACATGCACACACATATAAGAAATGTTTGCCTCATGCATATTAACATGGATGTAAAATATTATGCTGGTGGCAAAAATCTCCTCTCAAATTAAGAAGGATATCCTAAATACCAAAGTCACGTAACGTTGAAAGTTATTAGTTCTGGAATGATGTTATTCCACAACTGTTCATTGCCTGAAGCAAATGAGCCCCAGACCTAACACGGTTGGTACTGGTGGTTCAAAAAGCCACAGTTGTGAAGTTCCTGTTCACCACTTTGCCAGATTAAGGTGCCAAAACTGAAAGTTGCCTCACTTCAGCATCAGCAAAGTTACTGGATAACTGAAAAAATCTCCACAAAAAAGGAAAGTTAGAACAAGAAAGTTTTCAAGTTGCAAGGTTGTATATTATCCAGTTGCAACATAACACTGTCTGTATCTATATATAGACATATAATATATATATATTTATAAAATAATTGCAGGAGTTGATAGCAGCTTTTGACAAGAGCTTTTTGATTCATAAAGCTTGAGACAAAGGGAATAAAACTAAGCAAGAGTAGAAGAGATGCTCATCCTTGGAGGAAAGCACGTTTTAGGGGTGTGTGTGGAGGGGAGAACAATGGAGCTGCTGTGCAGAATTATGATATGGGATGTCCCCAGACCCTCTGGCTTGGTGGAGTTTACTTTGTTTTCTCTGCCAATTCATTCCCTCACATGCACAATACAGCAGGGCTTTCAGCTCAGCAAACTACTAAACAGTGCAGGCAGATGATCCTCCTTCCAGTACAGTGACGTGTTCAAGACACACAGACTGAAGAGGGTCAGTTTGTGGTGGGGTTTTGTTTGTTTTAACGCTGTGCTGCCTCTACAGAGGATTCTAAATAATATTGTCATGGAGCATATTTCACCACTTAAAGCATTGTAGATATAAACCAAGGGCAGGTTACTCTTGCTGCAACCAACTGGCTTCCCATAGAGCATCCAAGCTACTGCACCACACACTGACAGATGCAACATCACTTCTTGTCTTCTGCAAATCAGCACATGTTGGCAACTAAACCACTCAGTATCTTAACACCCAGATAGGTTCCAGGAAGACTTTGCAACCCTCTCAGACCTCTAAGATCAAATTTTCCAGGATGGATGGGACTCTGAGCAACAAGGTTTAGTGAAAGGTGTCCCTACCCATGGCATGGGTGATCTTTAAGGTCCCTTCCAACCCAAACCGTTCTGGGATTCTTTGAAATTAGTGTCTCTGTCACGACATAATAGGCCTAATGAAGCAAAAGAAGTGCTGAGCCTTTACAGAGAGAAGCACAATCCAGCACCCTCATGTTGCGCAGGGAGAATCTGTGTAATACATAAGGCTACCTCAAAACTGGATAACAAATCAGGCAAGAATTTAGACAAAATTTGAGGTCCAAAATTTGGTGGCCAGCCAGTACCTCTGGTTCCTGTACCACATACCTGAATAAGGGAGGTACCATCACAGCTCTCAAGTAGTTAAAGCTATATTTTGCTCTTCCAACAGTGATTCAACACTTTGCCTAAACCTGTCCTCCTTTAGGACACTCCATCATCTCCAGGGCATTCATGAATATACCATTAACTAGTTGAGTTACATACACCTTTAAATTTATTCCTGAAGTCATCCCATCTTGTGTTACAACTGTGTTACAAAACAACACAGCAAGAGCACTGCACCTTGGACTACAATAGCAAAGCTGCACATCTGAAATCACATTGTCACTCCAACAAGGCACCAAAGCACAGGTTCTGTTCAGGTGTGCTGATGTACATATTGCCTTTAAAGGCTTTTTATGGTAAATTTAACTACTGCTATCCTGTCTTTATCCTGAGTTTATTAGTTGCTGAACTGATGCAGTTGGGGTTATTAGCAGGCTCACCTATTTTAACAGGGCTTCCCCATTCCCCCTCAAGTAATAATAAGGTATGAAGAAAGCGTAGTGCTGCACAGTGGCTTCACCTACAGCTGTACTGTACTGCTTCCCTGCCCTAATTTATACAAAACATGCAAATTTGGGCACAAAGTGAAACGACAACACGACAACATGACCAGAACTACTTGTCATACAGACTGTTCATCTCACAGAAAGGGAAATTACCTGCAGGGGAAGCACTGCTCAGATTCTGCTGGGCTGCACAAAGGGTGCACCCACCCCGCTTGGCAATACAGACACAGCAAGGGCTCGGGCAGCTCTTCCCTCCAAACACTTAAGAGCAGACCCTGCACAGATGGCTGTACTCACTTTTCCTCTATCCCTTGATAACAGGCACTGTCAGTGCAGCTGGTTAAACCTACCTGTACACACTGTGTCCCCCAAAGCACAGGCACTTTGATATGTCTCACAGGTCTCAGGCCATCAGCACTGTGGGAAATGCAATGTACGAGGCAAAAGGAATAGAACCATAGAACAGGAAGGGTTGGAAGAGACCTTAAAGATCACCTTGTTCCAACCCCCCTGCCATGGGCAGGGACACCTTCCATTAGCCCAGGTTGCTCCAAGCCCCGTCCAACCTGGCCTTGGACACTTCCGGGGATCCAGGGGCAGCCACAGCTTCTCTGGGCAACCTGTGCCAGGGCCTCCTTCTCCTCACATGGAGGGATTCCTTCACAATATCCCATCTAACCCTCCTCTCTGTCAGTCTGAAGCTATTCCCCCTTGTTCTGCTACTCCAGGCCCTTGCCTGAAATTCTTCACCAGCTGTCTTGGAGCTTCTTTAGGCCCTAGGAGGGGCTCTCAGCTCTCCCTGGATTCTTCTCTTCTCCAGGTGAACACCCCCAGCTCTCCCAGCCTGGCTCCAGAGCAGAGGGGCTCCAGCACTCCAGCAACTTAGTGACCTCCTTAGCACTTCCTCCAGCAGGTCCATGTCCTGCCTTTGCTGGGAACCTCAGAACTGGAGGTAGCACTGTGTGTGTGCACAAAACTAATGTGTCTGGAACTACATGTGATTTGGAATCACAGAATCATCAAGGTTTGGAAGAGACCTTCAAGATCATCAACCATGAATCCAGCACCATAATCACCCCTAAGCCCTGTTCCCACGTGCCCCATCCAGGTACCTCTTGAACACTCCCAGAGATGACGACAAGAATGAGGTGTGTTTAAAACTTTATACAGCAGAAGAAAATATGGCAGATGTTGTGAAACTCCCAGAGGAAACAGTGAGGTTTGAGCAGAATACTTGCTTGTTTGAACAGGGTGTGGGGAAAGGGCATGGGGACAGATGTGTTTTAAGCCTAATAGAGTGAGGAACCTAAAATGCTACAGCTGCAGCAAGGAGAAGCAGCTCTTTAGCTTCTCCAAGAGAAGCAGCTCTTTAGCTGCCCCTGAGAGGGGCAGGGGGTGTAATTCCTAATGTTGTTCCCAGAGCCCTTCTTGCATCGACCATACCACACTTACTTGTAGGAGTTAGAGCCGAGAATTCATGGCAGCTGGGCTTGGTACCAACAAGGGGAACAGGACCATATGGAAGAGACAATTGAGGAATGAAAAATGGCTCTTGAAGAGTAGTTCAGGGGTGCTGAATGAAATCACAGATCCACAAGCCTTGTGTCAATAGTAGGCAAGCTGGTTGAAACTAATGAGGACTAGAACCAGTTGATGGTTGAAACATAGCAAAGTGAGGAAGAATCAATGCAACTTTTGTAGTGGGAAGTTGATCCTACTGCAATTACTGGAGCCTTTGAAGGGATCAGCTAGGGCTATTAGGGGACCAAGGGGAATTAGAACAAAGGTGGTTGCACTGACAAAAAGTGATTTAAAAATGTAAGAAACAAATGTTAGAGAGTCAGCTTTCACAGTGCAGGCAAGTTACAAGCAGACATGTGTTGTTCTACTGTTCCTTGGAAGAAAGTAGCACTGGTATGCTGATGATCCATAGTCAAGAAAGAAAGATGAGGGTGAACTGTGAAAAGCTACAAAAGGGCCTTGGAGTATTGAGTGGCTGGATAATAAAAAGGCAGATGAGATTCAGTCAACATAAATGTTGGAGTGATGTACATAGGAATCCTAATTTTAATATGAAACCTGGGCTCTGATTGTTGTTATAATTCAGGAGTGTGATCTTTGTGTTAAAATAGGGAATTCTATGAACACATCAGCTAGGGTGCTTGGCAGCTGTCAAAAAGGGGGCTCAATGGTTAGGAATTATTAGAAAAGGAATAGAAAACAGAAGGGAACATTCTGTGACCATATAAATCCATGCATTGCCTGGATCTTTGCACAGCCATCATCCTTCCAGCCTCGAGAGTAGCAATGGAAGCAATTCAGAGACTGATGAAAGGCATCATCTGTACACAGAATGGTGTCTGTGCAGCACGGTTCAATAGGCTGTGCTTGTCAGTCTGGAAAGGGAATACAGGGGAGAGGAGGGAAAGAGGCCTGTGCTGTTGTGAGTGATGTGGAGAAGGTGAGTAGAGAATTGGTTTCTTTTCAGTGAGGACCTGGAGAGAGTCTGATGAAATGCAAAGGTTCACAAGAGCAGCAGGAGTTAATTGTTCACACCCCACGTGGGTGTACTGTGGGGCTGTGCCAGGAGGGGCAGGTGTGTGGGAGCAAAGAAGTCACACCTTCACCTACATGGGCACACTCTGGCTCCTGTTCACCTTCTTGTCAATCCAAACTCCCAGGTCCCTTCCTGCCTGGCTGCTCTCCAGCCACTCTGTCCCCAGCCCGTGGGGCTGCAGGGGGTTGTGGCCAAAGTGCAGGAGCCAGCCCTTTGCCTTGTTGAACCTCATCCCGTTGGAATCAACCCATGGATCCAGCCTGTCCAGATCCCTCTGCAGAGCCCTCCTGCCTTCCAGCTGATCAACACTCCCTCCCAACTTGGTGTCATCTGCAAATTTGCTGATGGTGAACTCAATCTCCTCATCTAAATCATCACTAAAGATATGAAACAGGACTGGGGCCAGCACTGATCCCTGGGGACACCACTGGTGATGGATCCCAACTGGATGCAGCCCTGTTCCCACCACTCTCTGGGCCCGGCCATCAGCCAGTTCCTGACCCAGCACAGGGTACCCCTGTCCAAGCCTTGGCTGCAGCTTTTCCAGGAGAATGCTGTGGGAGACGGTGTCGGTACAGAGCACACTGGAAATTATTCATGGTTTGTGAAAGTAAGAAGTACTTTTCGAGCATGGGAGGAACACTGTGCTAAACCCATGTAAGTTAATAAAATAATCATGGAGATGAATTATGTATTTTCACTTGGAAGATGTCTTACAGATTTTAGCAAGACAGGATACAGCAGAGGTGGATGAGAACCTCTCCTGGGGAGTGGGAACTTGCTCAGATTCCTTCAGACCAGGGAGGGAGAAATGATTTTCACTGGAATGTACTCCAGGACCAAAAGCAGAGACTTCCTTTGTGAGTCTGCTGTGTTGGGCCTCAGCAGGATGCAGCAGAGAGGTCTCTTTTTGCACTATAATTTATAAAATTACTCTACTTGGTTAGGAAAACAAAACAAAAGACACTCCCAAAGGAAACAAAAAAAGTGGAAATGCGTACTAATCGTGTGAAGGGTTGATAATAAGACACAGTCTCTTAAAATTTTTCTTGAGTGCTGTAGCTGTAGCATGAAGGCAGTAGAATAAGGTGTTAGGTGTGTTTCTCAGCTTCGTTGCAGGGTGTTGAAGGGTGGCTTTGCGTTGGTGGAAATAAAAGCTTGGCAATGAGGTTTCTACTGGGGATTCTGGCTGTGGATTCCAGTATTGTGTAAGGATTTTTATGGGTTCAGCGTGTCCCATTGACCGTGGCTTTTGTTTGGCTCAGAAGTACTCCTGGTATGGAGATGTGACTTGGCAGGTCTAAAATGTTGAATATTTATTAAAAAGAAGCTTTGCTTAGGTAACTGTTAGATAAACAGTGCTTGAATGCAAATGACAATAAGGTTTGAAAACATGAGAAGAACTGAGGATGTAACTCAAATAATTAGCAGTAATATTTCAGAATGTCTTCCTGAGGAATACCATCCCTTTGGGTGGATTTCCTAGGATTCTTGTTTGATGTAGTTAACCTCCAGAAGCTGAGGTAAGGGAAAGATGGCTGAAACAGGTAGCAAACGGTAGTTTTGCTTCCCAAACCCCCTTGGAATGTTATAGTACTACTAGCTTGGCTAATTTAACAAAATGTCTGTGGGAAGTCCTCCAGGGACAGTTCACTCCATAGTAACAGTATCAAGTTTTGTATTTTTTTTCCAGACTCTCCTAATTAAACCATCAGGGGATCTCATGAAAAATTCTTTAAAACTTTGTTCTTGTAAATAACCTTCTATATTTGGAATATCATAAAAAAGAAAAAAAAAAGCAGGATGCTTAAATTAATATTTTATTCCTGTTGGAAAGGAAGAGTACAATTATGCCACGTTTTCTGTGCCCAAATCAGGTTGCTCTGCAGTGCTGCTCTCTCCCCCTCTAGCAAGGCACTGCTGTGGGATTAAAAATTTTAATATAAAAATCCCTGTCTGCTGCTGGTGAAACATCAACTGTGTGATAACATTTGTCATCAGAGGAGAGCAAAGGCCACCTTCATGGTTTTTTATTCCAGCCAAATCAGTGCAGTGCTGCCCAACTGAGGACCAGCTGTGCAGGAGGAGCTCAGATGCTCTCAGCCAGTTGAAGTTTCTGTCATGATTTTTTCATTGATATGGGGGAAATAAAAACTTGGATATGGCCAAGAGGGTCAGGATGTGGCCAGGAAGCACAGGAGGAATGTGAAGTTCTCTACAGAGAAAGGTGGAGCAGTTCTGAAGGAGCTTTGTAGCCAGGGCACTCACCTGGGCAAAGGAGCTTCAAAGGGCTTGGAAGCACTTGTTTTCAAAGGCAGGGAGGTAAAAGATGAGATGGGAGAGAGGGCAGGTTCTTTCATAAATCAGATTCTCCACCGTCTTTACTCCTGATAGTGAAATCCCAGTAAGAGGTTCAGAACAGAGGGAAAGGATTTTCTAAACATTTTTTTCCTGCCCTTGTTCATGTCCCCCTCCGGGAAAATGAAGCTGAAAGGTGAACTGGAACCTCTGTCCCTAAAATGTGGAACTATTTCATTTTTGGGATGTCAGGTAAAATCTCTTGCATTCTTCAACTGAAACTGTTTATCATACACTGACTTGGTCTTTGGAGAAGGGTTTCAGCTGCCTACAGCCTGGGTGAATAAAATAAACTGTTAAAACCAAACAAAAAAATCTCTCTCCTGTTACAACTCCAACTTGGGACCTTTTTAATACAGTGGTTACAGGCTGAATCAACAAGATGCAACAAAAATCTGTCACAAACCAATTTACCAGCATGTGATGGGCACAGAGTATATGTGAACTGATATTTATATAATCACTCCACAAACTTCTTTTCTGGACACAAGTAAAAATAATGAGTTTGTCAGGAAACAAGACAGATGAAGCTGAACAGGAAGGCTGTTTTTATTTTGACACTGTATAATTAGGGAGTTTCCCCAGCCCCTTCAAATTGAGAAATTGATATATATGTGTGTGTTTGGAGTTAGCTTGATCCTTGAAAATTTGGGTGAGAGTGAGCAAAATAGAATTCAAGGTTCCTGATTTTCTCTCTGAATTCCTGTTTTGTTCTGGCTGTCTAGAAATTGCTCCCATTTAGAGTTATCTGCTTCTCTATCCCAATCTGGGACATTGTCCTAAACTGTTCACTGGGGTAGAACAGCATTTGAGCCACAACAAAGATATTTAAGATAAACTAATAGATATGTGGAAAGGGAAACAGGCTACAGCTGGGGAGGGTAACAAACCAACAAAACCTAACAAAACAGAACAACTACCTTTTTTATCCTATTTTCAGGTTATGAGTTTCATTTTTTTTCCTTTGTACAAAAGTAATTTTTGCGTAGAAAGTTTAAAGTAATTTAGAGCAACATGGTAACCTCCTTCTTGGACTCTGGGCAGCTTTCTGAGTCAATTGGTTGATCTAAAATTTAGACTCAGCCTTGGAGCATGTGTGGAAGATCAGCATTACCATTAAGTTCATTTGACCTGGGATAAAGGAAGGATGAAATGACTGCTGTTGCCATAGATGCAGATTTTGGTAGTGTCAATAGAGTGATTTTGAGGTTTAAATTTTGACTTGAGGTTTTGGCTTTCACTCTTAAAGTAGGTGGGTTTGGGCAATCAAGGCCAACACAGTTTTTTGTCCTTTTATTTTTTTTTATTTTTTTTTTTTACTTCAGACCTTAGTAACTATTCACTCAATAAAGCAGTGCACTGCAGTACAGTTCCTTCTCTTTTAGCTACCTGCTGCTGCCCATTAAACCTTTGTAGCTTTGGCTGTTACACATGTTGATAAGAAAGCTATGTGCATTTTATAAATGTCTGTATGGAGTGAAGCCTTGTTTTATTCTGCTCCCCCTCAACTGCTTTGCAGGTCTTGGCAGAGAAGCACTTGCACATATTTCAGTTCCTTCAGGGTCAGAGGAAATGAATTTCTTCTCCAGTCCGTGCTCCAGAAAATGCTGCCTTCACTGAACCCTTATGCAGATATTTAAAGTTCTGAAAAAGAAACAAAAAATACTGTTTGCATGAATTAATTCAGATATTTATGGAGATCTCCCATATGGAGTTACTATCTATAGATGAAAGCAAAGGCCAGTTATCTGGGGTCCTGTGACATCACTCAGTTTTTAAAAGGAGTAATTTTTTATTGAACTCACGCACAAACTGGAAAGGCCAAAATAATTTTCCATAGCTTCCACAAAGTCTTGTATTTTTATCACCTCTCTGTTAGAAAACCGCTGTGCATGGGAACCAAATTGGATGAGGCAGGTGAAATAATGGAGAACAGGATAGATAAGGGACCTTGAGCTTTCCTCCTTCCTGCTGTGAAGAGGCAGAGAATTAACCTTCCTTCTCCCGTGCTTTCACACACATGCACTTTTAGGATTGTTTGGGATGGGTTGTTTGGTTTGGGTTTTTCCCCCTTTTCTCTCTAATCCTGTATTTCTTTTAGAGGAGATTTCTCAAAGCTCCTTACTCAGCCAGCACGTTTTCTCCCCCGCTGATGTTGGTGTAGGGACAGTGTTGGAGGCATTTCACCACCGTGGAATCTGAAAAAAACTGTAAAATCACACACAGTCAGATGTGTGTAAAAATGGTTCCCAAGTTCTGGCTGGCTGAAGTCGCCCCAGGCTAAATCAGTGAGATCAGATGGAAAGTTACTCTCATGGCCTTTATACCTTAGTATTGTCACCTTCCTTGTGAAGGCAGGTTCTACTGAGGTGTAGAAGGAATTCAGACATTTGCTGTCTCGATATGATGGATTTTTGTATGTTCTTTGCATGGGACAAAGGTATAATGACACATGTATTGTTTTTCTGGAGGCAAAATTCTGGTTTGCATGTAAGTGGTCTTCTGTATCCAACAAATATTTTGTACTAATCTGGATTAAAGCAGCTGGCAATTTTGCTGGAGGACCTATAAAGAATTGAGATTTTTATAGAGGAAAAAATTTGGTGACTACCTTGATGCTTTCATTGGGACCAGATGTTGTCTGTCCTGTACAGGATGAAGGAGTCAGGAGAGACTGGTGTGGGAGGCACACAGAGAACAAATCCATGCTCTACATGTGTGGGGTGTTTTGTGGTGTGGTGCTTTTTGTCTTAATTCTGGGTTTGTCTGAGTGGGGATTTGGGCACAGTAAACATTTTTTGTGATTTGAAGCTTTCTGAAGTCACCAGATACCAGCTGGTAAACCCTGTTTTCCACTTTGTGCCTGTACGAAAGGACATGAAGTCTTAAAAAAAACAAGCCAGTAGTCCTCTGCCTTCACAATATCATTTATGAAGAAGTAAAAATTTGTCTGTTGGAGTGATGGAAACTGGTGGCTGGGTACTACATGAACCTCTTCTGTGGTTTCAGTTCTTCCCATTGAACTCGTTTCTTCTGTGAACAAATTTCAAGATGTGAAAGCTTTTTTTGCCTTATTTAATGTAATTCCTTGAACAGCATTTCTCAAGCTCATTCCTATGTGCATGTTCCTGTATCCCCATCCTGTTGCACATACAGGAGCCTGGAAAGGGCAGTTTTACAGGGAAGTTTTGTGTGACCACTCAGCCAAAAGCAGAGATTTCAAAGGCCAGCAGTTAAAGCAGAGCCACGGCAGCAGTGAGCATCTGAAAAGCTCGACTCCTGGTGTTGCAGCATTTGTTACATGTTTATAAAACCATGTAATAACTAGAAGAAGCATTTGCTCTGATACCTGTCTTGTTGGTTCTTCTGTAAGTGCCTGTAAGCAAATTCTAATAATTTTTGGGATGTCAGATAAAATCTCTTACATTCTTCGACTGAAACCACCAGTGTTACCTTCTTACCTTTAGGGTGGTTTTTACTGATGGTGGATAAATCTTGATTTTTTTTAAGCCTCCTCTAAGGGCTCCAGTTATGAAGAACTTAAATTCTTGTAGTCCTGTGGTGGTTTGATACCTGCTAAAGAATTTGATTGAAGTCACTGATTTGAGAGTGTTGCTTTTGCTAAAAGGAAGTATTTGTTTCCTTGAGTGAAATTGCATCATATATATATATATATATAAATATATATTGCCTGTATGATGTGGTTCTTATATAATGAACCAAAAACTGAATAAAACTCCAGGGACTGGGGCCATGTTATAATTAAATGCTGAAATAACTCAAAGCAGGAAAATGAAGTGTTACTATTCTTCAGTTATCTGTGCAGGAGGAATTCACTTTCTGGTTTTACTCATTCTTAGACTTTGCAGCTACAGTTCACAGATGCAACAGAAATAGAGATTGGGACATTATATGGATGGTTGGGATGAAAAGTAATAGAAATGAAGGATTAGTGGATTTTATAATGACTTAAGAAATACTTAATTTTTGGGGGTGCATTTGTCAGCACTGAAGGGTTTAGGTTTCAAATGGTGAATTACTTGGAAAAAAAATGAAACATCTCCCATGGAAATAAATGCATGTATTTTCAGTTTGAAGTCCAAGCAAATCTGTAATTTTCACAGCAAAGAGCCAGAACAAAGCTGTGTATATGAAAAGAAAAACATAATTAAGACATGTAAGCTCAATAGTAATCTTCTTGTCCAAAATGCATTTATAATCATACTGCAGTCAGAATAAGGATGAAGTTATGAAAAGTTAAGTAATGAAACCAGAATTGTTCTCTTTTGTCCTCAAACCAGTATCATTTGCCTTAGCAGACAGAATAATGCTTGAATTTTTTAATGCATATTTAAAAAAACCAAACCCCAAACTGATTTAGCACATATGAAAGAGGATCAGTGATTGAGAAGCAGCTCCTTGAAAGTGGTATTTGAATTGAAGCTTGACTCTGCCATTGCTGGGGAACAGCCATGAAGTGATGCACAGGAGAAGTTGTAATGCAGTGATCAGAACACTTCCCAGAGGGTGGGATGCAGGAGTGTTTAGCTCACCCTTGTGTTGATGAGGCTCTGAAATGAAAATACCTGTGTGATAAGTTGAACAAGGCTGGTAAAACAAATTAGTGTAAGACTTTGTTTGAGCCAAAATATGGGATGAATGGGAATAACACTGCTGATTGAAAGGAAACAGGAACCTCCTGAAACATTATTATTTGTGTGTCTGAATTATGCTAGAATCAGTGCAGGCTGACTCTGTTTTCCTTGCATGCTAAAAAAATTAGACTTCATAGAAATTTTGACTGTCTGGTGAATTTAAGTTGACAAATGTTTTCACAGGAAAAACTGTGATTATGATACCACAAAACAAATCAGAATTTGGAATATGAAAAAAGTATCACTGAATGAGATGAAACTTGAACTTTGTGTGCATCCTCTGTCCCGAGGTAACTGTTCTTGGCTCGAGGGTACCCAGCAGTAAATGTGACTTTGAGTTTGTTTCTCAAGCCTTGAAAAAAGAAAAAGGGGGGGGAGGGAAGGGCAATAAGGTCCCAGAAGGTGATAGAGAATGGCTGCTGTTGTCTGTCTGCATCCTGGCCTGTTTGTGCTGCATTAAAGGTATGGGAATTGAGCACAAAATAAACCTGCTTGTGTTCCAGCTGGTCCTCAGAGATCAGAGGGGCTGGGCTTAATTTCTGGGTAAAGCTAATTCAGCACTAGAAGTCTGGTTGAGTTTGAGAAGAACTTGCCTGAGCACAGATGCACAAATCATGCAGTTACCAAGCCCGTGCTATAGGTCTGGTCACGTTTGATAAGGGCTTGGCACGATCCAGGTTCAGGAACGGTGTGGTTTATTTAAGGGACAGGAAAGCAGGTTTGGGGTTGAACTTACTAACTACAGAGTGTTAGCATGTGTTGTGACAGAAAGTACAGTAAGAGAGCTCTAACAGCACTATATATGTACGACTGAATATTCCTGGGTGTGCTCCAAGGCAGTGGGAGGTGTCCCTTCAGGAGAGGAGAGACACTGTCCCGTGACCAGTCCTGAGCGGGCAGAGGTGTTTTCCTTCTCCAGAGGTGTTTCCCTTCTCCAGAGGTGTTTCCCTTCTCCAGAGGTGTTTTCCTCCTCCAGCCCCTCCTGCCCCGAAGACCCCCTTCATACTATAAATTTTGGCCTGTGCAAATGGGATGGAACAACTGGAGAGTTTATAGCACTAAACAGAGAAGCTAAAAGCTTTCATTGTCTCCTTTAAGAAAGTCTGAGATTTAATTAGATATCGGCCCTTCCTGCCTGCACAGGAACTTGATTTAATTTGGCAGCATGGGCATAGCTGTGTTACCCCAACAGGCCCAGCATCTCTCTCGATTCAGAACTGTACTTTTCTTTGTTTCTTTTCTCCCCTCATTGTTCCTATTGTGAAAGCTTTAAAGCTGGTTTGGGCTGTTTCTTTGCCAGCTGAATGCAAAGTATTGCCCTTTGTCAGGGCCCATCCACTGTCCTCCTCTGATAAGGCTCTTGTTTCTGTCTCATCAGGGGCAGAGGCAGGACTTGCTGGGAACAGCCATTAACACTGGAGATGCCCACATGTTCCTGGACATGTTATACTGTGGAGCACTGAAGGAATTTCAAAGCCAGCTAATTTTCTCCCTCAATGCTTTGTGGGTTTCAGCATGCAAAAGAGAATTGGCAATTACTGGAATTTCTTAACAAAGAATAATTATTTTCATTGAGCTTCTAAATCTAAATTTAAAGGGAGCTTTCCCCAAAATAAGGCGCAAATTAGCCTTCATTAGTGAAGGTAAATTTAGTAACTTTACAACATCTAAATTTAGGCTTCCAAATAAGTCCTCATGCTGAAGGATGTGCCTTCTAGACACATGGGGGCTTGTGAACTGCTGACTGGGGTTTATTTTGCTGAAATTATGAGTCTGATTAAACTGTTGCTGTCACGTTTTCTCAGTAGATCAAAGTTCAATTAAAAATACAAATACAAAAATACCTCGAGGTTTGTAACCTCAGACGTTGACATAGTTTCTCTCTTCTTTTTTTTTTTTTTAATATCTGCCAAATTTAGCACATGCATGGAATATGCTCTTTTAGCCAGTTGTATTCTATCAGAAACACTGTTGGTAAGAATAACCCATCCCTGTGAGGGTGGGGAGGCCCTGGCACAGGTTGCCCAGAGAAGCTGTGGCTGCCCCTGGATCCCTGGAAGTGTCCAAGGCCAGGTTGGAGGGGGCTTGGAGCAACCTGGGCTAGTGGAAGGTGTCCCTGCCCATGGCAGGGGGTGGAATGAAATGACCTTTATGATCCTAGTGAGCTCAGAGAGGGTTTCCCTCTTCTGTTCTTCTTCCACATGTCAGCTTTTCTCCACTTTTGCTCTGTATCATATCTAGAATTTTACAAGCTTGGAGTCTGAAGGTACTGTAGAAATCAGCACTTGGTGGCAGGCCCAAGCAGCTTAGAGATTTATAAATTAAGATTACCTCTGATCTGTTGTAGATTTGGGAACATTGCTTTAAGAAATATAAATTATTTTATTATGGTTATGCTTCCAGTTAATGCAAATGAATCCATTAAAGTAACAGCTGAAACTCGTAATTGTATCCAAACTAGAATTGGGCAATGCAATCCTTACAGTATGGCTACAGCTGTAATGAGTAAGTGAAAAAATTAGCAGTATGAAACTAAGTAACAGACCATTCTCACAAGTGCTGAGTTCTGGAAATGCTCAGGGCAAAACCTGCCTCGCAGCCACAGCTTCGTCCTTTGGTTTTGTAGCTGGAATACATTTCACAGTTAACACTCTCCCTAAATGCTCAGTTCTAATGTGGAATGGCTTGGGGTTTTTTTTTTGTTTGTTGTTGTTTTTACTGTAATTGCTAATTTTTTTGTGTATGGTGATATGAGACCCATTTTGGGTCGGTGTGTGGATGTCTGCATGCTGCAACTTAACACGTCCGTGAAAACCAAGCAAACCTTAATAAAATTTACAGGAAAAAAGAAGTTTAACTATTAAAATTGTGAAGTGCTGGCAGTGGCAGGCTGAGACTTTGGTTCAGAATGGGTTGGTGGTGCCCTTGTTGATTTGCGTCTTGTGCTGGTAGACTCAAGCTTAGTCAAACCAACACAGAGTTGTTGTTCCCTCCCAGCCTGGTGTCTGGACTGGGGTCAGTGCCACTGATCTTCCTTAGCTGCATGACACAAGACCTTCTCACATTAACTATTTTGCTTATTGACCGTGTTTCTAGATGATATTCTCTGTCTGGCTTTTGGAAGCAGGTGATGAGTAGGAGATTAGCTGATTATTCCTACACTGCAAGCTCGACTGGGGGTGCTTTGGCACATCCTACCAAGATACTCCTCTGAACAGAGCAAATTCAGAAGGATGCCTGCCATTGATTTGGTTTATGAAAAGTGCCCCTAATAGCTGACGTTCAGATTACTTTTCCACCACTGGGTGAAAATTTTCTCCCTTTCTTTGGTAGTCTGAATAGGAGCTGAGAAACCCAGTTCTGGCACTTTGGTGGATACCGAGAGCTCTTCACTGCTCTGTGCTCTGCTCAAGTTGAGTAAATGATAGGTTATTCTCTTAAGTGTTTTAAGACCTATTGATGTAAGAGAGTTTGAGAGTTTAATGAAATTGCTACTGTACCTCGTGGGGTGCACAGATAAGTTCTGTTCCAGAATAGGTAAGTGGAACCGAGATCTCTTGGGGGTCTGAGTGGAAATTTGCAATACTTTGCCCAGAAATTGAAGAGGAGAAAATCGTTGTGACTGTTCTCAAGAAATGGTCAACTAACCTAATACATTAGGAAAAATATAAACATTATATTTGGGTGCTCAGGAAAGTGTGTTTGCAGTCATACCACTTGATATGCTAAACAGTTAAGAACAAACTCATTTTAAGCTTTGTCCCTGAGTCGAGGTTACTTAAGTTTGGTGGGAGGCTGGGGCCAGAGCTGGAGACTTGTGATTCTCAAAGTCCTTTCAGCAGGTTGGTGCCTGTGTTAAGCCTCTGATAGATTCATTTAGGGGCCCTGAGGGGTAGAGAGTGTTTTTAAGCAAATTAAAATTGGCTAATCAGCTGTCACTGCTGTTGAGCAGCTGAAATCCTCCCATATGCTGTGTGTGCTGTCGGTCTGCCTGGGGATCACACGATGTCTCCCAGGTGAGGGGGATCTGTCCAGGTGAAGAATTACTGTTGGGATGTAATTAAAGACTAACTCAGTGCCCTGCATTGTCTCTGAATTCTGAAGGAAATGAAACAGCAGAGAACTGAACACCTTCAAGGTGATGGTGTGAAGTTCTCTGTGTCTATAAACTTACCTAAACATCAGTGTCTCTTTCTTACTCGTTCTGATCCAGATGATCTCTTAGGTCCCTTCTAACCCAAACCATTCTATGATTCAAGTATTTCTTGCTTTTTGCCAGCATTTTCCAAGACCCAAAGCTGTACTGCAGTTTAGAAAATGTTTCTCAACACAGGGCTTGTTGACATACATAGTCTTGAAATATTGAATCTTTAAAATAAATTTTGCTTGAGTGGTTGTAAGTAATAACATACCAGGGGTAATTATGCCTTGGTGATACTGAGATGTGGATTATTCCACATTAATAGTTTGAATTTCCTGAGGAGGATGCTTATTTATAAAGAGTTGAGAGTATTTGAAGGGCTTCAGACTAAAAATGAACTTTCTGTTAATTTAGTTGCAACCATTGATCTTAGCAAAGCTGAGCACATGAAAGATGGTGGTGGTTGGAGGGAAGAAATTGGCTTCCTCTGAGGGAACAAGCAGTATGTCACTTGTTTTATCACGGAATTCAAACACCATAAATTGTAACTAATGTCAGACTGTTCCTACCTCTGTGTCTTTCAAAAGGCTGTTTATGCTGGAATTCCAGAAATATATGAGAAATAGAATACAAACTTTCTGTTGAGCTGGAGAAAGGGCGTAATGCACTTGCATGGATTTGGGCTGTAATGAAGATCTGAGGAACTCTCCTGTTGTCCTTTGTTGTCCTCTTTTGCTGTTACAAATAATGACTATTGTTAGGTTTTGGAGGGTTTCTTTGCTGCTGTTTGTTTTGTTTTGTTTTTATTCTGTACGTGACCAACAAGAACATGGTCCTTTGTGGGACATCTGGAGACTTATGTTCTAAGGACCAGGCTTTTTAAACTCATCCATTGTCAATAACTTGCATTTGGAAATTATATATTTTAACTGATAATATATCAATTAGACCTGTTATGTCTTGAAGAAAATAAACCAAGGGTTCTTCAGAGATCCTTTACATCCTGCAGATAATCCCTTGTGCTGTAAAGGGCGGTTGCCTCTCGGTGGTTTCTGGAGCTGGTCTTCATCTCCTGGGAAAGCTCTTTCTGCCCCACAGTCTTTGGAAAACTCTCCTCATAAATATCCATGGAAGGTCTCTTAGTTTAGATTTCTTCTTTTAAGCATTCTCCTTTGGTTTGTCACCTGCAGGAAGACCAGGCTAAAAATAGTACAGGTGGTAACTCATTTGTTCCCACTTGGCTTGTACTTGCATTTTTATGTTATTCTTTACCTTCCAAATGAGTGGCTTTCACCCAAATTTTCAATTAATGCTCTTCGTTCTGTCCATTCCTCTCACTTCTAAAAATATGACTTCTTTCGTTTGACACTTCACTTGTTGCTGTATGAATTTCACATAATTACAAGCTGTGTTGCATTGCATTTGTGTTACTTTAATGGGGGAAAGTGAATCTTAAACTAGGATTTGAGAAGTACTTTTAGATTTCATGTGGGTCCAATAGAAACCTGTTAAACTTTTTCTGTCTTGAAAATACAACTCATGGTGGAACCTATTCTCACCTGCAGTAGCTGGAAACGAAGTTTAAAGAAAAAATTAGGTCTGAAACATCACTGATCTGACAATTAAATATTTTTCTCTTGAACTCAGTACAATTGCAGTGATCTGCATACTTGGCCTCCTCTTACAGAAAAGAAAAGGTTCTTTTCCATCCCTCTCCATGTAGAAAATATTATTGTCCATCCAATTGTAACTGAATTCCAAGGCTTGTGATTAACTACTGGCAGAAATACCAAAAATAAACCCATTTTTTGGACTTCTTGTTCTAAACTTGGCAGTGACTGTTAATAGGATGTTATAGCTTTTACCTCTATTTTGAAAAATTGTATGAAAAAACTTGGGAATTATACCACTGGGGTTGACAAGTGAATTATCAAATGACTCCTTTCCTCAGCTGATGGTAGATCTGTTGCCTATAATCATGGTTCTGTGAAGTAGCTCAAGAGATGCTTTATGCTCCTCTCCTAATTTTTTTTTTTAAATTTTATAAAAAGTTTTTAGTTAATAAAATCTTGATGAAAGACTGACAAATGTCATTAGAACAGTATGTAGAATGTAAAAACGCCCATCCCCTTTCTGTTCTTTGGAAATAAAAAGTATTTTTCTTGCACAAGGTTTGTCTTCTTTTCTCCTTTAATACAAATTATTATTATTCCAGTAATTCATTGCAGAGGACAGCGTAGGACTCCCCTAACTGTGTGAGTTCTTAATCTCAACAAATTCAGCAAGCGAATCAATGAAATTACAATATGAAAGAGGACAGAGAAATAAAGCAAATGCTTTTTTCCTCTGTGTTAGTGTGACTTCTGTCCTGTGCTTATTCGGTTACACGAGCTGTGTTGCCAAAATAAAAGCACTCTCTCCATTTGAAGACCAAGACTGTTAATGATGCACAACCCTTTTTGGTTTAAAATGCTAGTAGAGGAAGGAAATGAGAGAAAAAAATGAAGTGCTTTACATTCTGCTATTTCATTTAAGTACCATTTTCTTCCATGTAATTGCCTTGGCCAGCCATATGAAAATGACCATATTGTGTTTATGCTCTCCTTAAAAATGTCATTCCCTTCTTTTTCTCTTTTTATTTTTTAAAAAAGAACATTTGGCCTCTTCAAAGCTTGAGTATTTGATATTCATTATTTCTTCCATTTACTCCTGGAACAAATTAGACAAATTGCAGGAGTTCAAGAGAGATTGAAAGTGTAATTAGGACAAACAAACATAAAAATGTGTAGTGAAGGAGCATTGCCAGCTATAGCTTTTTATAATATCTTCTATCTCCTACTCTATTTTTAATGTATTTATTTTGTTTTCTTTCTAATGGCAATGGCCTGGGTTTCTTTCCTTCTTTAATACCATTTGAGTGATGGTATCTTTCTTGATGGGGGCTCTGAACCAGGGTCACAGGCAAAAGGAGATCCTACAGAATTTTCCCCAGCTAACTTCCCAAAGAAAAACAACAAAAAGGAATTCCCCCAAACTTTGATTTTCACTGGAAATTTAACTAGCTGTATTTTGGGCAAATTTTTTTGTACCTAAACAACTAACTGTGCCGAAAGGCACAGAATTAGCTAATGAGCTTTTCCCATTGAGCTGAACCTCAATAAATGTATGTACCAGACCAGATCACAGGTCCTTATCCAGGGTTTTTAGAGGTTCTGTTATTTCCCCCCCTTGTGTTGCTTTGATCATGCACTTTCCCTTTTCCATATGTAATGCTGGTCTCTGCTCTTGAGCTTTAGGCCCTGGTGGAATTCTTTCACTGACGTGACAGAACTGGATCTCTTGTCTTTGTCTGTGTTTTCTCTTGCACTTGGCATTCAGGAGTTTGTTGTTCAGGCCATTTCACTTGTCATTTATGCCATCTCTGTTCTTGACCGTAGGGAATTAAAAATAAATATAAATCGTAAGCCTATTTGAACCTCAGGATCAGTTACCAGAGCACCAGACTTATTACTGCACTGAGAGAAGTTATTAGCTTTTATATGGAATAAAGATTTGGGTTTTTTTCTTGTAGTGCTCAGGGTTGTCTCATACCCCCTTAGAGCAGGCAGGATGGCATACAAACTAATCTGGATGGCTTGCTGGTTTTTGTGTGGTTGCTGGGGTTTGATTTTTGTGGGTTTGGGTCTTTTTTGTTTTGTTTTTAAGGAGGGGCTGTTGTTTTGAGCCCCCCTTCTTTAATCAGCAGACATAATATTAGTGTTTGAGGGGTCTTTTTAATTTTCTAATTCTTAAGCGAAGATGAAATCACATATCCCCTCTGTTTCCCGTGGTGTTATTCTGCAAGGATAATAGAAAGGAACAGGTAATAATTTCCTTTTCTAAGCTGGTAGGTACCACCTGCAGTCTTCCAGCAGATGTCCTTTTGGGACCCTCCATTCTGCGTGCAGTTCACAGTCCTGAACTTGCATCACGTTTTAAGACTGACACTGCATTACAGCTGTCAGCTTCTCTTTGGCATTGAAAACTCGGAAGGATAAGGGAGCAGGAACCCTGAAGTGATGACAGGGCAAGAACACACAGCTGTAACTTTGTGCTGTAGAGATGTGATTGTCCCTGTCTGACGGATGGAGGCTGCTGAGAGATTGACAGATGCTCTCAGCCGAGTCCAAGGTGATAAACAAATAATCCTTGACAGGATGCTGCTCCCTTGGTGGTCCTTTCTTTAGCTGTCTCTGGAGACTTGCAGACTTTCCTTTCCCTAAATATTTTCCGCCAGAGTTCTTCTGGAGAAAATTTGAAGAGTTGGCTTGGGTTTGGCCTCTTTTTGGGAGGTGCCTTTGTTGTGTTGTCTGTGTTTTCAGAAGCCCCAGGTCCTTCCCTGCCTCTCCTCATCCTTGTGAGCAGAGAGGGGAGAGTTTGCTCTCTTGTGTAGGGTGTGTTCACTTTTGATGTGCTCTTTTTGTGTGTGGGATTGGGGGAGAATGTTCTGCTGCTTTCAGTCTCCTCTAAAAGACTCTCAACCTTCTGGGGAGAGGAACTGGAAGAGTGAACAAGAATAATCTCAATTTTGTTATTTGTGCCCTTGGGCTCTCTACTTTCTTACCCATGTCTGTGATGTTTGACTAATTTCTTTTGGAAGATTGGAGGGTGAACTGCATTGTTTCTTGGAAGAACTGGCAAATGGATCATGCTTGTAGTGGTGTTTGTATCAGAAATTTCAAGTTTCACAAAGAGCAGCTCATTTGGATGGATTAATTGCCAAACAATCCTAATGTATTGGGTTTTCTGTTTGGTCAATGGTTTTTAGTTTTTAGCATTAGAGTGTGAAAGTTTCAGCAGGGAGTTGTAATTGTGGGTGATCCCCAGCGATGTCAGTAAAAAGGAGTGACTTTCTGAAGCCTTTAATCCAAATTACTTGTTCCCTCCTGGAAATCTCAATAAATAAATATTTGTGGCTGTTGGGAGTTTGCTTCCTAGTGACTTCCTGAGTGCTTCCCATTTTCTTTGTGGGATCTGGTCTTTCTGTACATTTAACCTCCTGGAGCAAAGGTGAGATGGTATTTCTTGAGATGCAAAATGGTTACTTCAAAATTTTTTGCGGGACATTTTGGTATTTCTTATGAGCACCTTGATTGTTGTGGGTGGTGCTGGTGTTTTAAGGAGCTGATAATAGCTCAAATTTTGTTCTAAATGTTTTTTAATGTAAAGATCTGTGTCATGCATCCAAAAGATGATCAGCAGTAGTTTTGCTTAGAGAAAAATACTAGATCAGAGTTAATTACAGCTGAAAGTTCAGATACTTATATGACAGTGTGAGGACAATAGAGTTTAGCCCTGCTACTTATATTTAGATTATTGAAGACATTACTCTATTGCTTAACCTGTTTGGGTGCTGAATGCTTATTTATTTATTGAATCAATTCTTTCAGAACAAGCATCTCGTGCTATCAGAGCAGGCACTGAGGAGTTGGGCTGAAGGGAAGGATTGTCACAGGCAGTCGAGTTCCTGGCGTGTGCCTTGGGACCTCCCTTCATGACAAGTCTGATGCTGTGTAATGATTTTGTGGGACTTAAGTTCCTTCCTATGCAGGATAGTTGTACAAAGGTGGAAAACCAAAGGATTGTTGTACTAAACCCAAAACAACCTCCCTCCCCCAACAAATCACTGAAATCCAAAAAAACCCAACCCCAACCCCACCACAAAGCCCCAACAAACACACAAAACCCCTCAACCATACCCAAAAAATACACTCCATTTACATGTAAATCAGTTACCAAAGCAGTATGGAATATGCTAGCAGTAGGAAATCCAGCTGGCAAAGCAGAGTGAATGCCATGTGTTGGTGAAAACCAAGTGGAGGATACTTTAGATTTATGAATTCTAATTTCTCGTGTACGTGTAAATTCTTATACTCCTGATTTACCAAAGCATTTTAGTGAAGTTGTCAGCAGCATGTGATGGAGAGAGCAAGTTTGTCTGTGAGTAGTTAATGAAGAAGGACTACTTCATCCCTTTAGCTTGGGGGTGAGATGATGAAACAGGTTTTTGTCATACTGAGTGAGGAGTATTGTTTTGTCCTTGAGTGGTTTTGAAGTTGTTTGGTTTTGTTGGAGGTTTGGGGTTTGTTTGTTTGTTTGTTGCCTAAAAAAAGAAAAAAGAAGAAAAAATGGTGCTGTGGTGTTTGTTCTTCTTCCCTGTTGTCCTTGTGACCCACTACTTATACTGTAGCATTACCCTTTGTTTAGCCAAGAAAAGAAGGGAAAGAACTCTGGAAAATCTACATGGATTCAATTGACACGGTGTGTATCTGTATGTGCACAAATCTGGGCAGATCAGCTCAACAAGAGGCAGAGAAAATTCTAAAACCAGGATGTGATCCTAATGAGAGATGCTTTCCCTGGAATGACACCTCCCTTTATTAGGGTGAAGTTTGATCTCATTGCAAAGTAAAAATCTAAGCCTGGGGGAACCATAAGGACAGTAATTCTCACCTGAAGAGGCTGCTCAGCCTTGGGAGTTCTGAGCTGCTCCTACCTGGGGCTTTGCCTGTCTCTAAGAGCCCAGAGGCAAATCCAGATGCGAGCTTGTACGGTGTATTTTTACCTACTGGCTCCTACGGGAGCAGAAAGGAGAAGGATGGGGAGGAGAGCAGCAATCTTGCCTTGTGAGGAATATACAGAATTTCTGCTTCCAAGTCGTCCCTGCTCTTAGATCCGCTCACGCTGTTCTCCGGGTACACAAATGTGTGCTCTCTCAGGAGGCTTTCTGGAAATCTCTTAAAAATTAAGAATCCTGAAGTAATGCCTTTCAAGGTTCTGTGTGCCTATGAATCTTTCAGACAGACTGAAATCTGGTTTTGTGCTTAGGCAAAGTTAAGTAGGACTAAAACAAATATCCAAATTACATCACAACACTTTTGCTCTGCGTTCCCCAGGACCTTTTCAGTTCAGCTTTTCTGCTGAGTGTCATTAAATCCTTAGCATGGTGATAAATACCACCCCATTTAATCCTTCTCTCAGAGATCAAATGGCAATAAATAAGCAGTGATGGCAGAGCTCGAGCTGCAGCAGTGCAGGTGATGGCATGTGTGCTTTAAAAAAGGCTTCTTGGTCCTGTGCCCTCTCCAGCTAATGCTTCCATGGCTTCCTAGGGGTAGCCCACGGAGGGGCAGGTGCTGGAGCTGGCAACAGGCTCAAGGCAAAATTGAGAAGATGCTGCACTTATTCTTGATCTGTTTCTCAACGGGCACGATTTGCTTTCACAGCAAAATTCCTTACAGCTGCATCTACACCTTGCTGCACCCAGAATTCCTATCAAATCTGGATATCAGCTCAATACCTGAGGAAGGAAACGGTTCTCTGTGCATCAATGCCATCTCTGCATCCTCTGGATGTATCAAAACACAGAGGACAATCAAAGTGTGAACCCTTTGCTTATCTGCAGAAACATCATATGGCCTGATTTCTGTTTGTTGAGTCTGCTTGCAGAGCTTATAAAAATATTGAATGTAGTATTTTTTAAGTTACTATAAGTCAGAGATTGCTTTATAACAGTTGATCAGTATGTTTGAAAAACGAAAATAACCAAACTCCAAAACTTGGCATCTGCTATGCTGTTACCCTTGTGACTTTAGTTCTCAGATTTTATGAAGCAACCCTCCATGCACATCAAAATAAAATTATTGAATCCATCAGCACAGCAGCAGTTGCTGTATAGGCAAAAGGAAAATAAAAGGAACAACTCAAAGCAGCTCCTCCCAGTGCCTGTGGTGCACCTGACTTACAAGGTGTGTGGAAATAAATAACCTGTGCATGTATGTCTACAGATACCATAAAGTCATGGAATGGTTTGGGTTGGAATGGACATAAAGCCCATCTTGTTCCACCCCGTGCCATGGGCAGGGACACCTCCCACTAGCCCAGGTTGCTCCAAGCCCTGTCCAACCTGGCCTTGGACACTTCCAGGGATCCAGGGGCAGCCACAGCTTCTCTGGGCAACCTGGGCCAAGGCCTCCCCACCCTCACAGGGAACAATTTCTTTCTAATGTATGAAATTTATACAGCAACAACTGTAGCTTCCCAGCTTCCAAAGCCTTCCTGTTCCCTCACCTGTGAGGAGTAGCTGTAGTTTGGTGGCCAACACTTTCTGCCACTTGTTGTGCTGTGCTTGAGCTGAAGGTCAGATGGTGCCTGAGAACCCTCTCCCAGTGTTAATGTGCTGGGTGAGTTTGTGCCTGCCACAGTTTGTTACTATTCTGCTGGTTTTCCACGTTAATAGCAGCTGTACCAGGAGATGGCCTTTATCATATTCGTGCTGCTGCTTTCCTGCATTGAATTTCCAAAATCTGTGCATCTAGGCACTTAAAGCAGCGTTAGCATCGGAGCCACTTGGATGCCCTGTATGTGAACAGTTACAGTCAGACAGCAAATGTGCTTCAAAACTCCTAAAGCAGGAGTTGAGTGACCCAGAAGTGGTTTCCACCAGCTTATGCCGATCAATTTGCAGCTCAGTGGTTTCCTTCAGCAGCTTAGTTGTTCTTGCACTGAATTATAAAGCTGTTTTTTCCTTTATTGTCATTTAAGTGCTTCAGCTTTTGACTTGATTTAATCAGACCCATCCTCTTGCTTCCAAAGCTATGCAGGAGTCCCAGTGGAGCACCATGTGCAGTCATGTTAAATCCATTTTTCATTTAACTCTATAATGCATAATCGTAGGTATGAGAAAGTTTGTGTTATCATCCTGTATTAATGTCACTCCTGTTTATCCTACTGCATTCCTTTTCCTAATTTCTTTTCCTGCTGGTTCTGTTTCACGTGAAGTACATGAAGGAAATAAATCCAATTTTCTCTGCAGTATTAAAGGTCTGCACTAAAAAGTTGTCTCTTCACAGAAATTTAAGAGATCTTATTATAATCCAGAGTAATTTAAATTTGGTCCTTGATGGCTGCTTGTTGGCATAATGGTCCAGTTCACCTCTCCATAGTTGTTGCATCCCTTGGCACAGAAAATGGCACGTAAATACAATACTGGCCACTTGTCCATGGGTATTGCTATAAAAGATGCTTAAAAATTAACTTGGAAGTAACACTGAATAAAAAAGCAATAAATCCATGTTTGACAACTCGGATGTTTTGTGCAAGTTTGTAAGTTCAGCCTCAGATTAGTTATTTAAAAGACTCCTATGGCATAGGGATTCATGTCCCTGAGAATTAGCTGTGTAGGAATGCATAACATGGCCCTGCTGACCCCAGTGGTGGTGCCTTGCACCATTTTAATTGAGAGAAAAAAGAATAGAAATGGTAGTCTTGGTAATAGATTTCAGAGGTCTTTGCTAAAAGGTGTGATTGCAATCTGTGTTCTCTGCTTTCAGTTTCTCAGTTTCACTTTTATTTTCCTTTGGGCATCATTCGAAGACTTAATTTACCTCCAGGACTCTGCTGGAATATTTCTATAGCAGACCAATTATTTGTCAGATAGCTTTTTACAGGAGCCTTTCTCTTATTGCTCTCAAATGACTTTGCTATAGGCTTTTCCCTGTTCTTTTTAGACAGTCCCAGGGACCAAAAGAGCACTCTGGAGTTGAGACTGACTTCCTTACTGCTGTCTTTGCCTGCGGAGAAGCTCTCCAGGAGAAGCCACATCTTCTGAAGAAAAATTCCAATTGATTGGGGGTGTGGTTCCCTCCCCTGCCTCCAGTAATTAAATTTGTAACTTCACAGCAGCCAGAAAGATACAGAATGCAGAGTCCTTGAACTGGGTACCAATTTGTTATTTGTGATTTGAGTCCTTAGGTCTTATGCTTTTTGGGCACGCTCATCACAGCAAATCAAAGGGCTTGTGGAACAGCAAGGGGAGCCTCAGAGAAAGGCAAAATTCTGCTCCCTTGCTGGGAGAATCGGGGAGGGCAGAGCTGAGAGCTGTGTGGCTGCCACCAGCAGGGACATGTGTGTGCTCGCTGCATTTAAATCAGTGTGTTTATATTTGATCTGGAGCTACTTGGTTGTGAGACAGCCCCCACTTCAAAAGGTTTTCTGCTCTGTCGGCATCAGAACCGAGTGCACAGTGTTGTGGGCCCTGTGAGGAGCTGTCTGGGCTCACATTCAAGAACCCACAGTATCCAGCAGGAGCGTGGATGCTGCTCACCTGGAATGCAGCTTCTGCTTCACGTCCCCAGGTGAGGTATTGCTAAAATGATGGAATGCTTTGGATCGGAAGGAATTTTAAAGCTCATCCCATTCCACCCCCTGCCATGGGCAGGGACACCTCCCACTAGCCCAGGTTGCTCCAAGCCCCGTCCAACCTGGCCTTGGACACTTCCAGGGATCCAGGGGCAGCCACAGCTTCTCTGGGCAACCTGTGCCAGGGCCTCCCCACCCTCGCTGGGAACAATTCCTTCCCAGTACCCCATCTATCCCTGCCCTCTGGCAGTGGGAAGCCATTCCCTGTGTCCTGTCCCTTCATCCCTTGTCCCCAGTCACTCTCCAGCTCTCCTGGAGCCCCTTTAGGCCCTGGAAGGGGCTCTGAGGTCTCCCTGGAGCCTTCTCTTCTCCAGGTGAACACCCCCAGCTCTCCCAGCCTGGCTCCAGAGCAGAGGGGCTCCAGCCCTGGGATCAACTGTAGTGGCCTCCTCTGGACTCACTGCAGCAGGTCCACATCCTTCCTGTGTTGGGGGCCCAGGGTTTTGGTCATTTTTTAGATCTGAGGCATAACCAAATACTGTCATATCAGTAAAGAACAGCAAAGTGGTAGCTAACAATTTTCACGGTGCACATTAGAAGAAAGAGGGGTGTTTTGATAGAAAATGAACTTCTTAGAGGCCTTGGGGATAGATAGCAAAGGGCTTTTGTTTTTTGCACTTCCAAACTGCACAGGCCCAAGGCTGGTGGATTCTGAGGAAGAGGGAAAACCTTTGGTTCAGAGATTATAAATGTGGAGAAGTCCTTTTCCTGCCCTACTATCAGGATTGCTCTGAATTCTTCCTTGGAGGATTTTACTGTGCTGTCTGAGAGATGATCCACATCTGGTTCTCTTTGCAAAGCAGAAAAAGTCAGTCCTGTGTTGGCAGTGAAGCAGACCTGTGCACAGTGATGGGGATCCAGGGGAGGAAGAGTCATGGATGGAGACATGGATTTGCTGCTGCTTCCTTCCCCTTTGATTTTTCTCTCTCTCAGGCCAAGCAAGACCTTGCTTCACCAATTGCCCTGTGTTGAAGCCACTGCTGGCTGCTCTCTGTGCTGCCCCATTTACACCCCTCCATCCCTGTTTCTTCCCAATTCTTTTTTGCCCTCTGGTTCCTATGTCTGTAGGGGTTTCAGGATTGAGTTAAATTTGGGAACCTGGCTGCTGTTCCAGGTGAGGCCAGAGCCCTCCTTTCCTTTTGAAGTCTGTTATGTGCATGTGTGTTTGCATTCTTGTCTGTTTGATTTGTTATCTTTGATAATTTTGACTTTTCTCCACTGCCTTGGCAGAGTTGGGAGCAGAGGAGGAGTTAGGACAAGGTGGGAATCTGGTTCCCTGAAGCAACTTGTGCTTCTTTGTCTTCCTTCACAGCTGCCTTTTGAGGCCCATCACAGGTTTTAGTCCATTTATTATGTTGTGGCAGTGCTTTTGTTTTCTCATCAAGATGGCCCGAGGCACTAAGTACCCAAGTCTGAGATTCCCACTGAAAAACTGCATAATGATTTATTTTGACAAGATCTATTTACCATGAAATCGTGACCAGTGATGCTAATTTTACTGTCATTTTCAGTTCATTATTAGATGAGCCCTTATTAGCTTTTCTAGCACTTTTTACTAGGAATGCTCTGACAAGCCTAAAATTGCATGGCTTTCAGATTTTGGCACTTTGTGGTTTGTTTTTTTTTTTTCCCTCTCATCCCCTGGGATCATTCCCACTCAGAATTGTCATATGCAATGACACTTAGAGCAAATGAGCAAAACAGACTGTTGCTCAACACGGAAGGTTGTTTAGGCACAGATGTATTCAAAGTCATTACATTATAAAAACAACTTATTGAAGCAGTTTAGGATATTTTGAACTCAAATTATGGTTTCTGAAGAGTATTCCAGCAGTATCCTTCCCTCATGCATTCGAGCTTTCCCTGCCATAACCTGACATTGACACTGACTGACAAGTTTGAGTAGCGAGGCTCCGTCTTTTCTGAAGATAAGTGCTAATATTTTGTAAACCAAATTATTTGGAAAGGCTTGTTCAGCATTTTCACCGGAGGAAAAGTTCTCTCTGCTTGACTTAAAGTGAAACTTTGATTACCAGTGCTCTTTCTGATGGTATAATTCATTTATCCCCAATCTTCTGTGCTTGTTCCTACCACAGGCATTAGCATAAAACTAGTGTTACCACTAGATGGGTCTGTTTCTTTAATAAGCCATTGACTACCACTTGGAGTAGTTTCACAAGAGAGAAATATTTGAAGACTTCTGTGGTTGATATCATGTACATGTTATCTAACTTCTCTTTGACTACAGTTACTTGTGGGTTCATTAAAAAATTATACTTTTTTTAATCCATCAGCCAATCCTATTCTGCTGTTCTCCGTGGTATGGAGTTAGTAAGATCTCTAGGATTCTGGGGGGAAAAAAAAGTTTATTTTAATTCATTATTTTAATTAGGAGATAAGAACTAATAACACCTTACTGCAATTTCTACATGTACATTTGAAAAATTTATTAGAATGTTTTCTTTGTATGACCTGTGACAAATGGAAATGTTCAGCTTCAGTAAGTTCATTGAAAGCACGTGAACATTACTTTGTTTTATTCATTACCAAAGTGGTTGCAACAATGGCAAACCTTAAATATGAGACGTGAAGGTTATTTTTGGAAGCAAGCATTTCATCACTTCAAAGATGTGATGGTAGCAGATGATTGAAATCTTCCATACACTGCAGTGAGAAAAGCAAATCTGTGTTTGATGCTTTGCTCTTTCTCTCTCTCTGTGCCAGGAGACAAAACCCAAGAGATTCTCCCAGTCCAAGACTGACTTGTTCTGGCAGAGCCAAGGGAAAGGGACTTCTGTAGAAAAAGGCAACAAACGGCCTAGTTTGGTGTTGCTGTGGTGGAGGTTGGCTTAGAGATGTTCCTTCCAACCAATACTTTTACAGCTGTATAAAACAAAGTAATTAAAGTGTTCATAAACACCTTTAATTCCACAAAAAAACCCCAAAACACCCAAAAAAACCCCAACCAAAAACCAACCCTCCAAATGTTTTCTAAAAGCTTTCTTTGTACATAGCACAGGAGAAGTGTTGGATCCTCTGTGCTTATGGGTTTTTTTTAGACTATTACATTCCATGCACTTATAACTTTTTTAATTGATTTACTATTTGATTTAAGTACCTCTTCAGTTTTATTTTTTAAACCCCAGCCTTGACAGAGCATCCCTTCTCTCCCTGGCACTTCAGATTTCAGGTCAGCCTGTCTGTAAGACATGCCTGTCGCCTGTTCCAAGTTTGTTTTATGATATTAGAGGTTTCATCGTCACAATATGCCAAATTTGCAGTTCTAAACAGCTGCAATTAGAAACCTTATTTGCTGCTTTCTTTGAACTTACCATTCATTTCTCCACAGGTGTTTCTTCAGAGCTTATTTGCCACAGCAGTTATACAGTTGTGCCACAGATGATTCTGCAGATGTTCCAGCTGGTGCCCGAGGCAGCTCTCTGTCTCCTAAGGTCATACTACAAGTATTTAATTTTATTGGGCTGCTTTGTTTCTTGTTTGCTTCTACACCCACAGCAGTAACTGCCTAATTCTTCCAATAGTCTTAATGAATGTTGGTGCATTTTAAGAAGCCTATTTCGCACTGCGGTAACAAATAATAACAACGTTTTTGTATTCTCAGTGGCTGTTTTTAACATCTGCTTGGGTGTAGCAGGTGGCAGGTATGAGAGACAGAACTCGTGGGTCTGAATTCTTAGAAGGCACAGTGACATGGGGTATTACAAGAGGAGTAGATGTCAGTGTATGATACAGTGTGAACTGACCTTGAAGTATCAATATCTTGGTTGAGTAAATCCTGTGTAAGAGAAGTTGTGCATGTGTGTTCAACCTGACAGTTCTGTGCTGGAATTAAATGCAGTTGCAAACCACAGGCCTTTCACATGCCTTTACTGTTCTTGATGTTTTAAGCTGTCAAACAGATTAAAAAGAACAATTGTACTAGGTGCTTTCTTAATTTTTCAAACAAGCCCCCAAGTATTAGGGTTCAAGGCACTGCTTTCTTTAACTGCTGATTTGAAAACAACTGTTGTAACACAACTGAGACGCTGCAGAAGGGCTGTTAAATTTGACTTTTGGTAGGAAATTCATTGGAAATTAGTACAGCACAGGCAGGGCCATTGCTGGGGTTCATCTTGCAGCTTCTTCAGTCCAACTGCATCAGCCTAATATGGTTACACAGGTGTGTGTAAGGTGGGTTTGGTGTATGTGGTAATCTGCAGGTGCTTTTTGGCCACCTTGGTGGCTGCCTGTGGCAATATTGTGTGGATCAGCTCCTAGGACAAACCACCAGAGCATCTGTATCTGCTCTAGGCAGTGTTCTTGCTTGTAAATATTAAAATAGATTTCATAAGGCTTCTGATTTAAATCTTCCTTGTGGTACTTAATTGGTAATTTATATTTGAGAGAGGGATTTGGGTGAGGGTTTATTAGCTTGACTTATTGAATTATCCTTTTATTGTGGAGCTTTTTGTTAAAATTAGCAGACACTGTAATTATTGATATCTGAAATCGCTTCAGTTCATTAATGAATAAAATCATAAAATAGAACAGTATAATGATACCTAATTGCAACAAACTAGATTACAATCTTTTATTTACAGGTAGGCATAAATGAACTCTAGTAGTAGAACTTGAATAATAGATATTACTCTTGCTTTTAAGAAGATTTTCTAGAAACTTTTTTGGTTTTGGTTTATTTTTTTTCAAATAAGTCATTCTTCAGCAGCAAGCACATTGGTAGATGTTTAAATGGACGACATACCCTGCTTTGTATTCTTGGGTTTGCATGTGCATAGGTATTTTAGACAAGGCTATATAAAGAGGTTTCACTGTTTGCCTGCCAAAGGTGTGGTATTCCAAGTTGTTCTAGATGTGGGGAAATTTTCTCGCCATTAAATTATTTAATCTAGAAGAATGCTTTTACTTTGCATTTAAGTGTTAAAGCAGTAATTTTAGTTACTTTTACAGCAGACAGTCTGAAGTTTCAGGGTAGCAGGCAAGGGGGCTGCTACATTTTATGGCACATAGGGCATTTCCCTTGTGTTTGTGGAACAACAGCTTAAAGAGGATGCACAGGAGAGCTGTCATTAAAAATGTAAGCACAGTGGTTGAATAAAATGCAGGTTACTGTTCAGACTGCAGACTCAGTTCTGGAATGGATTTTACATAAAGTAAAAGCCAGAGGTTTCTTCTAAACAATCACACAGTGGTTGGAGTGGCACGTAACTGCTAATTTTCACCTCACAAGTGCTGAGTAAGAATAATAATTTTCTGTCTGCAAAAACTACTTTTGGTTTCCGTGATTTAGCTGAAAATACTGGTCTGTGTGTAGCCGTGTAGTTTGTTTCCATTCAGCCATCAGCTGAGGATAAGATTCCTAATTGGCTGTTTCTTGGGATGCCCGTCTCCTGCTGCGTGTAATTTTGTTTGCTGGTGATCAAGTAGGCTCTGACACACCCAGTTTCTCACTCCATTAGTGTTTGTGCTGCCCTTTGGCCCTGGGAGAATCATAGAAGCATTTAGGAAAGAAGAAACCTTTAAGATCATGAAGTCCAACTGTTAAGACAACATTGCTGAGCCCACCACCAAACGAGGTCCCCAGGTGCCACATCTACATGTCTTTGAAATCCCTCCAGGAATGGTGCCTCCACCACTGCCCTGGGCAGCCTGTTCCAATGCTTTACAACCCTTCCAGTGAAGGAACTTTTCCTACTATTTAATTTAAACCTCCCCTGGCACAACATGAGGCTGTTTCTTGTTGTCTTATCACTTGTTCCCTGGGAGCAGAGCCCGACCCCCCCCCCCCCCCCCCCCCCGGCTCCCCCCTCCTGTCAGGGACTTGCAGAGCCAGAAGGTCCCCCCTGAGCCTCCTTTTCTCCAGGCTGAGCCCCCCCAGCTCCCTCAGCCCCTCCTGCTGCTCCAGCCCCTTCCCCAGCTCTGTTGCCCTTCTCTGAACTCACTCCAGCACCTCAATGTCCTTCTTGTAGTGAAGGGCCCAAAACTGAACTGGTTTTGTGTAAAACCAAGCCATGATTAAAGAAGCCAAAAATCTGCCAGTGACACCAGGCTCAGAGCCAGGTATTGATCTGCTCCTCCTGTTTCTTTCCTCGTCTTTCCCAGAAACTGGAAGGATAGAGAAGAGCACTAGTTCTGCTCTTGATCCTTTAACCAGTTATTCCAAGGCCCCAAAGTCTCTCTTGATTGCCCTCAGACAACTTAATTATCCCATGGAGAATAATCCGAGGGCTGTACCAGAGTAGGAAGCTTTCTCTTCACGTCTTTAACCCAAGCCCAAGGGAGCCAGGAGACTTCTTCCCTAAGGAGTGCTCTGGTCTGCATATTAAGCCTTATGTTCCCTTCAGAAGGGACTCTCTGATGCCTTTTTTACTTTATCACCTCAACCTCTGTGACACCTCCAGTGCCAGATGAGCAGTCATCCTTGTCATTGTGGGGTTCTGCTTGCACACCTCACACCTGTGATGCCAGGGCCCCTGGAACAGTGGGACAGTCACAGAGGAGCACACCTGCTGCTCTCTTGAGGTTCCCTGCCTCAGGAATCCCACCTGTGCACTGCACTGGAGCACTCAGCTGTGGGTTGTGCTCACCTTCACTGTGGAATGATATTGTGTCAACCTGCTGTTCCTACGAAGTGCAAACACTGAAAGAGTCTTAACACTGAGTTTGATAGTGCTATTGAAAGCGTTTTCAAAATCCTTCTAAATTTTTACTTTAAAACAGGTTAATGGTAGTATGGTCAAGGCCATCATAGGGGCCTGGCAGGACAGGCTTTGCCTCAGTGTGTCATCTGTTGATCATCACGTTGACTTCTGCGGGGAAAAAATAGGGCAGCTCCATATTTCAGTACTATTTAAAATCTGTGTGACACTTTTAGGGTAATAGCTCACGTGTCTCTAAAGGAGGTAATGAAGTTGCAAATTGCCTAATCATTCTAATGCATGCATATTGCCATTCTGTTTGGCAAATCTGCAATCAAGCCATTGATTTGCTTTCGCTAATGCCAGCTAATCATGCAGAGGTGGAATTTGAGCTGTGAGTGATAGGCTCTGCCAGCAGCTTTCTGGGGCTGACAGATTGGGCAAAGCAAGAAGCTGTGAGAGCAGTGCTGTGCTTTCCTACTTTGCACTGTGGTGTTATCCTTAAAAAGTTGATTTAAATGATCCCAGCTGGCTGCTACTGGAGACACCGTCTGCGACTCTGCCATAGAATTCTGCGTTACCTGGGGCTGCTGCTTGTTCTGGGGGAATGAAAGTCTGCCAGGTGACATTCCTTGGAGATTCCCTGTCAATCCCTCGACCTCATAAGTGTTTGTTGAGCTGGACTATAGCTAATGTAAGGACCCAAGCCCAATTTCAGTAGATGCATTCCCGGGGCTGTTGTGTTACTTTGAGTAGCTCCTGGTGGGCAACCAGCTGTCCCTGCCCAGCCGTGTGTCCTGGGGACAGGGAGGGCAGTGGGATCCTGGGGGGCAGCAGGGCAGGGAGGGGATCCTGCCCCTCTGGCCAGCCCTGGGCAGTCACATCTGCAGGGCTGGGCCCAGCTCGGGCTCCTCAGCACAGCAGGGCCAGGGAGCTCCTGGAGCGGGGCCAGCGCAGGCTGCGGAGATGCCCAAGGGATGGAGCAGCTCTGGGAGCAGCAAAGGCTGAGGGAGCTGGGGCTGTTCAGCCTCCAGAGCAGAGCCTGAGAGGGGCCCTCAGCCATGGCTGGAGGGGCTGCAGGGAGGGGGCAGAGGATGGAGCAGGCTCTGCTCGGGGGGGCCCAGCAATGGCCCAAGAGGAACGGGCAGGAACTGATGGCCAGGAAGTTCCAGCTGGACAGGAGGAAGAACTTGTTGGCTGGGCAGTGCCCCAGCCCTGAAGAGAGAGCAGAGAGGGGGTGGAGTGTCCTCCCTGGGGCTGTTCCAGAGCTGTCTGGACACACTCCTGTGCCCTGTGCTCTGGGCTGGCCCTGCTGGAGCAGGGAGGTGGCACCAGATCCCCACTGTGGTCCCTTCCAGCCTGACCCATCCTGGGATTCTGTGAGTCTGTTACTGTGCTTTTCTTACAGAACACCAATGATTCATGGTGCTATATATCCAACTGCAAATCTACAGGAGAGTGAATTTACTCTGACCTTTGATGACATTTCTACATGCTGTATTTCTTCAGCTGTTTGGTTTTGCATTGCTTTAAACTGTTGCCTAATGTGTTCATCAGGCTTGTGTCTGTGATTGTGTACTGACCTAAATTTCTATGGAAAGCATTGAGTTTTACAGTTGAGAGAGAATATCAACATCCTGGAATCCTCTGTGATTCTCAGTATGAAGTTACTAACATTGAGTTAGCATCATACTGGACACATGGATGCAAGTACAGCTTTGAGGTTTATCACACTCCTCTTGGCTCCTCTGCTGCCAAAGTTTTCCCCCAGATTTTCCACAAAAACCAAACTCTCATCCCCTTTCTTGTAGTTTGACTTATCTTTTGAGCCTACAGTGGCTACAATCTCTGTTTGGGCATGATGACTTTCCTCTGTTCTCTAGTTTCTTTCAGGAAAGCAGGAGGTCTCAGAGGTCTTAGACTATACATGTAATGTACCAAGAAGAAGGGAAATCCTAATTTTAACACATTCTTCAAAATGTGTGACTAATATACTGTGTCTGGTTGATGTTTTAGTGCCCTTACTGATCCCAGCCACATTGCTACACCCTAAGGAAGAGAACTTCCTATCAAACTAATATATCTAGAGCTGACTTGGCCAGCATCTAATGCCTTTATGAACATTTCTAGCAGTCAGGGAAAGCAGATCCAGCACAGTTTAGTTTTGGACGTGGTTTTTAGGAGCGTACTGCCCTTAGCAAATAGGTCAGTAGCCTTTGTCAGCCTTCATCTGTGGCCAGCTTTAAGGCTTTGTGGCTATCAGCAGCCCATGATTTCTATCCCTGACTACTAATGAGAAATGATAGATGCTTGAAAAAAAAAAAATCAAAAAACCTTAAAGGCTAGTTTAGGCCATGTTATTTGGGTTCCTTTTTAGCTGAGCATATTTGGCGGCAGACTTCTGTGCCACGAAAAAAATGACAGATAAAATGTGTGTTGTCCCAATGAGTCAAAGAAATCAGGCACCTAATAGTAGTAATTACACTGTGCATCTGTGATGTTCTGCATGCTTAGGACTGTGGAGATATTAGCTAATTAATCCTTTCAACACTGCTGTGCAGTTGGTATAGCTGGTACTGTTCTCTTCTTTTCGTAAATGAAGGAACAAATAGAAAAGTTTGACTGATGAGCTTTGCAGCAGAGAGCAACCTCACATTTCAGCAGTTTATTTTTTAGGACTACATTATCTACCGAAATAGTTGTTAGAATGGTGGTAGAGAGGACAGTTCTTGTGGCACAAGAGCTGTACCAACAGCTACTGCTGAACACAAATTCAGCTTTCAACTTTCAGCAGTGCCGGTGGCTTGTAATGTGGGGGTGACTTATGACAGGGTATCCTTTGTCTGACAGCTGCTTAGGGAAGAAGAGCAGCTGTTGGTACGTGCCAACAGCTCATTTGATCTAGAATTAATTCACAGAGTGAATGAACAATCAGTGTTGATGCAGCACCTTCTGTGAAAACAAGTGAGCTGCGGTTCTCGTGTGAAGCGTGCTGGCCACAAAAGTTGATGGTAGCTGAACTCAAGGTGGTGTTGCACAGTGTCCTAAGCAGATGAATTTCTCTCAGCACTTCAGGTAGTAGATGTTTCACGTCCATCTACTGTTTGGACACTATAAAAAGTGTAGATTAATGTTGGTGCTGGTGTTGCACCTTAATCTAATGGTAATCTGATGCATCTTGTATGGAGGTTTAATTCCTACAGCTAGATTAGCTTTGGAAAGTCACAGCTGTCTGTAAACCCCCAACTATGAGCAAGTGCTCATTGCCTTCAGAGCATGAACTGTGTTTTTGTAAGCAGCCATGCTGACCCAGCTCAGGAACATGATGTGCCAGAAAAGCTCTTGTGCAGAAGGCTGATTTCCTCCAACACAGCCCTTCTCTGCCCTTCTAGTTCAAATGCCTTACAAAGCCACCTGTCTGTTCATGTCATGCCATGCCATGATATGACAAGACAAGGGAAAACACATCTGAAAGCTTGTTATATTTGTTGAAACGCCCTCCTCAGTCCCTGAGAAAAAAAAATCTTCTCTTTAAACCCATCTGCATGGCCTGCTGATAGTTCCAAAGTTATGAATACTCTAAATGATGTTCTTGGATCTTTTTTAGGGTAGCAAATAAAGACATCACTGGCATCTTTCAGTGTCTAATTTTTGCTCCTTGGCAGCCAGCACAGAACATGCTGATGTTGGGCAGTACTGTGCAATGCCTCCCTCCTTACACTCAGAGAATACTCAGTGGATGGTGTGAAAAAGAACAGAAAAATGTAGACAGTGGAGATCACCAGCCTTTGAAACCTCAGCTGATCCTTTCCTCCTCTGCTGTATCATGGACAAAGTTGTTGGTCATGGCACTGACAACATTTTTAGTGTTGGTTCTCACTTCAGTCTTAAGTGCTGAGGGTTTTTTTCCCCCCTTCTCAATTGTCAACAACTCTCTCGTGATTTTTGACCCCGTCATGCATTTCTCATCAGTTTTAACACAGGAGTAGAGATCTCAAATCTCATTTACTTAATTTGAAGGAAAATTGCGTCTGGCTGTAGAAATCATACTCAAATTGGTACCAGTGACAGAGAAACCGTGGTGTGGGTTCAGCAGTTCCTGACTGTAGCTAACTTTTCTGACATTCAGGATGTGTGTCTCTGAATCAGTCACACTTTATGCCACCTCTTAACTAGTGGTAATTTCTGGGTATCGGAGGGAGCTGAGAATACTGGTTACATTGAGGGAGTTTAGGAGACACATAGGGGGAAGTTAGAATAGTGCATTAGATAAATTCATGGGGATTGCAAGGGTAGTTAGTGATTGATACTGCAGGGAACAGTTGGAGCAGGTCTCTTAAGTCTGGCATCCTAATTTTTCATCACTGGGAAAACATTAACTTCTTTTTCTAGTTAATGAGTGCAAAGGGAAATTGCCTTTTGATCAAGCTGCCTGTCCTGTGTTCAGAGCTGTTAACTCTGTGCTGGAGCACGTACAGCGACCTCCGCAGGCAGCACGACCCAAAGGACACCACCTTTAAACTGAAGCAATAAATGCTGTTTACCTTTAAAACGGCTCTTTTTCCTCATTTTGGGAATTATATTTTTTGATGAATGGCCCTTCAGCAGCCTCCTTGGCTCATGAATGCCAGTGGATGTGGGTTAATAACAGCATAAGGGAGAGTGCTTTTAATAGTCCTTTCCGTGTGCACTGAACAGGCTGGCCCTGCTCTGATGCTCTGCTTTTGGATGCTGATGTGAACAGAAATGCTTTTAAAGAACTGTTGAATAGGTTTGTGCTGGTAATATTTTCTCCCCCTCCCCCCCACTTGAAATATTTTATTGAATTTCTCTTCAGCTTTTTTGGCAGTTTGAGGGTCGGGAGTTTATCTGCTGGTAGGCACTGGGTCTATTAAAGCCCAGCTGCCTTTGTTTCTGTATGTTATCCTGGATTATATTCCTTTTGACAGGGTATTTTTTCTTGTAATTTGAATAGTCACTGCATTTGTGTCTTCTTTAGGGCTGATACCCCCACTCTTATCTGTCCTGTCTAAGCAGAGCATCACTTCTGAAGCAGTTTGCTGGATCCGACCACAAGATAGAGGCTTTTTTCCTTTTTTCCCTGCCAGACCAGCCTTCTGCTTACTGCTGCAGAGCAGCCAAGGCCAGGGCAGAGCCAGCACTCCCAAACTGCTGGGACTTTGAAAGTTAATTGAAAATATTAGTTAACATGTGTTCTACTAATGAATAGCCAGCTTGCTAGAAAGCCCCCCCCATAAAAGTGAGTATTTGCAGCACTGCACCACTTGTGGTTATAGAATTTGGGGGGAAAAAAGAGGTATATAGAATTTCATAGTGAATGTGAATGGTTTGGAGGGTGATAATGGTCACCAACAGCACAGCTGTGGAGATTTGGCTCTAATCAGCTGCCTGTGAGTCTGCAGTGGTGGAGGATGTGCCAGAGGCAAACTCAGGAGAAATATCTTCCCAAAAGAAGCTGCTGAGCCTCCCACGCTGCTCTGACTCTGTATTTTCTTATTTACCTTTCCAAAAGTGCCTGTGATTATAAAAGTTTCTGGATTCTGAAGAGTAATTTTGCTAAGATTTTTTTTTTTTATTTTAACTGTGCTACTCATACTGTTTGGCAGGTCTGATAGAACACTCCTTTTCATGTTTCACTGAAGTACAAGATTCAAGGAGATGTGTTAATTAATAATTAGGCTTTTCTCTTGGTCTTTATCTGCATAGATAGCACTTTTTCATGTAATTAGGCAAATCATTTGATTTTGCAAGGCAATACTAACCAATATACCTTTTTCACATGTGGTGAGAGGATGGACTCGGTCAAAGGTTGGACTTGATGATCTTTGATGTCTTTTTCAACCTTTGTGATTTCATGAAATTTGCCTCCACTCAGAATTTGAAGTAATTTTTCTAATCTTTCTAAAGGTTTTTTTTTTCCCCCCTTTTTCCCCCTTTCAATTCTGTTGCCCATCCAATTTACATTGTGTAACATAAAAAGAGGATCTGTGTTAAAATAGCTGGGTTTTTTGTTGTTGCTAATTAGCGTGAAACAGATAATGGGATATGTTACTGCTGGGTGGAAAGTGGGAGTAAAAGGAGAAAATGAAAAATTATTATTCTGAGCATCTGACATTTATCTAGCACAGAGTAAGAATTCCCTCTATACCAGTAACAATAAACCAGTATATGTTTTAAAGATGTATTCAAACTGAGTGATTATTTTAGGATCGTGCCATTTATTATTGCATGAAAACCTTTCTCCCTTCATCCAATATAATTTTATGTTCTAAACTGTCAAACAAAATACTGCTCTGATTGCATTATGATGATGTACCCAATGTGTATTGTACTACTCCCACAAAGTGGTTTTTTTTTTCAAAAAAATAAAGATTTTTTTTTTGCATGAAACCCATCAGGATAGATAACAATGGCTTATATCACCTAAAGCTTGTGCTGGGGGAGGGAAACACAACTTTCAACTGAGTGTGGGAGAGGAGGAATGAGGGATGTTCATTGATCCCGTGTTGTAACAACAGGAATCTCTCAGTGCCTGAGTGCCAGAGCTATTCCTAAGCCAGGAAGCCAAAAGCAGTAATTGTAACATCATTTAAGAAAGCTTTTTGTTCCTTCCTTAAGGCAATCCTTCTATTTTACCTAGCCAGTGTTGTTAAAGCTAGAGCACTGCTTTCCTTTGCTTTTTAGTCTTGAATTTGAATGAAGAGGCAGGAGCAGGGCTGCAACTCTTCTGGCAACTGATTCACGTTGGATGGGAATTAAAAAGTCCTGTGGCTTGTTTATAAATGTAGGCACATTCTTTATAAATGCTTCTTAATTTCTTTCTAGATTTCCATGTAGGGGCCAGAGGAAAGGCCCATGTGTCTCTGCAGGTCAGGTGAGGCAGCCTCTCACCTGGCCAAAAGCACAGCTCCCAGCAAGGATGCTTCCTCCTGAAATCTTCAAATATGCTTAACCCAAGGGAGATGAGGCTTTTGGTCACAGTGAAGTCATCTGAAATGTTGACAGGGTTCTTGAAGTTGTTGACTTCGACATTTGCCAGGTTAATAATTAGGCAAATGCTGTTGGAGCAGCTCTGCTGCTGGAGTGGAGGAACAGTGCTGCCTCCAGAGAAGTGATTACTTTCTCTATAGGGTGTGTACTAGACTGTTATGAGACATTTTAATATTCATGTGTAAATATGGTCTTCTCATTCCTCTGAGGTCACTCAGCTGCCTGAGGAGGTTCTAATAGGCTGCTGTTTAATTTCCCTTATCTTTCCAACCCATCCCAAGCCAGTTTTCTCCTTTAATTAGACAAAAGACAAGTGTCCTGTAAATAAAACCGGTTTACCATTAACATATTTCTGCATTGTTCTCCCATACTCATCACACATGGAGGCCTGAAGTGTGTGATGGTAAGAGAAATGCAAACCTGTACTTCAGAGCTGGTGTTCTGTCTTTAGATCTTCCTGTATCAGAACTCTGTGTTAGGTCAGAACTCAGTTATCTGTGGAGCTGGGGCTGTGATGGTCCTGTGCTTTGGAGAGGTTTTCTTGCCAATTTTGTCTAATAGCATGTTCCATGAGGCCAAATGTTGTCTGCTAAGGGATGAGATGTACTGATGTATTTCATTGATCTGCTCCTGAAAGTTGAGAGAATTTTTTTTCCTTTGTCACTTCTGTTTTTCCCTGCAGGATCTTGTTGACAGGAGCTACAGAGCTTTGGCGGCTTCTTGAGGGTCTTTTTGATGAGCTGCTGCTTTGAATGATTGCCTTTGCTAGCCCAAAACATGGGTTCTGTATAATAATATCTGTACTGCTGTGCTTTTGGACTCCACAGCTAATATCTTCCTAAGTTTGAGAGGTGCCCTTTGGCAGAACTACCTAATGGTGTGCACACTGAAAGCTCAGGAATTTTTTGTGTGTCACAGTATTCCTCCTGGTGCCATCATGTTTTATATCTACCCAGTATGAGTTAAAATACTGATTTAAGTAACATATTTTCCAAATAGCAAGAAAAGAAAGGGACAAGATTTTTGTTGGCATAGAGAACTGGGAAGCAGGAACAGGCAGAGAGGACAAGATGGAAAGTCCCTCTGTTGTCAGTCAAGCTGGGGAGGATAGTGAGATACACCATGAACCTATGCCATGGGAAAAGAAGAAGGATTTTGGATGAGCATGCTTTGTTGTTGGTATCAAGGAAGGCATGTTGAGCCTCTCTGGGCTCTCTGATCATAGCTTTTGTTTCTTGCTGTGCTTGCCCAGGCTCTTGCCCTTCTCAGCAAAAAAGCTGAGGAAATCTACGAAAATAATCCAAGAATATGTTTCTGAGCAGAACAGTGGAATGGTTTAGATTGCTGAAGAGAACTATTATGTGTTATAAAAAGAATGCAGTTTGGTTCTTTGTCTCTTAGTTGTGATGCTTCAGTGACAAACTGCTGTTAACACCGAGGAGCTGGAATGCAGGTGAGCTGACACAGCGTGATGCTGCGAGGTGTTACCTAGTTACTGATTTGGCCTGATTATCTCAAGAACCCAAGGAGTTCTTTGCCTGTATAATCTTGGACTGAGGTACACTTGCTTGCTCTGTCAGCCTGCACAGTGTGACAGAAACCCAGAGCTGCGGTTTGGAATTCTTTCCGGTGGGTGATATTCCTCATCCCCCCACAGCCACTGAGGATTTGAGCTGCAGTGTGAATGGTGCTTCCCTAGTTTAATAAAAGATAGGGGATTGTACCTGCCTCTACTTGTGTTTAATACCACCAGTGTGCCTTTTCCACCATCAGACACGGACAGGCACATTTTTATGCATAAAAAGTGAGTTGATATACGCTACTTTATGTAATCTTTTTGAGTTCTGTGTCTCTGAGGTCTGCCAGCAAAGCTGTTAAGCAAATCCTAGATTTTTCAGTACTCGAAAATACATCAGAAAACTGTTCTTTTGTGATAAAGACCTTCAGTTCTTTCTTGGGCTGTCAGTTTTTATCTTTCTAGGAAGACAACTGTCCTTACTTTCTCACTTTGAGCAGAACTGGATTTCCTGGATTACATTGGTTTCCATTATCTGTGTCATGTACTTACCAGAGAATCTTTCCATATTTCTTGCAAGCTCTTGATTTGTGATATAATTTCAAGTAATTTGAAAGCCTGAGCTTTTGGCAAAGCTGTGTTAGGGGAGGATTTCTTTTTTTTTTTTTTTTAATGCATCTTCAATGGAAAAATTTAGAAATTGCACCTGGCAAAGTTAAGCCACCGTGTCACTAAGTGAGTTTAGGATTTTTGTGTTTGAATTCCAAATGCCTTTTACTGAAATGTTTACGGGGTTTTTAGGAACACCTGTTACCTGGAGCACAGCTCTTTTGACTGCTTTGAAAAGCAAACAACGATGAAAACAGTGTGCCTGTGTCTCTAATGCTGTTTTAGAGTAGCACTACAAACTCTGCTCTTTTAAGACAGGTGGTGGAGACGTCTGCTACCACCAGTGTGCAATAAAGGAATTAATGCTCAATAAAAACACTTTTTCTGTCCCTACAGTGAAGCGCATAAAGTTCTATTAAATACCCTATGAAATCAAAATAATGAGGGGACAAAAGCTTGCATGAGATTCTTGCAGTTGTTAAAATCAGTATTTAGGTTCCCATTAAAATATGATTATTCCTGGTGTTTGTCTTTTGTTATGTCAGGCGATTCAAGTAACTTTTTCAATTTTCTTTCTCTGTCTGTAAATCCTTGTTGGCTTTTTGGAGGGGGAGCTGTTTTTGAGGTTTTTTTTGTAGTCAGTACAGTTGCACTTGTATGGCTTTTTTGGCATATAAAAGTGTTTGTATTCTTTGTAACTGGCTCCGTCTGCATTGGAGATCTGCAAAATCTGCATTTTTAGCTGAGGTGGGAAACCTCACCCAGCCTACTACCTCAGGTAGGACTTTTTATGATTCCTTTGTTCTAAAAGGAGTTTACAAACCCTATGGACAATACTTTTCTGCAGTGAAAGCCACTCTAAGGAGAGAACAGTGGATTCTCTGGAAGGATGTGGAGGCAGAGAGTTGGCACTGGAGCTGGGACCACCTTAGGGCATCACTAACAGTGTTGGTCTCAAAATGTGCCTGCAGGCAACACGTGTTCCAGGAATTGTTGTGGATGCCCCCACCAAGTGTCCAAGGCCAGGCTGGACAGGGCTTGCAGCAACCTGGTCTAGTGAAAGGTGTCCAGGCCCGTGGAAGGGGGATGGAACTGGATGATCTTTAAGGTCCCTTCCAACCCAAACCATTTTCTTAGTCTGTGATTCCATGAAGTTGGTGCCAGATCTTTGAAAGGAGCACAGGCTCTGAGTATGCTCCCGTTTTTAAAAAGAAGTGTGTTGTGAAACACTTTGTTCTTGCTACTGTGTCCTTGAGCCATGCAATTCTAGGGCTCATGGCTTTTTTTCCTCGCTCTTCCAGTTAGCAGCTTTTTCCCTGCTCCCATGTTAATGTGACAGCTTAAATGAATAAATTTACACAGTGTCCCAGCTGCATGTGGATGTTCCCACTGCTTACATCAGAGCTGAAGTGGGCTTTAGCTAGCCTTCCTATATGGCTGCTCTGGATAGGATTTAACCAGAACCCAGTCCCGCTTCCAGAGTGTTTTATTGCAGACAGATGTCTGACTGCTGGAGTCTCCTCTTTATGTGAGGAAGGCTCATACTGCTGCTCCAAGTTCTTTTAGTGCATCTGTTGGCAGGGAGTTTTCTGTGAGATTCTCACCTTGTCTTTCAGCAGCGATTGAGGGCGTTTACTTTCCTCTAGAAGATCTTTGCTTTGTGCTTTGAATGTGCTGGTGGTCTCATGGGGAGGTCCCGATGCATCCTCTGTACAAATCATAGATGGAATCATGAAATGGTTTGGGCTGGAAGGGACCTTACAGCTCATCTCATTCCACACCCTGCCATGGGCAGGGACACCTTCCATTAGCCCAGGTTGCTCCAAGCTCCATCCAACCTGGCCTTGGACACAAATCCAGCCAGGCTGTCCATTTAACAGATGCCCCAAGCATGAATAAGTGCAAAGGAGACTGTCTAAATAGCCTTTCTTCTTTTTTTATGATTTTTTTTTAATCTACTTTTTATTATTATCCATATTATTCAGTCCTGCTTTCAATGTGGAGGGTCTTTCCCCTCATTCAGATAATCCCTTTGCCTGCCAGCCAACATCAGGTGTTGAAGGGAATGAGGGTACCTGTTCCACACCCCACACCCACAGAAAATGGAGCTCTTCTCCATCTGTAAGGGGCCCTGTGACTCCAGCATCCCCGGAGCCTGGCGGGCCAGCACTGCTGTGTCTGGTAGTGGCTAATTCAGGTCATCAGTGGGAAGAAACAAACAACAGCAATTTGTCAGTGTCTCACAGTGATAAAGAGGCAAACGTATGGAAGGAGACCGGAATTGCACCATTTTGTGTAGGGAAAGTCATCTCAAAAATAAGACAAAAGAGAGAGGAAAGCCAGAGGCAGCTTACAGATGGATGTAATCAAACAGTCTAGACAAGGTGTCCACATTGAAAAGGATAAATAATATAGGTAATTAAATATATATGTTAGCCAAGTGAACATGTCCCCACCATCACATCTGTGAGTTGATGGATCTCTTCAGTAATTTAGTGAGCACACCAGTGTCTCCCCTCTGTTTATTCTCTTATTACTTCCATCCATTTTGTTTCTCCTCTTGCTATCTGCTGCTGCATGTTTATTTTTCCATCTCTAGCACTTTGCTGCTGAAATAGATACCGGCCTTTGCCGTGACCAACCGAGTTTTCCTTGCCTGGATTGCTGTGAGCTAAGCCCTGAGATTTACTGCTGGGCTGTGCAGGTCTTTCTGCAGGGGTAACCCTGGGAGGATGCACAGGGTGGCCCCGAGTACCCACAGCCCACAGAAAGCTCTACCTGCTGAGAGCTCCTGTTGTGTCTCCGTGCCTGCAGTGCAGCTCAGGTGTCAAAGGAGCGCTGTATTACCCGTGGGGATGTGAAAGGGAAGTCCAGTAAGGCCTTCCACTCACCTCCTAATGCCTTTGGTGCTTCCTGATTTCATTTTGTTTGCTCAAAAATATAATTAGTATCTTGACTGAACTATTGTCCCGACTATGGGAATAAATTGTGAAATAAATACAACTTGTGGTTATTATGTTGTTGTTCTGTATATGTTCCTTGTTTACCAATTATATCTTACCTCTAGGGTAATCAACTTTAAATATCCACCAATAATTTGAACATCAAATGGTACTTATCCTGGAAGTACACCCCAGTAATCTATGCACATACATTAGGAGGGTGCCAAAGTGTTTGCTTAGATTTTAATGTGATGTTCTGTATAATTTTCCCATAGATTAGCTTTCAGCAGGAAGTTTGCATGTATTTTTTTCCCCCTAAAAGCCACATTCAGTAATAACGGGTGGTATTTATAGCAGTTGTGCTGAATTAGAAAACTGATTGGGTGAACGACTTGATTGCTGCTCATTTAGCAGTTACACTCCTGCCAACCCCTCCGTGAGGTTTGTGCATGGAAGTTTGGGTGATGAAACACGGCTGCCGTGGCGGGAGCATCCGAGGACAGCAGGAGTTGCCCAGGCAGAGCAGAAGTCAAAGCAGTGTTTGCAGCATGTGCAGCTTTAGCCAGCAGGAAATGTTAGTTGTTTGTCCAAATGAAATCATGGTGCGCTGGTTTTCAGCATGTAAAAAATGTCTGTTTTGCCACTGCACCAAGAGCAGACATTTCAGGGACAGAGATGCAGCCCCATGAGTACCTTCCTAGTCACAGAACTTGGAATCTTTAAGGTGCTGGTGTGGCTACAGATGCTCCTTTTCTGCTCTCCTCACACCGGCAGCAAGATGAGTTATATCTGTTGTGCCAAGGTGTGGCACAGGTTTTGTGTGAGGGAGTGTTTCTCAGTATGAATTTTTGGCATGCTATTTGATACCTGCTTACTTTATGTAGCATATGTGTTGGATAGAGGGTGCCTTCAATGAAACAAGCAGCCAAGTCTCCCATCTTTCTTCCAAGATTAGGTACTTTGGCCCATTTCAGAGACTGGTTTTGAAGGTTTTCTTCATAAGGAAAAGATCATTTAAATTTTCATTATCATCACGTTCGACATTGTCTTGGACTCTTCCTGTCCCACAAGTGTTACATGATGTGCATTGGATATTGTTGAGCACCATAAAATTGGCAATGCAGAAAATTTCCCAAGAAAACAAAAGTTTGCATGTCCTGGAGGGAGTATGGTGCTTACAAGGTGTCACACAGTAGTATTTCTATTATTTAAAACTGATCAGAACCGCATTAATTCTGACCTGCTTCACACAGTGCAGTGGAGTTGCTCTTACACACTAGAATATGTTATGTGTTCTTGTATATTATCTGTTGAAGAAGATCCCTTTTTGAATATTAAGGAGTGTTGTTTCATAGGAAGAAATCCTTCCCTGAGAGGGTGGGGAGGCCCTGGCACAGGTTGCCCAGAGAAGCTGTGGCTGCCCCTGGATCCCTGGAAGTGTCCAAGGCCAGGTTGGACGGGGCTTGGAGCAACCTGGGCTAGTGGAAGGTGTCTGGCACAGTTGCACTGTTATGATTTCTCAGGCTCTAACTGTGGCAATGGAATCTGGATGTAGGGTCACCCTGAGGGAGAGGTGCAATTAATCTCAGTTCCTTACGTAGGTTATTAGTAATGCTGCCTGCCACAGCTGTGCTGCTACTGGTGCTGCCCACCAGGTGTGGTGGAAGGTGTGGGAGGTGGCCAGGTGAAGATAGACGTGTTTTATATATTTCCCATGAGAACGGAGTGAGTGCTTGTGTGGCTGTGTGAGCTAATCCCAGTGCCAGGGTGCCTATGTCTGTCCCCAGGAGAAGTCTGATGTGAAGCGACAACCTGATGCCATGGGCCATTCTTCACTTCGCTGGCACAAGTTGCTACTTTTTCACGTTTTGCCACACTGGCACTGGATCAGAGGATTTTTGGATTTGAGATAGTTTGTTGGGCATGGGGGAAGTGTTATTATTTAACAAAACTTTCGTGCAAAACAGTATTTATTAATCTGCAGAGATACGGGACTGTGAGGAAGAAGAGGATGAGAAGTGTGGCTTGTTCAGCCTGGAGAAAACAAGGCTCAGGAGGGACCTTCTCACTCTCTGCAAGTCCCTGACAGGAGGGTGGAGCTGGGGTCGGGCTCTGCTCCCAGGGAACAAGAGACAGGAGGAGAGGGAACGGCCTCCAGCTGTGCCAGGGGAGGCTCAGGTTGGATATTAAGTTGTCCTCCTTCCCCTCACCTGTCTCAGCAGCAACAGCAGTTGATCCTGTTATTTCCCTTGGCGTTGATGCTGATCAGGAGCAGGGCAAAACATGGAGGTTTTTGGTCGCCGGCAGTGCCTGTAGCTCAGCGTTGCAAGGAGCTGGATGCTCGGTGGGTAATGATTTAGTGGGAAGGGCTGTCTGAGGCCGGTGTGCAGTTTTAGGATCTGGTTCTTAATAGAGTAATGAGCAATTTGTAATTCCTGCATATTTTTAATGTCCAAAGAAAAGGCTGCGTTTAAAAATGAGGAGGCCTATTGAAAATGAGCAGATCCTGTTATTTCTTCGCTTTTTAATGAAAAGCGAAGAAAGGTGTGAAAGTTTCTTTTGGCAGTTATTTTTAGGATACTGTTCAATTGGAGTGATTCTGTTGTAATGGAAAACCAGTTATTAGCAAGTGTGTAGTTTTGGAAAAAAATGTAGAATGAAAGATGTGACAATTCACTTTTTTGCACATTTGCCAAATGGCATTGATATCATATAAAGTAACAGATAAAGTGGATACAAGAGGAAAGTTATACTCTTGTCCAGAAGGCTGCAGAAATAGCAGCTGCCAGCTCATATTATTAAGCCCTGGGTTAGAGAAAAGGCCACGCAATAAAAATTGCAGGAAGGACACCAAATGTAAGTTACACTGAGAAAAGAGTGTGCTAATGGGTATTATTTGGGAATTGAATGGTTGTGGTTGCAGTTGGAGGAGTGAAGGGTTATAATAGTGACACAGACTGTCAGTTGGGGGAGAAAAATAAACAAAATTAGCATTTAAAATCCTTTCATAGCTATCACCAGGACAATGTGGCTCAATGGTTAATGGATTTTTAAATATGATGAAGCTATAACAGATGATTTATGTCAATTCCTGTATCTAACTGTTTGCAGGAACCACAATAAAACTGAAGAAACAGGGCTGCACTGTACTTACTGTTGCATATATTTATGATACTTATCTCACAACATTCTTACACAGTTTGGTTTCGGGCAGAAAAAAAAATCTTAATTTTTCTTAAATTCATAAATTTGTGCAGGACAGCTGAGGGATGTAGCACTGCCTGTGTTAATCTGACTTAGTGCTTCTGTTTACTATCAGTTAACGAGGAGATAATGTGGATAAAATATCCTTTCCCAGCAAGTGGAGCCATGGATAAGCTCTGTGGCCCGGTGCTGGCACTATAACAGGGGTTGGATGTCCCAGGGGGGCCTGTGGCCGTGTGTGCACGTGCATGTCTGCGGGCCCAGCTGTGACATTTAGTGCATTAAACATCCAGGAACATCACCCTGCTGAGCTCAGGGCGCCTGGCTCTGGGTACAAAAGCAGTAACTTTATGTACCGCTGAATTTTGACGCAGAGCAGGATTTTTGGTGCTGTGGGTGCTTTGGGAAGTGGCTGGTTTCTCCAATTAGTGGAGCCAGGCCTTTGTTGTGTCCTTACAGATCTCTGTCTGTCCAGTATCCAAATGTTTTAATTTTATCTGGATGTGACATGTTAAATAGGCTGTTTTACTGCATTTGAAGGTTCTGCCTGATGTTTTCCCAGTAACCCATCCTGTAAATAATCTCCAAATGCATCATCTTGCTGCTCGAGGGAGACACTTGGAGAGAGGGGGTTAACTGATAATGTTGTGTGCAATAATTGCTGAGTGACAGGGCCCCTTAAAGGAAGAGTTGTTAATGGCAAATGTGGGAAATTTCCTGGGCTTACTGCACATGACAGAGATATTCCTCTGCAAACTCTGTGCCCGTAAAACAGTAAATGAACTCCTGTAGTCCAGATTTTCCAAGATGAAGTCTAGTGCTGCAATTTCAGAACTCTGTGGAGACTTTTTCTCTGTAAATATATTTTGGAAGGGAGAGCATAATGAAAAGTAACTACAGATAGATATGTATATATGTATGTATGAAGTGTAGGTAAGTTCTGAAAGCTACTCAGTATTGTTTATGTAAAAGCACAAAACTAAAACTGTGCTTGCTTTATACTGTTGAATATTTTGGCTCTTGCCAACTCCATCATTTTAAGCAGGAAAAGCCTAATTTTACATGTGTGAGCTCCCTTCGGATCCTGTTACATCTGTGGTGCTGCACATGCTGAGATATTTGGCTGTGTTTGGGCCAACAAGTTTGGAGACTCAGGTCAATAGTACAGACTTCCCTGTGAGGGTGGGGAGGCCCTGGCACAGGTTGCCCAGAGAAGCTGTGGCTGCCCCTGGATCCCTGGAAGTGTCCAAGGCCAGGTTGGAGCAACCTGGGCTAGTGGAAGGTGTCCCTGCTCATGGCAAGGGGTGGGACTGGATGGTCTTTAAGGTCACTCCCAACCCAAACAATTCAGTGACTCTGTGATATGGATTAGTCAACTTGCAGATCTGTTTGATGAGCTGTTCTAAGGAGTTTAAACTTAAAAGTACATTCTTAATATCCATTTTCTAATCTGCTCCAAAGTGCTTATGGTTTAATTTTCAGCTGCATTTCTATACTTGTTTTGAAAAAAACCCAATACCTGTACTTTTTAGGAGGCAGAGTCTGAGCTTTTACCAGGAGGGGACTGGATAAACTATATAAATAATTTTTGTGCCGTAAGCCCACATTGAGGGGACCTGCTACTGAATTTTAGAGGAGCAATATCTCCATATAGGGCTTTCATGCCATCAAAACCTGAATGATGGCTAAAATAAGTGAATTTCCTTTCTATTATGCTGATCTAAAAAGATGTGTGTGTTAGGTCAATGAGTGGAACTAGAATTATGTGAGTGTCTTTCTGCTCACCAGTTCCTATACTGGGAGCAAATCTACATGCTTACTATATAAAACAAAACAACAATAAAACAAACACCAAAAAAAACCCCTAAAATCCCCACACATGAGCAACAGTGCTGGAGTGGGCATAAGCAATGTCTTTTGTCTGCCAGAATTCATCAGACTGCTTTTCCTGGCATGCCAGATGCCCATGATGGGGACAGTGTGTGAATGTCACTTTGAAGCATATAATCAAAATAAAACTTACTATTCTTTAAGCTTGGAGCTGCCAAATAAATTTTTGTATTTGTTTCAGGAGAAGTCTGCCAAAAAAAAACCCAATGGCAGCTGTGTCCAGTAGCACTCAGCAGTAATCTATGGAAAGAGATTTATTTACTTAACATTTACTTCAGAGTAAATTTAATGTGAGTTTTTACAAAATTGTGCCAATTTTTATGTAGCCTACTGCCCCTTTGGAAGGTATTTTTTCAGACAGGGGTAGCTTCCCTTGTTAAGCTACCAGCAAAATGTCAGTTTTGGGAAAAGGAAGGAGGCATTGGGTGGACTTTTAGGTAGAAGTGTTTTAAGATGGAGTCAGAAGTTCCCACGCTTTCTGATGGAGTTTAATGCTGATAGATGCAGGTGCAAGGACTTGAGGATCAAGGCTGAATGAGGAAATGTGTTTGTTTCATTACTGTTCTCCAAAAATGTTTTATTTCCTGCTCTCCACAAAGTCTTAAAAAACACCATTGGTGATACCTGGCCCTTCCAGACCAGCTTTGTTCTGTTTCCAGAGGTGAGGAATTTTGATTGCAGCCTGCTTTGTACCACCTTGCTGGAAAGTTATCCTAGCAGCTCTCCCAAGGAATGCAGAGGTTGAACTGAAGACTGACCACCTTGTGTTCCTGTATCAGGATCCCTACTTTCTGTTAGCTCTCTCCCTGATAATGATGTTTCTTGTCCTGGAGTGGTTGGAGTCATCAGGTGCATGTCTGCTGAGGTCCTCTGATGAGAACTGAGGTGAGGCACCGTGGCCTCCTCCCCTTCCATTGCTGCCTCATTCAGTGGTTGGTCCTTAGTGCCCACGGGCATGTTGGGCACACAAAGCTCTGGGCTGTTTTGGGGGGGGAAGGTGATAACCCTTGGAACAAGTGAGAACAGGTGAGCTGGAGGCTGCTTTGGGGACTCAGTGACGCAGTTATGGGTGACAGGGCTTCTCTCCCAGCTTTTGAAAACGATTCAGAATCACTGAGCAGCAGTTGTTTCCTTGTGCTCTGCTGCGTTTTTGGCCCTTTCTCCAGCAGAGCTGCAGCTGTTGAGGGTTTGTGGTCCTGCCATGTCCTGGCACTGTACCCACACTGTGCTGCAGGGGAAGGGCTGCCAGCATTCACCTGGGAGCTCATCCAGCCTCCACAGGAGGGAACTGCCTATTCACACTGTGTTAAAGAGGATTTTGGGAGGAGATGGTCAGCTTGAGGAGATTTTTGCATTCTCCTCTTCTAAAAGTTCAACCTGCAGCAAATTGACTTTGATTGTGGCTTAAACTGTAAAGCCACTTGCCCAGAGTTTGGGTTTCCCTCTGAAGAACCAGATGACCACAGGATAACTTCTGGAGCTGAATGGAAATGCTGCATTCCTCTGATCCCTCATGTTTAGGTGGCTGGTTTTGGAGAAGGTTACTTAACCCTGCGGCTGCTATGTCATTCAAAACTTCCTGCTGTGTTTGTTCATTTTGCTTTCGTTGGAATACTGCAGTCCAGTAGTCAGGTTTGGCCTGCGGATGAATTTAAAGGATGGGATTTAAACTCTTCAAGGAGCCTGCACTGAAGGGTAACTCTTAGTTGAAAATAAATACTTTATGCATTTAAAACTGCATAATAATTGAACAAACAAAAAAAAAAGGGTCTGTACCTAGACTGAAACATTACCTTAATGAACACTCATGGGGAATTTACTTCCTGGGACAGAATATCTGGTGTATTTAAACTTGGAGACTAACTTTCAGTGAAAGCTCTGGAACATTTTCAGATGAGAATAGCTGCACTTGCATTGCAAGATCACCATTTTATTGCAGAATCCTGCTTTACTTCTAATGTAAAATTAGCATGAGTGTGCCTCGCAGGACTGTACCAAATTAGTTTCTGTATTTAACAATTACCTATTTTTTCAGATACTTTATAATCTTGAATTTATATGATGTAGCATGGAACTCAAATTACCTTGGTAAGACAAAAGTTGCATCTGTTATCTGGGTTGTCATGAAGGTGCTTCTTGAACCTTTTGCCAGCATAAGGCACTGACTCATTTCTGTCATGGAATCACAGAACAGTTTGGGTTGGAAGGGACCTTAGAGTTTATCCCATTTCATCGTCCTGCCATGGGCAGGGACACCTTCCACTGTCCCAGGTTGCTCCAAGCCCCGTCCAACCTGGCCTTGGACACTTCCAGGGATCCAGGGGCAGCCACAGCTTCTCTGGGCAACCTGGGCCAGGGCCTCCCCACCCTCACAGGGAACAATTCCTTCCCAGTATCCCATCTAACCCTGCCCTCTGGCAGTGGGAAGCCATTCCCCCTTGTTCTGTCACTCCAGGCCCTTGGAAATAGTCTCTGTCCCTGTTTCTTGTCATCCCCTTCAGGCCCTGGAAGGCCACAATTTGGTCACTCCAAAGCTTCTCCTCTCCAGGCTGAACAATCCCAACTCTCCCAGCCTTTCCTCCCAGCAGAGCTGCTCCAGCCCTCGGATCCTCTTGGTTCCTCCTCTGGACTGGCTCCAGCAGCTCCATGTCCTTGCTGGGCTGTTCCCAGGGCTGGAGCAGCTCTGCAGGGGGGTCTCCCCTGAGGGGCAGAGGGGCAGAATCCCCCCCTGCCCTGCTGCCCACGCTGGGGGATCAGCCCAGGGCACGGGGGGTTTCTGGGCCGGGGCAGGTCCAGCCTCTGCCCCACCAGCACCCCCAGGGCCTTCTGCCTGGGCTGCTCCATCTGCTCATCCCCAGCCTGGATTGATCCCGGGGGTTCTCCTGACCCAGGGGCAGCACCAGCACTTGGTCTTTCATCAGAATGTCCCCTCTGGCATTTCCCCATCATCTCATTTCCTATTAGCTCAGCCAAACCTGTGTTGGACCTGTGCCACCTTCCGTGGAGTCTAATGTTTGCTAACCTGAGGGTGATTGATGTCACTGTCACTCTCTGTCTCTAATGGTCACAGTGTGCTATTTCCAGTTGTATCTTTTTGATAGATAACACAGCCTACTTAAAGAGGCGAAAATTAAATGATTGAATTCCAGCAGTTGTATTTTTGTCTGAAAAGCCCATACTGTGCCAGGTTCTGACATCCTTTGGTACTTTATAAGTCAATAGGACAGCTGTGGAATGAAATGATTTTTAATGAGAAGTGATGACAGACCCTGGCAAAGAAATAATGGTGAGTTAATCAGTAAAGTTCTACATGTTTGTAGCAGTCTATTCTGTGGTGTCTCAGTCAAAGGATTTGAAATAGTGTTCAGAGCAGGGCAGGGATAGCTCTGCATGTAGACACTTCCTTAATCATAAGAAAGAAGACCCTGAACAGCTCTTTGTTTCATGGTTGATCATGTGGGCTTTTGTCTTACAAAGACCTTAGTCATTTGGCAGTGGGGGGCCCACTCTTGCAGGCAGTGCCGTGACCATTCCCCAGAGCTGGGACTCCATTGGATGTGGCTCTTAGTGAGATGTTTTAGGGGTGATTATGGTGGTGCTGGGTTGATGCTTGGACTGGATGATCTTGAAGGTCTCTTAATGATTCTGTGATTGCCCAGAGTGGGACTTGCTGCTGGGGACTCCCACTCACCCTTAATTTGTGAGTACATAACCAGGGTAATGGCAGTGAAGCTGCTGACTCTGTGCTCTGGACAGACAGCTGGGAGAAGGCAAGCCAGGAAAGATGGAAAATGGAAAATATGCATCTTCTCCCCCCCCCAGTAACTTTGTCAAATAAACAACTGATTTAAATGAAGAAATGTCAGAATCTATTTTGATAAAAGACCCATCATTAATATAAAATTATTTATTTTTTTCCAAACTTGCGTGGGCAACTGGAAGAGAATAGAGACAGATGAGACACACAGATAGCAAACTATCAAATTCATGTGTACAATTACGGCATCATGCAGGAGGAAAAACTGCAGCTGTAAGCAAGATCTGGTCAGACTTCTTTGCTGAAAACAAGGAAAGGGTGAAAAAAAGAATTCTTACTTCCTGCTGAATTTTCTTGCACTTGAGTTACTTGAGTAAAGGTGAATTTTCCATCAGCTTTCTCTAGGTAAAGTGGTATAACACCTGGCACACTTCTTTCCTATGGCCACCATTGGAGGGCAAAATAAAAGTGGTCAGTTGAGAAAACCTGACATGGCCAGATAATTAATAAATTAATGTATAGTTCAGTTAAATGCATATTAGCTGAAGGGGAAAGGTAGAGCTTAAAGATTTCTTGGATGTCTCACTAGAACAAGGTGAAGCTGAACCTGGAGGACGTCAGGGTGAGTGTTCTGCATTGAGGGGATGGGGTTTTTGCAATAAGCAAGTTTTCTTGAATTAATTTGAGTATCACACTCAAAAAAGTAATTCCCATATTGCTGTTTGTTTCTCTATTCTCCGTTTCCTCTACATTCTTTATTCTATATTCAATCATCTCTCGGGAATCAGGACTGAGAAGAATGTATTTGTATTTCCAGTTTCTTCTTTATTCTCAATATTCAGGCAGATTTCTGCCAAATCATTTGGTAGTCTTCTGGATGGTGGAATACTATCAGGGTGTCAAGTCTGTATGTTCTTTAATATCCATTATGCTCCTGTCCTGTGGAAGATTATTTGTGTCTGCTGATCTCCTGGAGGTGTGTTACATGCTTCTCCCCACCACCACTTACATTGCATAAGGAAGAAAATCTGCTTTTCAGCAGCTCTTGTGTTGACTTTGCTTTCCAGAATCACTATTTGCATTGCCATCTTTACACAAATACGTTTAGTTTAACAGCTGATAGGACTTGTTGGATAGGTTTCAACACCTGTTCTGATTTTGGAGCTGGGGAGTGCTGATGGGCTCTAAGGTGTGTTTATCAATATTCAGCTTATTCCTAAGTGTGCTCACTCTTCTTGCTGGTGCTTTGCTACTGTAAATCATAACCTATTTTGCCTCTGTCACTTGCCCAGAAGGGAAAAATTTACTTACATTTTATGTATGGGGCTTGAATTTTAATCTTAATTTAATTTTAATTGCCACAAACCAATTTATTTTTCTTGTCACTTGCCCAACACTTGAAGACAAGCTTCATATAAGATAAATGCAAAGTTTTGTTGCAGATAAAAACACTCTGCATATATTTTCAAACTTTCTGTTAGGTCCTGAGCTTGCATTTATGGATCCTGTGTTCATAGCTGCTTTTAGAAAATCCTGCATGTGTTTTAAGAGTTTTATGCTTGTACCTGTGGCATGTTGGATTTCCAGAATCTCCTCTGTTGCATAGACAGTGATCCTGCCAAGCCTGGGTGATGGGTGTGAGGTCACAAACATCATCTCCTCATTTCACAGTCCGTGTTGGGAGATGGAGGTTTGAGTTAGTTACGGTTGGGTTTTGGCTTTTTCTTTTCTTTTCTATATGGTGCAGAATTGTAAGATGACTATTCTTTTCCTCCCCTTGTGTCATCTTCTGGTTTGTTGTCCTTGTTACTCTTTCTCTGTACAAATGTGTAAATATTCTCTTCTACCCACATGGTTGTCACCTGAGGTTGCACTCCAGGAGTAGATGAAATTATCAGTGTGTGAATTAGAGAGTTCAGATATTTTTTAAGTGAAGGTGAAATCAGAGTCTTGGTTTTTACAGCTGACATTTCATTAACTTCTTATGATTTTGGCTAATTGATGCTGTATTTATGGGATGCAGGTCCCAGAGCTAGACTGGAGTCAGGGGAGGGGAGAAATGAACCACAGAATCCCAGAATGGTTTGGGTTGGAAGGGAACTTAAAGATTGTCTTGTTCCACCCTCTGCCATGGGCAGGGACACCTTCCACTAGACCAGGACCTTGGACACTTCCAGGGATGGGGCAGCCACTGCTTCTCTGGGCAACCTGTGCCAGGGTCTCACCACCCTCACAGGGAACGATTCCTTCCCAATATCCCATCTATCCCTGCCCTCTGGCAGTGGGAAGCCATTCCCCCTTGTCCTGTCTCTCCATCCTTTGTCCCAGGTCCCTCTCTTGGAGCCCCTTTAGGCCCTGGAAGGGGCTCTGAGGTCTCCCTGGAGCCTTCTCTTCTCCAGGTGAACCCCCCCAGCTCTCCCACCTCTGGATGTCTCTGAAGGCATCCAGAGCAGAAGGGCTCCAGCCCTCAGAGCATCTCCGTGGCCTCCTTTGGACTCGCTCCAACAGCTCCACGTGTTCCTGATGCTGGGGACCCCAGAGCTGGAGGCAGTAAAGCACGTTGTACTCCCTTATGTACTGAAAATACTAAGGTCAATCCAAAGTGTAGCTACAGGTATGGGTGGGAAAAACATCTATATGATGTGTGTTCTGAGCCTCTGTTTATATGGCCATATATTGTTTCATTTTTTATTATAAAGAGAACTCTTTATAGTTCCCTGTTTTGAAAGACTGCTTTGTCTCTGCAGACCTCCTCTGTGCAAGAGAGGACAAACAGTTGTAAAAACTATCAGAAAAATGAAGCTCTTGTCTTGAAGTCCTTAATGTAACCAATATTCTAGGTAGTGGCATGGATTTCTGCCAGCGAGGGCAGTGGGTTTGTTTGAAAGGGATCTAGTATGCTCTGGAGCCTGTACCTTCTTGCTCTTAAGAACTCCTGGCAGAAGTTTTTCAGTAATTTCAACCAAAAATGTAGGTTCAAATATTCTGCATTGCAATCATCATTCTGAAGGCTCAAATTTCAGCTGTTTGAAGTGGAGGTGAAATGAAGCAGCAACGTACAGAGCTAACAAATTAAATATCACAAAGCAAACAAACTCAAACCGTGACAAGGGTAGATGAAAATCAATGTATTATCACCAGATTGGAACAAGTACTTTATCTTCTTTAAGTATAATCCCTAAATTTGCATCTGCTCATAATTTGATAATTAGCAGGGTAAATTAAATGGAATACATGGATTTATTTTTTTGTCATCTTTAAACTGGTGGTTTTGTTATTTTTCTCTACAAACTGTATTAAATTCTAGTAAGCTCATGTATGGGAATCTCGTCATAAGGAGGGGATAATTTTAAAATAGCCAAATGTTAATAAAAACGTAGAAATATGTTAGTGGGCAAGGCACAATTGGAGAATTGGACACCTTTTTTTCTTCTGCTGTGCAATATATATGTTTTCCTTGAGAAATCCCTACATTGGAAAATCTGTGATCAGTGCAGAAAGAAAGAGTTTGGAGTGGCTTTTGATGTGAATTTACTTTTTCAGTGAAAAGTTCAAGTGTCTTTTTATTATGTTGGAAAAAAAACCCATTTTGTACATGTCAATGTAATTGTATTATTCCTGACACCAGTTTAGAAACAGATCTTTTCTTTTTCATTGGAGTGTTAATTTGCCTGCCCCAGTAACATCTTGGGTGACTGAAGTATTTTGTCTTGGCTTTCCCAGGCTTATTTCACTAGTTTCTCCTCTGCCCAGTAAATCCGGTATTGAAAAGCACTGATATTTTGGGTTTTTGAATAACAGAGTGGGCAAAGTCTTTTTGGAATGTGTGAACTGGGCTGGAAGTTCATCTGTCTCTCTCGTCCGAAACGTTTCCTTCCAGCTGGCAATTTTCTCAGTGTTTCCCGTATTTCCTTCTTCTCCTGCCTGTTTGCTTGGAGCAAGTCCAGCACTGAACCAAACCAGGTGTGTCTGGACTCCTTGGTGTGTTTTAAGGAAACCTCTGGATTTTTGGTACCTCTGGGGGTGGGGGAAGCCTTCCAAGGAGTTCTGTTTTGAGACAGGGAGATTTTGTGTGGATGTGTTGTGTTAACCATTGTGCTGGAAACCAAAGTTGGTCAGCACTTATGTTGTAAAGACAATTTGTTCCTGGGATCAGGAGGAGCTCCTTACCTCTGTGGAAAATGAGAACAAAGTTGTTGATATAAGTTCACTGTTTAAGTGTGGTGCATGTTAAGTTGAATTAGGGATAAGAATAAAATGACAATTTCCCTTAGCTGGAGGTGTCCAAACTGGAGAAGAGAAGGCTCCAGGGAGACCATAGAGCACCTTCCAGTGCCTAAAGGAGCTCCAAGAGAGCTGGGAAGAGGGACTTGGGACAAGAGCCTGGAGGGACAGGACAAGGGGCACAGCCTTAGGATGAAGGAGGGCAGGTTAGATTGGATGTTTGGAAGAAATCCTTCCCTGTGAGGGTGGTGAGGCCCTGGCAAAGGTTACCCAGAGAAGCTGTGGCTGCCCCTGGATCCCTGGAAGTGTCCAAGGCCAGGCTGGAGCAACCTGGGCTAGTGGGAGGTGTCCCTGCCCATGGCAGGGGGAGGGACGAGATGGGCTTTGAGGTGCCTTCCAGCCCAGCCCATTCTGGAATTAGTGCCATTGGTAATACCAATCTGTTTGCATAAATCTAACACTCAACCCAATAGCTGCAACTGCTTTGAGTCACCAAGTGTTTTAAAAATTAAAATTCAGTTTCTCTACGATGTCCTTAAGAAGCAACTTTTGTATTGAAAGATTAAACATAAAATGGTAAGCAAAGAAACGCCAAGCCAAAAATAACTCAAAATGAAAAAACCCAGACCCTTACTTTTACTTTATATTTAATATTTGCTCTGACATTTTAGATGACTCTAAAAGGAATTCATGCCGCAGCTACAATTCTCCAGCATTTAAAAAACCCCAAAGATTAATGTGGAAACTATGAAAATGGCCTTCAGAAAGAGTTACTTTGTAGGGCTGCATTTGCATATAATGAAATTGATATTATGTCCTGTATTCTGAGCAGAAAGGAGTTCCTTAGTAAACACTCAGGAATAAAGAGTTTAAAGCTCCTGTTCTGATCCAAATCAAATTACACAACATCTGTGTTCTCATCAGAAGATAATAATAGCAGGCAGCCAGACTGCACGTGGGTGCTAGCAAGGGCCCTAGAAATGAAATAAACTTGTTGAGGCTGGGGAAAGAGCTGGTTAATTAAGGTTTGAGTGGTTTTGTGGGGTTTTTTTGAGAGATGAGCTCCTCAAGGTTATGGTAATTATGAAAATGCAGTATTTTCAATCTTTATTTTGAGATGTTATTATTAAAAAAACCACAGTGCACCATGAGAATGTTATTGATTGTTGCCTTCCATCTCTTTCAGAGAAAAAGAGAGAACTAAATAATCTGCTGTTTGAACAGCAGCAAGCTCAGTGAGTTCTTACAACTGGTTAAAATGACCTGAAACCTTGAACAGATTCTAACCGATAGTAGCAACTTCAAATCCTCTCTGGAGCTTGTGTTCTTAGCACAGTTACAGAATTAAGAAAGAAAAAAAGCTTGTACCTACCTCTGTTACAGATCCTGTGTCTTCAGTACATTTATATTGCCACGCACATTTATATTATCAAAACTTACAAGATGAAGTAAGGGTAGAAGTTTTAATCAAGACAGGCATTTCTAGTGATGAAGCTGATCCTGTTTCCTTGTGTTTTTACTTTACTCATGGATAGCTCTGCTTGGCAAACCGAGGCTTAACTGGTTTATCCCATAAAGCAAGGGAGTCACTTGAAAATATTCACCTGATGTGTTCTTTTTCTTGAAACCATGTACTCCTGTACCACAGGGAGTTACCTGGTTTAAGAGTGGAAGGCTCTTTGGGAGTTCATCGTGGTTTGCCTCCCTGTCCAGAGGCAGGAACAAGTACACTGACAGATGTGTGTCTAAATTTGCTCTTATGGAAGAGATTTGGGAATTCCCAGGTGCCTCATGCTGGGGCTGTGCTGGCCCTTGTGCACAGAAAGTTTTGCCTGAACTCCACCCTCAGTAATCTCTCCTGGCTTGTTTGGATATGATTTTTGAATTTCTCCTCCAGTTTCCCAAGATAGCTTCAAATTTTGATCTTGTTTTTCAGAGCTATTTTTACCCTTTTCATCATCATCTTCTGCATGTTTTTGTAAGTCTGGCCTGTAATTCATCTTCTGAATCATTAGTGAAGGTATTAAAGAACACAGGATGTATCTCTTCAGAACTGTACTTGAAACGTCCTTCAGGTTGAAAGAGACTGTTTTAAAAATTACTCTTGTGCCTTTTTACCTAATTGCAAAACTTAGTTCACTTTTCCTAAAGTCTCTGGTAGAAGCCTCAGTGAAGTAGTTTCATACTTATGCACTACTCTAGTTACTCTGTCAGAGATGGAAATTAGGTTGCTTTGACGTGATTTGTACTTGACAAATTCATGCTGGCTGTTTGCTACCCATTTACTGTCCCCTAGGTGTCTGTAAATTGATTAATAGTATGTTCTGATGTCTTTCTGGATAGCAAAGCTGAGCCTACTGATCTCTAATTCCTTGAGTCCTCCTTCCTCTGATTTTGAAGATAGTCCTGTAGCCCTTAGGGACATCTTGGGTCCTCTGTCAGTTTGGGGTTTGTTTCTGGTAGTTCCTAAGATAATTAAAAGTGATTTTTACCTAGTTCTGCTGATTTAAATATTTCTTGTATACCTGAAATTTTGTGGCTGGGTTTTTTTCCCCCCCACTTTTGGGTCTTGAGATTCTAAACCATGGTTAGCTGGGCTGGACACTTAGTCATGTCTAATATTTGTGAAGAATAATGACATTAAAAAGGTGTGAACATTTCAGATTGGCATATGAGATTATTTATCTTCCCCATTAAGCAGTCATTTCTTCTTCATTCCTTGGCTTGTTTCCAGCATCCCCACAATTTTCTAATGTTCATAAATTCAGGAGTTTTCAACTACTGATACTCTTATAATTGAGGTAAAAATTGTTTCCCCTCCCATACTCTTAAAATATAATAGGAGAATGAGGAGGACAGAGTGGATCTTGACTGATGGCAAGGAAACATGGAGTGGGAAAACTACTGTCATCTTTCTTTGCAGCCTGCAACTTTTGGAATGTGTTCAGAGCAGTTATCAGAAGTTCACAGCTGATGTACTTCCCAGATGAGGTGAATAGTGCTTTTGTTTGGTCCAGTCCTAGTCAACTTTTTAATTAATGTAATTCCTAGTGGAATGTGCTTTTTTGAATATTGAGCATTGAGGAAGGAAGGAAGGAAGAGATGGAAGTGTTTTGAGAGTGTGGCCTCCTCACCGGGAGGATTTTCCCTGGGTAAGAGTAGCCTGAAATAAATGGAATGTAATTAGAGAGGGATCTGGGCAGGGTACTGAACTTTGGCAAACACAATCCACATAAATGTACTTGGTGAGTGGCTGCCAGGCCTGCTTCAGATAAAAACCTTTGGAGATACAGTGAATGAGAACTAATGCAAGACAACAGCCAAGCAGCTGCCAAAACCAAATGTCAGCCAAGACTATTGGGAATCTAGAAAATCTGTAAGAATTGTGTGTGTAAACTAATGAGAGGGAAAAGATGAGAAGTTAGATATGTAAAGCTGTCCTGGAAGGTAGATCTCTGCATGGTTTTGGGAAAGAAAAATATAGCAGGGGGGAGGAGCAGATGCTCAATTACAGCATGGAGGCAAGAAAAAGGGATCTGGGAGTAAGCAGAGTTAAGCAGAGGAAATAAATGATCACAACTCTCAGATCTCTGCTATAGGTGTTTTCAAATAGTCTGTTGGAAAAATATTTGTCAGGAGTGTTTTTGTTTTTGTTTTTTTTTTTGAGACAACTTATTCTGCTTTTAAGGAGCAAGAAATAGCTCTGCAGTTCTCATGTTTTTACTCTGTTCCATTGATTCCCTCTCTATATTTTGGCAAACCTCTATTGATTCTTAGGTTCTGTTCTCTTAGGCTATGTTTTCTTCCATTCACCAATAGGCTTTCTCTGAAGGTATAAAATCCTAAAAAGTAAAATAAATATACTCAGTCCACTGTTGTGCCTCTTTATACAGAAGTAAAACAAAATGAAATACTAAATTTCTTGGTCAATGTATTCTATGGGCAAAATTGCAAGGGAAAATGGGAAGGGAATGCACAGAAATGACAGCGTGGCAATCTGGTGTTTGGATGACTTCTAATGAGAAACATAACTGCTTCTTGAGGTTAATTATTATGTGATAATTGCTAAAGCAGGAATGAAATACGCTGGATTTTTCTTTTCGTGCCTCCTGATTTTGTGAACAAAAGGGTTTTACACTCCTGATAGCATGTAATCCAGAATTAATTGAAGAAAGAAAGGGCAGACAGAGTTTTGCAAGTGAAATGAACTTTAACTGTAGCTCTTAATTTCATTTGTGCTGGAACGTGTTTCAGCTGCATAAAAATCTTTATTTTTCTCAATCAGCCCAGTCTAGAGAGTAGGAGCAGTGAATTTTAATATGTGCAAATATTGATTTATTAGGAAACCTGTTAGCAAATACATGCTTCAAGAGAAGACACTAATAGATACCTTAACATAAACATAGCTGAAGAATGTAAGGGGCTGAGTGACCCAAAACAGCACCAGCATCATTTATAGAATCATAGAATATGATAGCTGGAAGGGACCCACAGGGACCATCCAGTCCAACCCCTGGCCCTGCACAGACACCCCAACAATCCCACCCTGTCCCTCAGAGTGTTGTCCAAACCCTCCTGGAGCTCTGGCAGCCTTGGGGCTGTGCCCACTGCCCTGGGGAGCCTGGTCAGTGCCAACCACCCTCTGGGGGAAGAACTTTTTCCTGAGATCTGTGCACTTATCACAGAATCACAGAATATTCTGAGTTGGAAGGGACCCACAAGGATCATCCAGTCCAGCCCTTAAGTGATGGCCCATATGGGGATCAGGCCCACGACCTTGGTGTTGCCAGCACCGTGTCTAACCAACTATGTTTATATAAAAAATTTTTCTTGATGCGCTGATTATTTGGTTTTTTTTTCAAACAGCTAAATTATGCATCTGAGGCTGAAAGACTCTGATAAAGTGCAGTAGGTTTACATAAAACTCTGTCTGAGGTAAAGACTCATATGAAAACACCACTATTTGGTGTTTCCCGGTTTTGCAAGTGTGCAGCTTTTCCCTCCTCTGGCTTCTTTCTCAGTTAAACATTCCAGACACTAAATAATCTTGTCTTGGAACAAAATATTAGCAGTGAAATCTCAATGACAGATCTATGGACAGAAACACTGAGTGAAGCAGTTGGGGAGTCACATTTTGGTATGTTGGGTTTTACAGCTGGATTGGACTTTTTTCTCCTACTCTTGAAGATGTTTTCTAGTGATGGCATCCAGGGTTGGGTTTGCCTGCTTATAGCAGGATCTAAATTGGCTAATACATAATATAATACATTATATAATGTGTAATACATTATTTAGTTTTATACAAGTTGTGGCTTACTTATTTATTTCTTTTTTCAAACCAGCTTAGCTTACATGTTTATTTTGCTCCGATTGCCATGAATGTGTGAACATGGACTCAGGCACTTCACTGCTTGTGCAACCTGTTTTACTCATGCTGGCGACAGGAATGAGAACAGATTTATGCTTTAAAAGCAGAGTTTCACAGTCAAAATGGAGGGGAAGGGCTGCAGGTCAGAAGGGAGTCTCTGCAGGTTGTATTGACTCTTGGTTTAGAGTGCTTTTGTTCTAGGGCACAGTTTGACTCATCTTTAAGATACCAACATTTAATTCTTGTGTATTCTGTGAGGTCAGGGTGTTTGGGCTGTCACAGGACAAAGCTGCCCACGTTAGCTGATATTGTGGTATCTTATTGCTGCTCTGTTAATGTATTATCTCTGTGTTATCTTCGTATTCATTTAGCATAAATGAAAAATTTAATGCTCAGCTCATTTTGATGGAGTTTAGGTATTTGGTAAAGGTACAAATAAGGCTCAGCTTTTTTATTTTACAGAAGTATTTATATGTATTTTTTAATATGCTGATATAAACCTGAATAGCTATAGCATCTTATACTGTGGCCACCATTGCACAGTGTTTTTATTTCCTTTGCCTTTTAGCCTGGAAGGGCCTGGCATTAGGAAAGTTTGGGATGGATTTCTTTAGGTGATATGGACTGCAGCAGTATTTTTGCAGGAACTGGCAGTGACCATGGCATTGTTACGTGCTCTCAAGATTAAAAAATAGGTACTACAGTATATAAGTGCTGATGTAATGCCAGAATTGTACTGATGGAGTACAGAAGTGTACGCAGGTTTTATTCTGATGCCAGGTCTTGAATTTTGGCAGTTCCAGAGATGAGGTGGGTAGCCTTATCTTGAAGTAAAAATTTTGCTTTGATTTCATTATTAGGAAGTTGTAGATGCCCCATCCCTGGAAGTGTTCAGGGTAGGGTTGGACAGGGCTTGGAGCAACCTGGGCTAGTGGAAGGTGTCCCTGCCCATGGCAGGGGGCTTGGAACGAGATGATTCATAAGGTCCCTTCCAACCCAGGCCATTCTCTGATTCTGTGCATTAAAAAAAATAATTTCTTTCAGTCTTTAAAAGGAATTTGAACTTGGTCAGCCCACTGTTAGCTTAGAACCTAAACTGGAAAGTTGCACAACAAATGCTGTTGGATCTCAGGGCCCCATTCCTTAGGCTGGCTTTCAGAGTGACAAACTTGCAACTTCAAAATAAGGACAGGATGCTTGCATTTGAGAAATGGTAGAGCACACAAGATTTTTTTATTAACTTCATAGTTGTTTTTTTTTTTCTGTATCAAGTTATGAAGTGAAATGTTCTCACTATTGAGATGCATTCAGTGAAAGTGCTTTTTGAGTTCTTCTTCAAATAGACTATTGAAACCAGAAAAGATAATCTATTTGGAGGCAGGTACTGACATTTTATTTGAAAAGAAGTAATTTTTTTTCAATCTTGAGGGGCTGAAAGTCATTAATGCTGTTCTCCATTACAAAATCCAGACTCTTTTTCTGAGATCTTACTTAGTGTATGACAGCCTTGTTCAAGTCATTCCTACAGCTGGAGACAGGTTCCAGGGTTTCAGGAGTCTCTGTCAGTGAGTAAAGCTCAAAGATTTGCTGAGAAAAACAGCTGAATCTTCTTCCACCAAATGGGTGCTGCTCTCCCATTCCATTTTGCCAGTGGCAACCCTTCACAGCCACCCAGTATTATCCTTTTTACCATCTTTGAGGTATCCTTTTACCATCTCTCAGTGGCCACGGGGACAGCATGTGTTGAATGTTTGTAGAAGGAGGTCTTCAACATTCTTAAGTTTAGTATTAGCTATTGTCTAGATGAACATTTTTGCTCTGGGTTCTCCAGGGGTGTGATCTCTAACCTTAATAGTCGAGCTAATAATACCAGGTCTGTGTAGCAGTGACATTTGTGCTTGAGAGGCACAGTAAACTGCTATGCCAGTTTGCTCATGTTCTCGTGTTTGACATCGACTTAAAAGAGTACATGGCAAGAGAATGAATTATTTAAACAGAGATGTTATCTGCAATCCGATCCCTTTGCTTTTTACACTGTCACAGCAATGCTGAAATGCAGAGAATGCCTTTCACCATGAAATCTTCTTTTTCTACCGTGTGCTTTATTTAGCAGTTTGAAAGTTATTTTCACAGTGCAAAAGTGAGGAACTGGAAAGGAATTGAGTATGGTGAAAATAATACTTTGATTATGTGTCTGTGGAACACACATCCAGTACTTGGATTGTGCTGCTGAGGAAGTTGCTTTGAGGAGATTGTTTTACTTTTTTTAATGTCAATGTAGTACGTGCTGTCATCTAGACCACAGCTCACCAACACCTCTTGAGCTGGAGAGTAAAGTCCATTGGCCTTCCTATTCTTTCTTATATTTTTTAAAAAAAACCCCTCAAAACATAAAAGAAAAAGGTGTACTGCTGCACTTGTATGTCTGTTATGGCCAGGACAGAACTCTCCCAATACCAATTTATTTCTTTTCTCATCAGCATCACTAGTAATTTGGAAAGTTTCCTCCATATTCTTGCAGCATAAATAATTTTTCTCTCCCTTGTGGTTTCCAGGTGCTCCCCCACAGGCCTTTCCAGGCCCAGGACTGCCTCGAAAGGGCTGTTCGTGCTCCTCCTCCCAAATTCCTGTCTGAAAGAGCCTCAGGTCAGAGTGGCAGCCCAGGCTCCCCCCCAGTTCTTTATTCAAGCATTGGATAGGGCATGGAGTGGAGCTGAAGCCCTGGTGTTTTTGTTGGAGGGGTGTCATGAGGGAGCCCTCTGATCTGAGCACCTCAGGCTGTTCTATAGACTGAACAATAGAGTCAGATAAAAAATTGTTATCTAGGAAAAGTGTCTTGCACAAAATCATTCCTAGACTTACAAAACGTTTTTATGTATTTCTTGTATCTTTTGTAAAAGGCCTGAATGGCAATATAGAGGAGAAATACACTGTACTTTAGGAAATTAAAAAGTTCACAGAGCCAAAGAAAAGCCACATTCTTCCAGCGGGAGGAGGAGCACTGACACAGACCTGACAGCACAGTTGTCCCAAGGAATTAACTTGGATTAGCTTTCTGAAAACAGAGATCAAAATATAATTATGAACCAAGCAGGATGTTTTGGTTCCCTTGCAGAGAACACTGTAATAAAATAGAGGTGAGTTGTGTAGAAGACTAGCTGGCATTAGAGTCTCAGGAGAGCTGAGGAACGTGTTGGCACACTGGCACTTCTTTAATTAGGCTTAAAGGTTGTTTGGCAGTGCTCTGATTTGGATGAATGTGTGCATTTTAGAGAATTGCAACTTAAGCTGCTGAAGCACTCGGGCATCATTTTTCCCAAATAAATCTCAGTTTGCAGTGTTCCGAATCTGCCTTTGTTTTGGAACAATATGCATTATTGCTCAGATTTTAGCAATATAACATGTCAAAAGCAGAGACCAGAAGGGCCCAGAGTGTTTACTTTGGAAAAGGTTGTAACACCTGATTAAATATTTATCATCAGCTCCCTAGAGAAAGCCAACACAAGCCCTTTCCTTCTGGGTGCTGTTTACAGATCATTCTGTTGGGTTTGACTGGTCCATTGCTGCCATTTTCATACCTTCTACCAGGCCTTTAAATGACTTCAGCTCAATTTTGGCTGCTGTGGCCTTTAGAAAGATGGTCATCATTGCTCACTCTTCAATCAGTGTTCGGGTTGACACCTACAGAAACTCCTGCATCATTTTTGGGGGACTTTTATCACCCTAAAGATTGCAGCCTTTTTTGGGGAGGAAAACATAGGAGTCCTGCTTTTTGATTGCTTTTTATTAAATGTGCTAATAGGGCATTTATATATAGGCAGATACTAGCAATTGTTTATTGTTTCAGTGGAGTAATTTTTTAAAAGCGTGTTTCAGAAGCTGTTTGCTAAACTGATACCTTGTCTGTCAAAAGGAAACTGCTGGAAGGTTATATGGTCTGTTTTGCAACCTGGCTTGCTTATTCCTTCTCTGGTGTAGGGCTGATAGGCTTTCCTCATTATTTGTAGACAGACAGGTTTAAAGATTATTATTAAAATATTTATTATTTATTAACCAGGTAGTATGAGCCACAGTGGTCACTCCTAGAGGCCTTTTTTATATAAACTGTGCCCCTTTTTATATGAAACAATGCAAAAAAACCCAGTAAGACTGGTAGTATAAAAATCTCCTGGAAACTCAGCAGGTTTTATTGGTTGAGGTTTTTTTCCTTTTTTTCTTTTTAGTAAAACACTATGTGTGTATGTACTCAGTGAAGCATGAAGAAGGGGGAAAAGAAAGTAACACTAAAAAGCTCTGTTACATTTCATGCTATCTCTCCTGAGATCTATGGATCCATGATTAAAAATTCAATCTTTTTTTCTTTTGCTTCTTTTCCTTTTTTGTTTTTCCTTCAACCGGAGTATGTTGAGGGGTTTTTTGTTGTTCGGGGGGCAAGGGAATCATTTATCTCAATTAAAAGAAAGGGAGCATTTATTAGTTTTAGGACTTAAAAATACCTTTTTGGTTTTGTTTTATAATTTCCGATAGTTACTATTTCTTTTCACTCTCTGTAGCAGGAGGCTGCTTAGGATAAGTTGATTAATTTTTTTGAAGGTCCTCTAACTCCCAGCAGCCTGTGTGTCCTTCTTATATAGCCCAGAGTCTCCCAGCTGTGATGTGGCATCTTTGAGTGATGAAGTTTGTATTTCTGTAAATAAATATGTATCTTTGTTAAATATATTCAGCATGGAGCCCACAGTTCCAGGGGATCAGTCCTCTTTGTGTGAAATCTCCTCTCTGGATTCCTTGGACCCACTGCTAGGAAGTTGTAGCAGACTGAAGGCGACCCATTAATTTTTGTGTGTGGCAGCAACACATTTCTTTTTGCTTCTGAAAGAGGAGTTTGTCTTCCATTTGAAAGCTGAAAAAAGGAGATAATTTGTTTTGGCTGGAGGGAGAAAGTGTGACTCCTGATCATTGCTGCTGTGCTGATGTGCTTGGCATTATACTAAGTCATACAATTATTTTACCTTTTCCCTTAGACCCTCAGTTCCATGTCACTGGTTATTTGATGTGAAAATCTGGACAATAAAACTTCAGAAACACCTTCAGCTGAGCATTCAAATAAGGGAGACCTAAAGATTTGATCTAATTTTGTCAAACTTCTCACTTATTTTTTCCTATATAATTGATGTAACTTGACAGTTAATAATATAGGTTCATTGGGATCTGAACCAAGAAAAAGGTAATTTTTTTTAGACTGGCAAAACACAACATTCAGATATACTCTTCAGGCTGTATAAGCTCAATTTCAATAAGTACATAGCATATGTCTCAGACTTCAACAGGACTTGTGCTCACTCTGTTCGTGACAAAACTGATTTAATACGATGGTTTCTGTCCAATTTCTTCCCCTATGGTCTTTCTGTTTTTCTTCCCTCATGCTTTCCTAGTTTGGTGTATCTGTGAAAATACAGTTTATATGACCATGCAGCCCCTTGTGCCTCCTTATCTGTTTTTAATCTCTCTTCCTCACACTAATAGGTTTTGAACACGTTTAACAGTTCCAACCAGAACTGACAGAAAGGTAGAAATTTAAAAAAATGGATTTTTCTGAGTTTTATAAAAAAGAGATGAGGGTAAAGGAGAATGCTATTAGAGTCCCAGCTGATTTTAACACTCAGTCCTTGACTGTTTTCACTCCTATACATGCAGCTGGTTTAGTGCCATGTAACTCAGTGTCAAGTTTCATCCTCAGTAATCTCTGAAAAACAATTTCTCAGTGTGAATGTCACTCCCTTGTTTTGGCAAGTCCTGAAAACCTGCTCTGTTGGTATGATGGTGAGATTCTGATGCTTACAGAACCACAGAATCAGCTAGGTTGGAAAAGACCTCTGAGATCATTGAGTCCAACCGATGTCACCCAGACCATGGCACTGATTCCACATCCAGTCTTTTCTTAAACACCTCCAGGGATGTTGACTCCACCACCTCCCTGAGCAGCCCATTCCTGGGCTTAACTGCTCTTTCTGTGAAGAAGTTCTTCCTAATGTCCAACCTAAAACTCCCTGCCACAGGTTAAGACCGAGCCCTCTTGTCCTATTGCTGGTTCCTTCTTTCTTCAGAAAGAAGTTTTGAGGGGGGGAGGGGGAAAGGCCCTGCAGTGCAGGGATCTGTAGTGGTGCCACCCTGTTAGCTTGGCAAGCTGCTAGTTGTCTTTGCTCATAAATACTGACATTGAAATATAATATTTACGCTCTCTTTTCCCCCCTCTGCCTGTGCATCTCAAGCTTGTTTAACTTAGCACTGGATTACAGCTCTCTCTCCCTGCCTTGATTTGCTGCTGCAAGAACTGTTCTTCACTGGGGAAGAACCAGGCTCAGAATGTGTGTTTGATCTCAGGGATTCCAAAGGTGAAGTTAACAAGTGTAATTTATCCTTTTACCAGTGTAAGTGCTGTATTTGAACTGCTGTGATGAACCAGGGAGGTCTGTAGAAATGTTTCCATAGGACATTGTTTCCCCCCACCACAGACATGGAGTTAATTCCAACTTCTCAGGTCATTTAAGTGCAGAGCCATGGATGCCTTTAGTGCTCTGTAGCTGGACCTGCAGTAATGCCTCCAGGAGGTAATGTCATAGCTCTTCCTGACTGCTTGCCTATGTCCCAGGCAGTGGGATTTTTTGATTGCAATGAGAGAGATGGGCTTTTATTCTCCACCATTATCTAAACAGGCACTCCCTAAGCAAGGATCCTTCCTTGTGGAAGCATTACATCTTTGCAAGCACTGACAGTTTCAATGGTAATAAAGTATGTCTAGGTTTTATGATCTGTTAGACATCTGTTAGTCCACAAAATTTTGTTTGCTGGTTGTTTGAAATGAGCAATTTTGGTAGGCGAAAGTCTCTTTCACACCTTTACACAGAGGAATTAACACTACAGCATTTCCATCATTGGATGTCTGTTTTTATTGGATGATTTTGCTTTTTATTCTGAACGCATACTGCTGAAAATTTCCATTTACTGCATCTGGGGATGTTGCAGCAAAGATAGGAAAAAATGGTTCTCACCTCTTTGAAAAATGAAGTTATTTTCTTGTAATGCTAAGTGACCAAAAAATCATGTTGGATCATTTTCATAGGAATTTTCAGCCAGGAAAAATTCAGAGAGCTGGATGTAGCGAATGACAAGTCTGTTTCTGAAGCAGCCTTTAACTTTTTATTTATTTATTTATTTAATTTTTTAGGGTTTTTTTTTTTTGAGGAATCACTTAGAGCACTTTGGATTATACTTTTCTGTATTAAATAATACATTTTATTTTCTGAATTTAAGAGTGGGGTAGTTTTACAGTAAATTGAGATGGTGTTGCTCTGTGTTCTTCTTTTCCTTGCTCCCAGTCTTGATAAAGTCAAAAAGTTATGGTGTCTTTTTTCTTACTTTTATTTTTGGTGCCCACAGCCAACCTCTGATTGGCTTCTTGCTGGAGCATGTTGTTGGAGATCCATGTTTAGGTGCTGGCTCTGTTGGCTTCCTCGTTACCTTCCTACCCAACAGGAGGGGGGAGCCGGGGGGGGTCGGGCTCTGCTCCCAGGGAACAAGGGACAGGAGGAGAGGGAACGGCCTCCAGCTGTGCCAGGGGAGGCTCAGGTTGGCCAGGAGGAGGAATTTGTTGCTGGAAAGGGTGGTCAGGCCTTGTCAGGGGCTGCCCAGGGAGGTTTGGAGTGCCCATCCCTGGAGGTGTCCCAGGAAGGCCTGGCCGTGGCACTCAGTGCTCTGGGCTGGGGGACAAGGGGGGCATCGGGCACAGGGGGGACTCCATGGGCTGGGAGGGTTTTTCCAACCTTCATGACTCTGTGATTCTGTCTTTTCTATTCTGAGTTCTCATTTATTTTAATGAAAATTTCCATTGTGGACAAACCCAGTGCTGAAATTCTCAGCACTTTTTCCCGTCAGCAGCTCGCTAGTCTGCAAGCAAGGAAAGCAAACAGCAGATTTCTTTTCCTTCTCTTGTTACTACCTGGTGTTCTGTGGCACTGTATAGCACAACCTGTTGTTTCTCACCAGTGGAGTGCTTGATAATTCCTTTTAGGCTGTTTGCAGAAAGAGAGGCAAGTTCAATATTTTCATGCTGTGTGCAGTGTTTCAGATCCTTCAGCAATGACTGGAGTTCCTGCCCAAGAGAGATTTTCCCCACAGGCTGCAGTGAGTAACTGGCAGCATTGCTTGCTATTAATAAGCACAGGCAGAAATTAATCTTGGAGCTGCTGTAGTTTATTCATCCTGTTGTGTGCAGTGGCCAGATCATTTCGACCTGGCACAGTTTACCATGGTTCTTCATCCACATGCTGTCTGTGGGGGCAGAAGAGAAGCAAAGGCTCCTACCTGTGAGTTTTTTGAGATGTTGGGAAAAGCTGCCTTTCATCAATGTGGTGGGAATTAAGCACTCCAAAGACGTTGTTTGAATCCCAGCAGTGTGTGCAGGGAGAGCTGCAGCAGCATCTGCAGGGGAGTCAAAGGTGGCCTGACTGGTACAGGATGCTGTTGCCTGGCTGGTGCCTGAGGAAGGTGGTGGGAGCTGGGATCCCACCTCCACAGCAGAATTGTCTGCTGGTGATTACACCCTGCTGCTTGTCATTAGCTGTGACACCAAGAGGAATGTTGTATTTCAAGTCTTTAGTCTCAGATGTAGCATCGCTGTTGCTCGAAGTAACTTAAAAAATTAGAGCTAAATTTAAATGTGTTAATTATATCAAATTTTCCATTGTTATCAACATGTACAGCCATGAATACTCTCTCTAACAGTCACTGCTGAGACCATTTCAGTAAGTCAGAAGAGACCCCCCAGCTAAAGAAATCTTATGTCCGAATAGTGAGAATATATTATAAAAAAGTATTTTAATTTCCTGATTAGCAGGACATGGTAAAGAGCTTTCTTGAAGCCTCTCACAAACAGGAAGTCTTCAAACACTTGGTGAGGTGGGAAGGAACACTTAACATGTGTTTTTGATGGTAGTCTTTGCATGTGTGTTTGATTTTCAAACACGTGTCCGCTTTAGCAAAGGAGAAGAACAAACCAACCCTGTTGAAAACCCTGCCTCTGTCAACAAAATTATGAAGCAAGAGGCTGCTGAAAATATTTGGGAATTGCATGTGCAAGTTTAGAACATTATACTGAAGCAAATTCCTTGTGTACACATAGTTTATTAATGGCTGGGGTTGCAAAGCACTGGGTGCAGATTAACATTTTGTTAATGATCTTCTGGGGAAGGTTTTTCCAGCAAACATTAAATACTTGAAATGACTTTTTGTTGGTTCATAGTATTCACAATGGAAGGTTGTTATTATTATTATCATTATTATTATCATTATTATTATCATTATTATTATCATTATTATTATCATTATTATTATTATTATTATTATTACTATTATTATTGTTTAGTCATGCCAAGCCTCCAAAGGCAGTTTGAAGTACCTGAAGAGCTGGAGAGGGACTTTGGACAGGGGCTGAAGTGACAGGACAAAGGGGGAATGGCTTCAGACTGCCAGAGGGCAGGGATAGATGGGATATTGGGAAGGAATCGTTCCCTGTGAGGGTGGAGAGGCCCTGGCACAGGTTGCCCAGAGAAGCTGTGGCTACCTCTAGATCCCTGGAAGTGTCCAAGGCCAGGTTGGACAGGGCTTGGAGCAACCTGGGCTAGTGGAACGACATGGACTTGAAGGTCCCTTCAAAACCAAACCATTCTGGGATTCTGTGAAGGCTTTGTTCTGAAATCTGGAAGTCAGTCCAGGTGTAGTGAGGCTTCATAGCTTAGCAAATAAACCTTATAACTGAAGTGAGGCAGATACTGTGGTATTAACATATTTTAAAGTAGCCTTCAGTGGTTTCCAATAAAAACATTCTGTGGCAGGGTTGTCACCTCCTGAACTGAAAGGAAGAAGATGCAGAACAGTCTCTTAAATTCCATGGCTTGTGACAGCTCCTGGGGGGCAGGGGCTGGATAGGGCAGCCAGGAAGGAAGGATGTACTGGCATGGCCTTCCCCTGGTGCAGACCTGGGGTAACGTGAGAGCAGATCCTCGACTGGTGTAATATACTTGGTGGGTATTATATTATTGTATTATACTTTCTCAGGTATGAAAAGTAATATTACAGGAAAAAGTGACTGTTTTGGGTATGTAGCAGTGAGCTGTAGAAATGCAGGATTGTAGGTAATAAACAGTTTTTGAAGTAGGAGATACAAGTAAATGTGGGTTTTGGTAGGAAGAAAGGGAAGTGTGCTTTGTTTTTTTCTTTCTTGGTGCTGAGTTTCTTGGTTTCTGTTAAATATTTTGATCACCTTTTCAGGCCTGTTAGGAATCTTGAATTTATTTTGATTACTGTTATTACTTACATAGAGAGTATCACTTTTCCACTTCATATGTATCTCTCAGCTGTGTGGGACCAAGATCAGGACTGCCATTGGGATCCACATTTGATCTGGCAAATAGACCCCTGCTGTTCAGCTCAGCAGAATTTGCTGCAGTGTTGATTGCTGGGATATTATAAATACTTGCCTGGGATATACACACACAGACACAAACACACACATATATATAAAAATCAAAATTATTAAATAATTATCAAATATTTAAATAATATTTATTAAATATTTATTGAATATTTATAATAGCTATTATAATTACACATCTAATATATAATTATACATTAAATAATTACATTATAAATAATTACATTTATAAATAATATATAAATTGATAATAGATGAGACGGTCAGAATATTTCAACAGCAGAATTTGATAGTGGACTATCAAATTTAGAATATTTATAAACACAAATATTTTTAATACAAACATCAGACAAGTAATTATTTATATATATAAATATATTTATATATATGTATCTTCCCTTGTCTTAGGGAAGATGACTGAGAAATATATCACTTCAGAAACTTCCCACTGCTGTAACTGGCCACAAAAGGGTAAGGGAGGGAAAATGAAGCAGATGACAGGACTTGGGGAACTGGAGTCTGGGTCTGGATGCTGTTGCTCAGGCAGGGCCAGGGTACCACAGATTCTGTACATCCTTTTCCTTTTCTCCTCCTTGTGAGGGAAGAGGAGTGAAACTTTGTGTACTGCAAGCAATAGACATTATAGAAATTTTGATTTGTTCCTTGCCCGAGCCTGCTTGGGGCAAGGAAGATTTTGGTCTCTTCAATGATTGAGAGCAAAAAAGAACAGTGAGGAGAGGCACCTTGTATCCAAAGCTCAAAGGCCACCTGTGTCACCCACCCAGTGTGGACAGTGTAAATAAAAGGCTGCTCCTGCCCCTGGAATTCATATTATGCCTGGTCAGGTGCAAACATAAAGAGCTTCATGCTCCTTTTCTTGCCTCCCAGTCTGTTTGTCAGAGATCAGCTGATGTGTCGATTTGGGATGCATGGGATTGATCCCAGAGTAGCCTTTTGCTGGAGCTGAAATGTGCCAGTCTGCTGTACCCATTATTCCTGTCTGTTATTCCTTCTCATTCTGTCTGACTCCACTGTTCTGGCCCTGCTGAATTACTCATGCTGGTAATGTTCCTACATAAATAAACAGAGTAAGAAGACAAATAAGCAAAGAAGAGTCTGATTACCACAAAATTCACAGGAAGGCTGCATTTCAAACTATGGAAATCACCCTTGGCTGAGGGGCACTGTGATTATTTCACATATTCCAGCCATAGCAGGAAACACACTGTTCACTTCTAGAAAGAACAGTTGCTGAAACATTTTTATCTTGGCCTCAGAGCTGGTCACTGAGAAGTATACATGATTTTCAGTGCCAGGGAGGCTAACCCTGAACTGATGGATGTATGTCCTTCCCCCCTGGCTGTCTCAAGGGCCCTCCCCATCAGCTTCGGGAATGTTGGAAGGGTAAGACCATCTGGAAGGGTAAGGCCGTGCTCAGTTCTCAGTGCCTGGAGCAGTACTGTCCATCCCCTGTGCTGCTTGCTGTGCCAGAGGTGCCTCTCCTTCGTCTCTCTGGAAATAGTATCCTAGAAACAAAGTCAGGTTTTGGGTTTAAGCTGCGTGTTTGGCAAGATGGATGCTGTTGGTTGGCAGAGTGGTGCTTCTGGAGACCTGTGTCCTTTAACTCTCTCTCGTTAAATGTGTCCACAAGGTGAGGGATTGTGCCGTGTGATCCTCTGGCTGTGGATGGGATTAGCAGGTATTTCTCTCAAAGTTCACACCAGCAGCCAAATTACTCATCTTTTCCTGAAGCCATGTGGGAGTCCAGAGCAGGAAGAGGTAGATGAAGTAAACACACAGGACGTTTTTGTCTGTGAACTTACCAGAAATGAGCTGGTTTGATTGTCCTTTGCCCTGATTTCTAGTCTGACTGAAGGTGAATGTCCCTTATTGTGGATACTCTCCAGGTAGATCATGCTTGGTTTGATGGTTCATGGGCCTTTTCTTTCAAACACTACAGGGTGACCCAGCAAAACCAAATTTGCATTTCTTTTCTGCTTCAGGAATATTCATGTGAGACCTTCAGGGCATTTAATGAGTGACTTAGTAATTCTCCCTGATATCTAATAATAAAAGGGGATATTTGTTAACAATTAGGCATTTCAACCACTATATTTCCTATGCCTTATGAAGGAATTGCATGGAGTTCATGTCCATGGCCTCGATGAACACAATACTTACTTGTTCCTGTATTGTGCTTTGCCAGCTGCATAATTCAATGTGCTGAAGAATCCTAATGACTGTAAATACTTGTTCTGGTTCTGTGAGAAAACAAGTACTGTGATCCCTTGAAGTTAATGCCCTGTAGACCTCTTTGCAGAAGACAATTTGTTAGTAGAGCACTTTAAAACTAATTTTTAATAATTTTTTTTTTAATGCTTTCCATTGCTCTCTGGTCTTTGTACGTTGATTCTTCTCCTTGTACAGAATGTTCTGTTGCTGTTCCAATAGTGGTTTTTAATTATCTTTTTTTTATTCTGTCAAGTGGATGGGAAAGATAACAAGAATAACACAGGTGCTTGTGATGATCCTCTGCATTTTTCTTCAGGTTAGGTGGCAAAGTAGCTGCAGAGGCACTGAAATGTGAAGTTCTCAGGCTCCCTTAGCCTTGAACAAATTCAAAATCTCAGCATTGAAGTTGAGCTGTACAGTTCACCACAGCTGGGAGGCTGCTTGCTTGTCTTCTTTCCTGCCACTTCCAGATTTCTTCCGAATCTGAATGCGAGTCATGAATTTTAACAACTCTGTTAAAATAGAATTGTGAGTATCAGGATCTGGATGGGGAAGAGTAAGTGAGCATTTCTGCAGTGCAGGTCAGTGGAGTTTCTCAGGAGTGCCATAACTGGGCTCTTCAAATGGTGGTTCTTAACTATAAGTGTGATTAAGCCATGAAACAAAACAGTTTTTTAACTTCACCTGTTGTTTCCAGCTTTGAATCACCTTCTGTAGCCTGTCTTTTCCCGTTCCTGCTCCCTTAGGTTCCTGAAGGGAGCTTTTCCTCCATTTCTCGGACACCTTGCAGCTTCAGCTGCTTCAGTGCCCTTCCTTATGAATAAGAAACATAATAATCTGTTCATAGACTTATTACCCAAAATTTATCAGTCTAAAAAGCTGAAGCAAATTTGTCTGTATTTTCTTTAGTGGTCTTAAGAACAGACTTATGAGGATATGTCTAATAATAACAAATAGAGGGCAATGTCAGCCTGGACTCAGAAGTGCTGGTATTTCCCTATGAAGTAGTGACAAGATCATTCCTAGGCTGGAGAATTTTCTTTGAGTTCCAACACTTCAAGGAAAGAGGCACAGCAATGATTTGAGGATGCTTGATTTGCAGTAAGATAAAAATGAGTTGTCCATTTTGTTCGAAGAAAAGAGGCGTGAAGTGATTTCCTACATCTTCTATCTGCATAAACACTGAAAGATGATGTGATACTAAAGGACTCTTCAGTCTGGAAGATGAAGGCATAAGAAAGCCTTTTAATAGGATCTGTAGCCTGAGAAACTCCAATTGCAAATCCTGAATTTTTAAATGGTTATGCTTAAATAATCACTGACAGAGTTCAGCAAAGGATGTGCTGCTTTCCCCACCAATGGATGTGTTGAGAAATTAAGATGTTCACTGTCTCCCTCTTTCCCCCTCACAGTGAATAATAGGAAGAAAATCTGTCCCCAGTGCTATCAAAGTTAATCCAGGTTGGTCATAATGAGGACTTCTGCTTTAACCATATATACAGGTATCTGTGTGAGAAATAGGAAAAAAAAAATAACTTGATCCATTCATCAGCAGTTGGAGCAGTAGAAATTTCCCAACATGCACCATCTTTGTTCTTATTCTTTATAAACTGATTGTGTAAATCTTGCTTGGATCCTTTATGAGACGTAGTTGAGGTATTAATTTTTATGTGTTTTGAGGAACAACAGAAAATAATATTGGCCTATTAAAGTAGTTGTGATAGAGACATACCAAGTAGAAAGGTTCTGTTTGTATGAGGTGGAACGTGTTTTCTCACTGGCATCGTGAAAGTGGGCAGTAACCTGCCCATAACATACATGTTCCCTTATTAGAAACACAGAATACCCTGAGTTGTGAAGCTCTCACATGGACCATCCAAGTCAAACTCCTAGGAATGTGAAGTGACCATGATACAGTCAAGCTTGGATGTGTTCAGCAAGGAATGGTGCTGACATACTGTTCACATAGAGGAAAGATTGTTTGTCATTGCTTGCAACGCAAGTCATGAGGCCAATAAACCATGAAGTTGCTTGAAATACAAGGGCAGTTTTGTAGGACAGGCATAGAATAGAAAAACGTGTGTATGAGAGGCAAGCAGTGTCAGCACCATGGTTAAAAACCTTTTTTCAAAGAATACCATACCTGCCAAAAGGTCCTAATTAAAATTCAGTGAATTGCAATTGCTTATTTGCATTTTAGCCTTTGTTGTCCTGCACTTCATAGCGGTTCTTGGTCTCTGTTATCCTGAATAACCTGATATGGCTTGGACACCCCCCTTTGGGAACAGTGCAAGAAGCGACTCCCTTTCTTTTTTCTCCCTCTCTCAGTGAAGGGTGAGAAATAGGCCTGAGAATATCAGAGAATCCCAGACTGCTTTGGGTTGGAAGGGACCTTAAAGATCACCTTGTTCCACCCCCTGCCACGGGCACGGACAGCTTCCACTATCCCTGGATGCCCAGGGCCCCAAGTGTGGGATGAACAGATTAAAATATTTAGAGAGCTGATTTCAAAAACTGAAAGAAAAATTCATCACGTGCGTAGTTGTAGTGAGGTGATGAACAGACAATGGACAGAGAGACGCTTTAATTTCAGATAAAGGAATGCATGATTTGAAAGGAATGTTTGCACTAATAGTGAATTGATGAGGGGTAAATGCCTAGACAGGAACCGTGTGGGTTTTTCTAGTAGTGTCCCCTCCATCAAGGCATTTCAACCCAGAAGTCAAAAGGAAAAGAACAAGGGAAAGCAATGGCACAATTAGCAGTTAATTTAAAGTAACTAAAGTGTATTAGGCCCAGTCAAATGAACCATTTAATTTTTGTTCCTTCTTGTTTGTAGTCTCATAAGTATGAGTCATTGGGAAGCCAATCTGGCTTGGTACAGTGCATGCTGTTTTATAGTCCTTGCTCCTTGCCAGCATAAGCATTTCCTTGTTAATGTTTCACATCTGTTCTTTGTAATTTAGTGATTATGTGCAGGCCTCTGTGTCCTCCTTGTTTATTTTAAAAGGACAGTGGGAAGCTTCACTTACGTGAGATTAAATCGATGTCTGTGATTTATTAAAGTTTGGGCATCCTGGACTTCTTTGCTGGTTTGTGTAAATGAATATTTTTAGCAGAAGATGAAAATGGGGATGGTTGGAGCAAAGTCAGTAATCTGCAGTTCGAATCAGCTGAATGTTTCAGAATTGAGTTGGCAAGTGCATACTGGAGATTTATATAGCTTTCTTATCAGTCACACTCAGGCTCCTTGCAAGCATTTCTGATGCCTTTTTGTTTTATCAAGTATTCAGAGAACAGATTTTCATTCTGTGGGGATCTCTATTCACACAGATACAGGGTATTCATGTCCAAACAAGAATATTTGGTGTTAAATAGAAATCCTACTTACAGCTGATGTTGTTGGCCATTCAGACATTGGTACAGGAGATGGCAACCACATGTAGTTTAGGTGATTGATTGCATATAATAATATGCAATATGAAAGGGCAAATGACCAGAGTGAGCTCTGTTCAGAAGTGAAAATAAATTATTTACCTGGTTTGTAAATGCTTTAATACCTTCTGTGACTCTGAGGTGCTCAAATGCACAAAAGGGCAAACATAATCAGATAACTTAATAATTATGAATGGTTTTACTGGAGCACATAGTGAGCTTTCATGCATTACAGAGGAAGGTTTATTATTTATAGTAGAATAGAACCAAGAAAAATAAATCTGTTTGTGGAGAAGATACTTTGCAATTAAAATCCTACACAGGACTGGAGTCTGATTCAGATCTCTGCCAAAGCTATCTATGTAACCTTCAGCAAATTAAACCTCTAGTCCGGGTCGAGCCTGGAATTTAGATGCAGAGCTGTGAGAGCCAGGGATCCTGAAAGGGAAGAACCTACATCCCCAGACAATCTGTCTCTGTTTCATATGGACTCATATTTATTCTTTTTCATGTGCTTGTGTATTTACCAACCGTTTAGTGCTGACTGGGGTGCAGATGCTCTGGCCCAGGGATTCCTGTGTGCCCAGGGATGTGATCAGGGCATTGTCTTCATTGACAAAAAGGGTGAGGGGATATGCCAGTCCAAAAGGAGAGTACAGTGCATTTGGGTGAAGGCTGCAGTAGGGCTGGGGGGTGTTTTGGGAGCAGAAACTAAGCATAGTGGTGGGCAGAGATTAAAGAGGAGGGTCTGGGTTTGTAGGACTTGCACAGCACCAGTGTGGGGGCACTGCTGGGTCCAAAGTGTGTCTGAGTGGATTCCCCAGTGCAGTCACAGAGCAGTGCTTAGTTAGTGTTCCCTCCAGTGATGAGGCTGAGCAAAGAAAACTGCAAGGCTGGGTGTGATCTTTGCTTTTTTCCCCCTTCTTACGTTCCCAGTCTTCATATCCTCACATCTCCTGTCGAATGCTGCTGAGCCGTTTTAAGCTCAAGATGAAGGGTTCTTCTCTTCTCTACTTGATTTTCATGCTTTTCCATCATTTTTAGGGCTCTTCTCTTGAAAGTCAGATAACTGTATGGCAATATGAGTTTAGATCAAGCGTGCAATAATAATTCCTTAGCAAACTCTCTCAGGCTCTGCACACTCGGGGAGCTGGGAAGCCAGAGGTACAATCATGGGGTCTTTCTCCCGTATAAATTCTGAGTCTCCTCTTAGGCCCATGTAAACACATGGTGTCTGGGAGCAAAGTTCCTCTGCCTAATTGCAGGCCACATAGGGAATTCCACTGCCTTTTGTTTGTTTGGAATTGGTGTGGGATGCTCTGATCCTGAGGGGAACAGCGATGCCCTTTGCATCTTGCTCTGGGTTTGCTAAGTGTTTGCTGAGCCTCTGCCATCCCTCTGCTGAGTCATCTCCCTCTCCTGACTGAAAGGTCTCAGCTTTCTTTACCACTTTTGAACCCTTCAATTCACTTTTTGAGGTGGGGGAATCAGAATTACGTACAAGTTTGCACTGTGGATTTATACAGAAACACAAGATATTTTTTTTCTGTTATTTTTGTTCTTCATTTTACTTTTTAATTGACTGTCAAGGAGCCTGAGCCAATTTTCTCTCGTAGCACTGATAGTTGCAGCCCCACATTATGGTTCCTGCCTATCAATATTCAGCAGGTGTCCATCACTTTGTGTGTTAAGCCAGGATGTTTTCCCCCTGGGTACATCACTCGACATTTCTTCCCGTTGCCTTCCATCCATCACTGTGATTGCTCAGTCGCTGAGACATGGAGAGTCCATCTGCACACCTTCACGGGTGGTCCTTGTCTTTGCTGTCTTAACTTCCTTCCTCTCATCCACAGAATGTCACCTTCCTAGGGACTCTTTTCCCAGACTGATCGTAGCTTTGTTGGACAGGACAGCTCCCAGCTGAGCTGACTGCTCTGGGACAACTCTGACTGTTCAATCCTACCCTCAGTTTCCCATCCTCACAACCAGTTATTTATCCATGTGAAGATCCCAACTTTCCTCCATACTTTTTCTGAAGAGAGACATGTTGACTTTGTGGAGGGACTCAGATGGGGAGTTGATGAAAACCGTGTGGCTCAGACGAACACATTTTTCCTGTTATTGATGTAAGATAAATTTTGATTTAGTGATTATGTCTTCTTTTAAATAATCCTGTATGATAGGGATATAATAGCTTCTGGTTTATGGTATTTTAAACTCTAATATGCCTTTGATTCCATCATGTCTTTTAGGTTTTATGATTACAATAAAACAGGTCTTGTAAAGTTATTTATGTCTGTAATATACATTTGCTTTTATAGAGGGCCCGTTGACATCCTCCACTGTAGGGTACAGTATTCTCATATGAAACAGATTTAATTTGGTTTCTTATCCAGATCGTCACATTAGATATGCAGTGCACATACTTCTTCTATTCATGATATTTAGGGGTTTTTTATACTTAAACTGACATTTAGATAGAGAGAATAAATTTACTTGGCTATTTCTCAATATCCTATGAGAGTTACATCAGGAATCACATTTGAAGTACTGACATTTCCAGCAACAATGCCTGTATTGTAAGCCCACGGGATATGTTGATGAAATCAAATTTTGTTAGGAAAATATGTAAAAAAATTATTTGCAATAAAAGCAGGGAGAGGGAGGGGCCTTAGCAAAGTACTGTCAATCCCACCCCCTCAGAAGCTATATGAAATCTGGCATTTCTCTGCTGAATTGACTGTGTCAGAGTTAATGCTGGAGAAATGCCAGAAAATTATTTGAAATCTCTTTCTGAATATGAAATGTGGAGGCACCAGGCAGAGGATTCCCTGAAGAGAGGGAGCAGAAAAGCTGTCTGTGCAGCAGACAGAGAAATCATCATTCTTAGCACTGGGATATTTTTAGATTCTCTCAGCCTGATGAATAGACTCAATATAGAATATATTAATTGCTGCTGCAGTCAGTATTGAGAAACTCTAGTTCTCCACCCACAATTAATGGAGATTTCCATAATCTTAGTTTTGATTATTGCTTTCAGTAAAATTCAAGTTAAATATCACGTTAGATAGAAACTGTTTCTTTGTTCATAGTTGACTTTGTAAAGTGTTTGTAAGCTGACTAAACACCACAGCCATAGGAAGAGACTTCTTAATCTTTAATATTTTGTTCACTTGTTAGCACTGAAGACAGTTAACAACTAAACTTAAAACTACCAAACTTGGCTTAAAATGAGGGGCATGGGAATGGTTGTGTACCTTCACGAGATTCTAATACTTATTTTGATTCATTGCAACTTGGATGAAAAGTTCCAGTATCAAAAGGTGTGATAGACAGCTTTATGTGAGCTTGCAAGAGGTTAAATATTTTCAGTTTAATTTTTGTTTCGAAATGTCATTTTTTAATTTATTTTTATCAAATTCTGGCTCCACGTTAAATTATTTTTTTGATTGATTTAGAAGGAGAAAACATACCAACGATGTTAAAAGTTCAAGCAGAATGCAACAAAAATTGTGGAGTCCAACTTTGAGGTTTCTATTGGAAACCTCAGCTGACATAGCTTTGGTGTTTTGTGTTCTGTGTGGAACATACAATCTGTCAGGCAATACATTTAACAGAGGAAATACTGAATATGCTTGTGGTGCATTTCATGCTGTTCTTGAAAACTTAGTTTTTCCTTGTCTTTTCAGGTGTTTGGGCATGTAACAAAGGAGTATCTACATTTCTGTACATGAGCCATCCCATGACTCCGAGTGTCCTCTCTGGAAACGCTAATTTATTGTACTTTGTAGAACAGAAGGTGGTTGGGATGTCTGATGTAGGTTCTTGGTTCTGCTGAGGGGCAAGAGGAGTGAGCTGGTTCTGCCACTTCAGAAGGGTGTGTGGCTTCACAGCTCTTGATTTCTCCATCAAATGAGTTTATGACTCAGCCTCTCTCATCAGTTTGTTAAAGCTCAGCCTCTAATTCATTTCAATATTCTTCAAGTAAATGTCTGAAATTTTGGAGTGTAAAACAGACGCTGTACAATGGATTTTGATTAAAATACCAGGATATGTTCAGATGTAGAATGAATTGAAAACCAGTTACACCTGAAAAGCCTTTGCCCCTGCCTAAAATAACTTAATAGGCTGCCTGGAGTTGGTTACTTTTAAATTTCGCCCTACGAGTCTAGAGAAAAACCATTGTCATTAAACACTTAAATACCATTAAGATCTTCATAAGGTTATGGAATAAATAATAGTGGCATTATTTTCTCTTCCCTGTGAAGGTGGGGAGGCCCTGGCACAGGTTGCCCAGAGAAGCTGTGGCTGCCCCTGGATCCCTGGAAGTGTCCAAGGCCAGGTTGGACAGGGATTGGAGCAACCTGGGCTAGTGGAAGGTGTCCCTGCCCATGGCAGGGGGTGGGACTGGCTGAGCTTTCAGGTTCCTTCCAGCCAAAAGCATTCTGGGATTCTCTGAAGGACACGTCTGTGACAGATCCCTTTAACCAGACACAGGCATTTATGTTTTCTTTGATGTCCCCTATCACAGTCAAAGCAACAGCTCTGCAAGGCCTGGGAAAAGACGGCTGTGGAAAGCTTTCTTCATTGCTTTAGGACTTTTAAACACATCAGCTGCTGGGATTCTCATGGTCTGGTTCAATATGTGCTTCAAGACAACATAAAAACCCAAGATGTTTTTAGTCCTGCTACAGATCTTACATTTCAGTTCAGCAGCTTTTTCTACTTGTCTTAGTGGCACTGGAAGAGACTGACAGCAGGAGGTGGTCAGGCAGTGGCCACCTCCCTGTGATGTGCATCCTGGATTTCAACCCAGAGGGTCAGGCTGATGCTGAGAGCTTTGTCAATGCCTTGCTGATACCCACTGTGATATTTCCTTTTTCTTCTTAGTTTGCTTTTTTACTACTGGTGTTTCGTTTCAGGATGTGCAGTTTCAGTTCACATTTCTGCTAGGGCCAGAACTGAACCATTGCCTCACACACACAGTTCCGTAATATATGATGTTCTTTGAGGAATTTCAGAATTTTGCTGATGAGTTTTTTGCCAGCAGGATTTCTTTTTAGAAGGCTGGAAGCTAGAAAGATAGTTCCTGTGGGTAACAGTCCTGTGAACAGGATTCTGCTTCCAGTGTAGATCATAGCTGTAGTTGGAAAACTTGGGTCTAGTCTGGAGTTAAAATGGGAGAAATAATGTAATGGATCTGTCTGGTGTCAGCTGCTGCTGCTGCCTGCTCTCTTTCTGCAACCCCCAGCTCGACATCATCTCCATTTTGGCAGTCATTAACTAGATTAGTTAAAAATACACTAATTCTAGCTAATTATTTTAGCTATAGTGACTGAAAATATAGCTACTGCTATATTTAGTTGTAAAAAAAGAAAAATGCATTGCTGAAGTTTCACTGACTGGTACTGTGAGTCAAGCATTAATCACATAGATATATTCATTTTTTTCTGGGTTTTTTGGGAGTTGACTGGCTGTGGTGCAGTATTAAGAAGGAAGCCTCTATCATGGTAGGGAGAAACTGGAGTCTGTAGTTGTTATAAATGGGTCCAGTTAAATAAGAAATTGAGTATGCAGATTTGGCTCACCTCTAAAGAAAAATAGATCATTTGGCATTTTTCTGTTAGTGAAGATTTTTACATTAGGATGAAAAAAGACTTGGCTTGCAGTGGATGCCTTAGTAATGAGATGCAGGCAGCACTCTAGGAGAGAGATTCCTTGCCAGAACAGAGACTTGGGAAGGAGAACAAATAGGAGATGTAAGAACTGAGTCAGAAAACCGCTCCTGGAAAGGGTTTCTCCCCATGTAGCTGCCACTCTTTGTCTGGGTTTGGATGCCATCACCAGGCTTGTTTGTGTTCATGTTAACATTGTCTTTAGGAGCAGGACAACAATGGTTTGTTCTGGTCTCAGGAAATCCCTCCATAAAGGTCTGTGTCCCTGATTTTCAGGCATCCCTGGGTTTCTCCCCAGGTGAGGTTCATTCTTTGGCACTGGGAAACTTTCACTCCTTCTTACAGTTGATAATGGCTGAGAAAATAAATCAATTAAAGGTTACTGAAGTACTGAAGGGTGCAGTTCTGTTGTAACTGAAGCCAGGAATGTCACCAGGCTTAATGAGATGATTTGTCTCCCCAGTAAAGGGTTGTTTTTCGTAATTTATATCCATTAACCTTTTACTTAAAAATTACTCAAATTATAGTATGTTTTCCCATAGGAAACATCCTCATTAATGTGGTTGACTTTGTATAAGAAAAATAACTTCTGCTGTTTGGACTGGTTTATTTTGTATACTTTTAGCCAGTTTTTGTGATCCCTGCTATTTGAACCTTGGCAACTCCCATCCTTAAATTCTAGTTTTCCTTTGGTTTCAGTCAATTTTTAATGTATGTAGTAGTTTTGTACTGTAAGCACTAGTTAAAAAATAATAAACACATGAAATGTTAATGAATAGTCATGTCATGAAACATTCTATGCTATATTTACTGGGGTCCAAATATACCTGAGCCCATTTATTTCCCATTTGGGAACCCCAGTCTGCAAAGTTTAGAGTGTTTTACGTTAAGGATGAATGTGATTAATTTAATTTTTTCCCCTTGAGTGCTGTGATTTTGTTAATTTTTTTTATTCCCCTTTTTAAGACAAATGACCCTACCTCTGGTTTTTTCTGATGTTTTACATGATTTCAGGAATCCTTATTAATTAACTGAAGCCCTTCATGTCCTGGAAATGTATTTGATGGAAATTTGAGAGGATCTGGCAGATTATACTGTGATTTTGAATCATCAGCAATATTTAATGGTTTATTTAAGATCAGATCTCTGCACTTAGTTGATTATCTGAGATTGCTGAACTTTTGCACTTTGTAGACTTCTCTGCTCTTTTATCTCCTGACCAAATTTCATGCTCTAGGTAGGGTGAGTATTCAGGGACTTTATTGACCCAAACCTTTGAGCCTACTGATAGAGAGGAAAAGATGGATCAAACAGGGAAGTGTGGCAGGTGAAAACAGGGAACAAGGAAAATTCTTGGAACAAATGCCTTAGTGTTAGAGCCTATATTTCTTCCCTCACACACATGTACATACTCGCCTAATTCTCTGGAAAACAGAGGAAGAGTATGTTTGTGTGTATTCCAATAAAATGTATTTTAATAAAACGCCTGGAAAAAGTAATTCAACTTCTCATTTTTTTCACATACATTATTAGAATTGAGGCAAACTTTCAGACACTTCAATACTGAGTGGGTTTCTGCTTCTCCTAATTCCATCCTTTTTGTTTATTTTTCTTCTTACTGGCAATTTAATAAGGCAGCTTGGTAGTCCTGCAATATGAGAGTCATAGTTGGCTTGATCTTGTTTTTCATTTTTCTAATGGATTTTCCTCTCCAATGGTGCTTTTCTCCCCCAGTCCTTGACATATTCCTAAGAGTTCTTGCTCACCTTAGAATTCTTTATTAATGTTAGCACACTTGAGCAGGGGAAGATTGCCAGGAACGTGGAGGAACAGTGGGCTAAATGTCACTTGTCTGGAGAACAGCTTTGTGAAATTCGTGGTGGTTTTTCTTTTTCATAGCACTGATAACCAGAAGAGGGGAGTGGTGAATATTTTTGATAGAAAGCAAGTCTTGGAGGGTCAGCCTTTTTTGAGCTGTGAAATGTTTGACACATGTCTGTGTGTGTAATGTGCACGTCTTGTACAAAGAAATTTTTTAAGTTAGGAATTCAAACACTCGGAATTTCCGGATATACCATTTACTTTATTCTTCCCCCTTTGGTGCTGGGCCCAAGGCAGGAGCCTCCTGGAGCCAGAGGAGTGTGCTTCCAGCTGGTTTCACGATAAATATGCACAGCAGAGGTGAATTAAGATTGCATCAGTAGCTATAATAATATAATATAATCCAACACTTTGACTGTGAGCCTTCCCTTCTTAAATGTCCTTTTCCCTTATCTTTTTGTAGGTAACTTTGTTTAAGAAGCTTTAGAAAAGTTCTGTTTCATAGTGCTGAAAAACAGGAAGAAAACATTTCATACTTTGGAGCAGGATCAGTTTTCTCGTGAAGTGTTGTTGAATTTCGTGATTTTTCTAATTTTAAGCATATGACCCATGGTTGAGGGATATTTTATGTTATTGAAGTGCCTCTAATTTCCTCTCCATCAAACAAAAAAAGGTTATTCTTCTTCAGCACCAACTCCTTACACAAGCATCTTTACTCATCCCTGTACCAAAGAACTAAAGAACTTATTCCTGAATATCTATGGAATGTTTATAGCAGGTTTAGCATATATGTGCATCTGCAGTGATTTGGAAACTGGTATTTGTTTCAAGCATGGTTAAAGGAACTCTGCTATTCTGCCCTGCTTCCTTACCAGGAAAACTTATTGCCTAGGTTGTGTTCCTGACGTTTTCAGCCCTAGCATTGCATAGATTTCTTTTTCTTGCCACCTGGACCAAGACTTTGTCTGCTTTATCTACGAAAAGTGTTGCAAATTGATTTTTTTTTTTCACTAAGAAAAAGTTATTGGAAGACAAAACCCACTGGCTCAGATCATCCTGTGCTTCTGCATTTGATGGAGCAGCAGCTCCAGCTCTGCTGCTCAGCTCGAGGCTTCCGTGCCCACTGCAGCTCCCCAGGCTGGCACTGTGGCTCTGTGCAAGTCATCATCTGTCCATTAATTGGATATTAAAAATTCATTCTAGTGTCTTTCACTTTGTTTTTTCCTGGATGAAACTATTACTATTTCAAGCTGCAAGTTTTCCTGATGTTTTAAAGAAATTTTAACTGACAATTTTTGTATTTTATTACCATTTTCATTTAAAAAAAATTAAACAGAACAAGCCTTGCACTTTATATTTTCTTTAGTATTTTTGAAATGACTTCATAAAATGATTTTTATTTGAAGTGTTTTTTTGTTCTGATGAGAATACACAAGAAACATTCCTGTTATATTTTCTGTGGTCTGGTAAATGCTGTTGGACCTCTGTTTAAGACCATTTGGGGTTTGCTGAAGATACATGGGAGTTTAAACTGTAGTTAATGAAAAGTACTAAGAGGTTAAGGGTTTTTTTTTTTCCCATCTGAAGAACAATGGTGCATGAGCAGAACTCTTTTTCTAGAAAATACTGCAATATTGCAAGGGAGGGGGTTGGAATAAGGTGATCTTTAAGGTCCCTTCCAACCCAAGCCATTGTGTGATTTTTGTAACAGGCAGTAATTGCTTTGTGACTAACCAGTGTAAAATGAGGTTTGGCTGGGGGAGAATGGACTTCAAGTTGTTTATTTGGTCTTAAGAGTCATTTTGGAAGGCACTTGCCTTGGAATCATTCAGGCTGCCGAGTCCTGTGCTGAGCACCTGCTCTGCACCCAACTCAGCCAGCTGCTGTCTGCTCTGGGTCTTGCTGTCTCTTCTGACATTGTCTTCTCTCTCTTTGTGGCTTTGTCTTTCACAGAGCATGGGCTTCTCACCGACTGCAGCACCACAAGTAACGTGCTGAGCAATGTGGAGAGGCAGTAGAAGGGATCTGCTCCGTGGATAATGCCTCTGGTGGTTCTGCACAGACGTAGGATAAGGTCCAGCAGGAAGCAAGACTGAGGGAGCTGGAGAAGAAGGTTGCTCAGAGAAGGAATACAGTACGTTCAGCTGGGGGGTTTGTCGGGAGCCGCGTACGCCCAGGATGGAAAGGTGAGGGTCTTTTGTTTCATTTTGGGTTGATCTGTTGGATTCAGGGAACGCAATTCTTTAATAGTAAAGAACACGATGGCAGAACCCCTGAATCATTTGTGTTGGGAAAGATCATTGAGTCCCCCCTGTGCCCGATGCCCACCTTGTCCCCCAGCCCAGAGCACTGAGTGCCACGGCCAGGCCTTCCTGGGACACCTCCAGGGATGGGCACTCCAAACCTCCCTGGGCAGCCCCTGACAAGGCCTCACCACCCTTTCCATGGAGAAATTCCTCCTCATGTCCAACCCCGTGATTTGTCTTTAATCTGTATCTTTATTAAAGATACCTGAAGAATCACACATGCTAATTTGCTTTAGTTTGGTAAGTCGACTTAATATTTAATTTTGGCTCAGTTCTGGTGATCAAATGTCCTTGGAACAAAAATTTCCAAGGAGATGACTCTTAATTGGCAGCTAAGGGAAGAGAACTGGAGAGGTGAAGAGATGGAAGGAAATGCTTGAAAACTGGAGGCAGACTGGAATGGCAGAAAGCAGCAGATCTTTGGCAGGAGGCTGAAATCAGATAAATACAGAACAGAAACAGGAGAGTAAGAATGAAGTATTGGAAAAGTAATTGGAAGATGAGCTGGGTTATCACATTACTTGATGCTTTAAAATCCAAATTATATGGAATTCAGGAAATGCCACCATGGGAGTAGATAAAACATTCTTAACTATGGTTTGCAGGGGATGTCCAAGCACATGAAAGTCATGTTCCCTTGCGGCCTTTTCTTATCTGTTTGCAGCTGATGGAAAGCATCCTTGATAGGGTTTAAACTGTGGTGTGCAAAATCATAACTGACAATTAGAGGCAATTAGGAAGACAGTGTGAAATGTCTTATGTGCTTCAGAAACTGCTCCTCTTGTTCTGTTTTGAAGGGGAAGTATGTGCTGTGGAAGGCACCGGTTAAGTAATTTTCAAAGTGTGACATTTAAGTATTTGCTCATCACATGGTTGCCTGAAAGGGTTCCTGCCCTGTGGGAAATGTGCGTTATTAAATGTTGCAATAGATTTACAGTTTGTGTTCTTGATCATCTCAGTAGTACAACCTGACCTTTATTTGTGGCATCACCTAAAACTTGATGAAATTAATTCCAGTGCAGAAGATTACTATACTCACATCTGTTTCCTTTGTCAGTCAACCTGGTTAATTAATTTTCATGCTGGTGTTTCTCGGTGGCATCTGTAAATATGTACAAATGGCAACACAAAGATGGTTCGGTTGGGGTTGTTTTGTTTGTTTGTTTTGTTTATTTATTTAGGTTTTGGTTTTGTCGTTGCTGTTGTTGGTTTTTTGTTTGGTTTTTTTTTTTTTTTGTGTGTGTGTTTGTTTTGGTTTTTCTCAATATTATGAGTTATCTTTCAGCACACTCTCTCTTAATTGACACTCCCTCTGCTAAGGTGTGTCCCACGAGCCTGTGAGGTTGAGCTCATAGAGAAGGAAATGGCTGTGCAGGTTTTTATGGCTGTGCTTGTACTTCCAATTGCAAGGAGGAGTCAAACAATCTATTAGGAGTAAACTCTGATTTGTGGCAGCGATGCCTTCTCAGCCACAAACTAATGAAAGCCTGTACATAAAATTCCACAAGTTGATCCCGTTGCCTGATAGGTTAATATGCTGGGTTAGGTATTATCCAGGCAGTAAAATTCTGTATTTTTGTGGAAGTAACAGGGTTACAATCAACCTAGTCAGAAAGTTTAGGCCACTTTTTATGTCACTCTTTTAGCAGCATGTCTCAAAATAACACTCAACGTGAAGTCAAATGAGGACACAGAAAACCAGAAAATTCAGACTGAATGGACTAATTGTTATTTATTGTTTACATTTAACTTAATTTTGCAAAGAATAGCTAGGATTAAACTATATCAAGGCTGTATTTGTGAAAAATGATAAACATTAAGGAATCCTGACAAGTTATTGAAGTTTTGCTATTTAGCTTTGCAGGTTTTTTTCTCTTTTAAGTTTGAAGAACAAAGTTCAGAAATGGGAAAGTTTAAAAGTATTTATTCTGTTAAGGACTAAATGTTGACCCACTCTAAAATATGAGCCATCCCAACCATTTCAAGCAATTGTTGCATCACAGGTGTTCCAGAAAGATCTTTCAGGCAGGGCTTGTTGTTGGTACTGCTCTTGTTTATTAGCACACCACGGTGAGTAAAAATGACACTTCAGAAATTGAGAGTTGCAGCAAACTCTTGGAATAATTCTTTTCCCAGGTGTTTTCCATTGTAGCTTTACGCAGTTTGTACCACACACCAAAAAAAAAAAAAAAAAAAAAGGTGAAAAGCAATTATGTTAAAATTAGTTTTCAGTCATGTAAATAAAATGGTTCTTGTGCTGTGCTCAACCAGACTCTTGAACTTAATGTGATTCTGAGATTCTAAGCCACTGCTGGAAAATCTTTGTCCCAACTCTAGGGCCTTCCTGCCCTGGTATTCCTAGTGTGACTTAGCTAATAGAGGCTGTAATTGTGGTGATGGCAGAAATATGGAAATCCTGATTTAATGAAATGCATTTGAGCAGTGGTGGTTTCTGCTGGATTGATCTCACACCACTGTTGTGTTCCTGGGCACTGCAAACCTCTCTCACTCGCTCTCCCTTACCTTCTCTCACTCTCCTCCTGACTGCAGTTGTAAGCTGTGGGGGCAAAAACTTCCTGTTACTCCATTGATCTGTAACAACTGGTTTAGTGTGGAACAGACCCCACCTGTGTGCTCAGACTGATTTTGTCCTCACAAACAGTTCCATAAAATTGGAGTCCCAAGAAGTAGCTCTTTCCACAGCTGAGCCAGAGTCTGACAGCAATGGGGTTGTCCTCAGTGGGAAGTGGATACTTCTGTGGTTATTTTGCATAAAATCACATCATTATTTTTCATACGTTCACAAATACTTTGCTTATCTCAGATTTACTGTAGCAAATGTAGTACATTATTTCCAAAACTCACAATCACTGTTTTCTTCCATTCTCAAAAGAAAAGCCTCCACTTGTATTTGATGCAGATGTACCAGCTGGAGAGGCTGTTCAGCTTCTACCTTCAACTACTTTCAGCTTGTGATTAAAAAAAAAAAGAAAATAACAACCCCCAGGCTTTGGGTGTGGAAGCACCTTATTACTTTTCATCCCTAATTCAAAAAGTATTTAAAGAGAAAAGGCTGTTATAAATACTGGCCCTGTTACAGGCTCAAGGAGTGTGGTTTCAACTTGAGTTGGCTACAAAACCAGTATTGGAGAAAGCTTCCCACGTGGTGAATGATGGCCTATTAGTACTGCCTTTACTGGCATTTAGATTACACACCTCTTTCTGAGCATTTTTTTCCTTTCCCAAAGCTGGCAGTCACTTGAGGTTTATGTACAGATTTCCTGGAAACTTCTTATTTCTTAGCAGTGGCACCTGTGCTGATGTCCGGAAGCTTGATTGGAATCAATAAATGTAATGAGTAGTGAGATTAATTCTCCCAGCACTCCAAAATCTTTGGCAGTTGCATTAAACTTTCAAATCTCATATAAATTTCTCAAACAAATTTATTTAGTAGACTCCAGTTATAGCTGTCTTGGACAATACAAGAAGGTAATAAAGATGTGGTTCAGGGAAGAGAAGGGGTGGTGAGGGAGCAGGTGTCCAGTGCTGCTCAACCCGAAGTCACAGGGTCAGCAAAGTGCTGTCAGAGGTACATGGCATCTCATGTGCTTCATTTAGAAAGAGGACATTTAGTGAACTCACTTTAGGGGATGGGAATATTTTGTGATAGTTTTTTCTTTTCACGGAATCACAGAGTGGTTTGGGTTAGAAGGGTCCTTAAAACCCATCCCGTTCCACCCCCCTGCCATGGGCAGGGACACCTTCCACCAGCCCAGGTTGCTCCAAGCCCCCTCCAACCTGGCCTTGGACACTTCCAGGGATCCAGGGGCAGCCACAGCTTCTCTGGGCAACCTGGGCCAGGGCCTCCCCACCCTCACAGGGAACAATTTCTTCCCAATATCTAACATGAATTTCCCCTCTGGCAGTGGGAAGCCATTCCCCCTTGTCCTGTCCCTCCATCCCTTGTCCTAAGTCCCTCTCCGGGTCTTTTGGAGCCCCTTTAGGCACTGCAAGGGGCTCTGGAGTCTCCCTGGAGCCTTCCCTATGCAGAATAGCTGTTTTAACCTTTCCTTTAGGAAACTTGCTGTGTCACACAGAGCAAGTCAGGTATTACCAGATAAAGTGGTGTTACAAAACCCGATAAGTATTTCATCTTTCAGACACTTCAAGGATTGTTTTCTCTTTGAGACAGCTCAAAATGATCAACTGTTACCTAGTCTGAAATGATCAGTTTATGACTGACTCACAATAACTCATTCTTTCCATTTTTCTTTTTTTTTTTTTTTGAAGTCCACGGGTGGTTCTCGAGTTGTTCAGGAAAATAAGTCTTTCTGAGTTGAAGAAATGCACACGTGAATTGACGTTGGTTTGACAATGTGCTGCTTTGCCTGTGCGAAATAATCAGTAGCAGGGGGGAAATATTCAAAATCTTGCTTTTATTTAAGCAGCTGTGGCGTTTAAATAATGGATTGAGCATGTCATACTGCATGAAAAGAGATTCGAGGCCATTAGCTCTGAAGTCTTACAGTCTCCTGTATGATATCTAAATTATCAAGAGCAACTGTTGCTTCTGTTACCTTGGTATAATATTCTTGCTTTTAAAGGGAAGGATGCTTAAACTTTTTTTTTCCACCAGACAAGTAGTTGTATTTAGCATTAAAAAAACCTCTTGTGTAATGACGCTGCCTGTGTATTCACTGAAGGTATTTGTGCTCACTGTGACCAGGCTTGTCATGAAGAAATGTCCTAGTTTTCCTTTGAATGACAGTGTTCATTATGCAGAACATAAAAGCTAAAATTCAGATCTGAAGCCATCTCAAGAGCTGAATTAATTAGTCAGTTTGTGGTGGAACAGGCAGTGACTTAAAGTCATCATGACATAGGGAGTTATTACCAACACACCACAAGCTGCTTAGCCCAGGTATATTTTCCCACCTGAAGCTAGTCTGGGATTTGGTGTTAATTAGCTGCCATGTTCTGTTGGTGTAATCACATGTACATACTCTTCCTGTTTGCACACACATATGTGCACATATGTTTGTATTTGTTTTCGTTTGTGCTGGGGGTTTGCATCAAGTATGAATATCCAGGGATTTTTTTTTTTCCTGTCTGTGGTTCAGCTGTAAAAATATGTATCCCACAAGTTGAAAACCATTGATATTTTATGCCTACCTTCAAGCCTGTTATTCAGGCCACAGTAGTTTTCAGATCACTGTAAGGAATTTATACCATAGGATCTGCTATGGATTAGATTCCACTGGCACAGGGTGCCCAGAGAAGCTGTGGCTGCCCCTGGATCCCTGGAACTGTCCAAGGCCAGGTTGGATGGGGCTTGGAGCAGCCTGGGCTAGTGGAAGATGTCCCTGTCCATGGCAGGGGGTAGAACAGGATGGTCTTTAAGGTTCCTTCCAACCCAAACCATTCCACGATTCTATGATCTCCAAAAGAATATCGTGCATTTTTGCCCCAGGATACTGTAGCGTGCTATAATCAGAAAGAGAATGTATAAGGATATTAATAAAATAATCCTGATGCTTGGTGTGATTTATTTGGATGATATTTCTTTGTGGAAGGAGAGGACAACCTGATGGCCTTTGATTTATTGGGTTATTTTACCAGAAAAACGTATACTGGACATGTGTATATTATGACCCTGTAAAAATCTCTCTGAAGTTGACCAAACCAGCTTAGAGATAAGAGATAAGTTTTCTTGTTAGGTACCTTGTAGACCTTGAAAGGCTGGTAGACATAGTTCAGTGTCTTTCTGTGACATCACAGGTTGTACTTCATGACAGTTTTTTCTAACTCATTAATAAATAAGTAATTTTTATTAAAAAAAGTCACATGGCAACAACCTGCCCTTAGCCTATGCAGTGTCAGGTTTTTTGTCTGTGACTTTCTACCTGTAAGCTTTTCACTGTATGTTGTGTCTCTTAGATGTAATCAAAAAGGCTTCTGTGATATCCACTGGCAAACTTCTTGAGAAAACAATAACCACCTCCTTCATTCTGACAAAAGGCAAAAGGGGGATTTTTGGACAAAAATCTTGCCCCGGGAGACTGTCAGAGATTTGAAGGCACTGATTTTGTAGCTGTTCTAGAGCACAATGACAGAGCTTGTCCAGATCTCCTGTTGACACACATTTGTATCAAGTCGAGCCGCCTTTGTGTGAATCCTCTTGTTTAAATTGGCTTATTGGGCAACAAACAATGGATGGGGACCTTGGAGGGGGGTTCTGTACCAAGGGTTTTTGGCCAAATTCCTCACCAGTGTGGTTTTAGGAAGTTAGACAGCTGGAACTTTAGCAAAGAAATGGGCAAATAATGGATTAGAAACTAGGAAACGGAGGTTAAAAGTCTAGGATCAGTCCTCACGAAGGAAGGAGGTCACCACTGCAGTACTATCAGGGTCTCTGTTGTCCATTGTATCCTGAAAAATAGGTTTACTGGGGAGATGACATATTTAGCGCTGCTAGTAAGTTGTTTAGGGAATTCTGAAGATGGGACCTGACAAGGAAGATGTGCAGAGGACCTTGTGATTGCCATTAAAATGCCAAATGAAGTTCAGTGCAATTGGCAAAAGATGCACACGAGGGAGTAGTAATTTTAACTTCATCTCTGATCTGTTTGTTGCCATTTAGGAGCAGGAGTTTGAACTTGCAGTAGATAGTTCCATGAAAATGTGCCCACTGCCCAGCCCCAAGGCTGCCAGAGCTCAAGGGGTGTTTGGACAATGCTCTGAGGGACAGGGTGGGATTGTTGGGGTGTCTGTGCAGGGCTAGAGGCTGTACTGGATGATCCTTGTAGTTCTCTTCCAGCTCTGAATATTCTATGAGCCCTCCAAACTGCTCTGGTATGGCTTTTTTAACTCCTGACATTGTGCCGAGTGTTGCCATTGGATGTGTCTGAGCAGGAGTAGGGCTAATATTCTCCAATGCCCATTGCCCATCTCAGCAGCAAATGTATTTTTATTACTTTTAGCAAGTTCCCTGAAAGAAAGGAGGGCACTATTGGGATGGATGTGCATGGGCAATTTCTCTGTGAGAGTGAAAGCTTAAATAGGGTAAGCTAGCCAGGGCATTCAAGCTCCATGGATGAAGACTTAGATAATTATCTCTTCTGCCTGTGTGGCTGCTGTTCATAGGAAGGGGTTTGAGTGATGTGGAAACTGTCTCCATGAGTATTCACTGTAGCCATTTGTCTGGGAAGGAGTTCTCACACCTTTCAGGTGTTTATCCCAAATGTCAGGCCTGTGTTTGCAGTTTGACATATACCTGAAGGTAATCTGAGGCTTACATAGGTAGATTGATTCTTCTGAACAAAGGGAAGTCACTCTCATTTGGAAAATGTCATTCATCTCATTTATACTTTTAGATTCAGGATTATGCTCCACTGTTTGACATGGCAAAGAAAACCCAGGATTGCTTACTCCTTAAAGGTTAAACCTCTTTACTGCTGGATGAATGAATCTTTTTGATAGCTTTATATAATCTTTCAGACATGACAGAAGAGCCTTGTGGGTGGGTGAAACAGGGAATCCTTCACTGGTGTCAGTGTTGGGTGTTCTCAGATGGGGTTGGTTTGTTTGTTTGTTTGTTTGGAAGCTTCAGCATTCTCTGCCTGGCTCTGTGGCTGAGGACTGAGCACTCTGCTCTGGGAGAGCTGGACAGGGCAACCTCCAGCTGCAGCTGCTCCCCATAAACTCAGACAGAGCAAGGATGCATGGCAGGGTTTCTGGAGAAATTGTGTTCCTTATGGCAGGTGGTTTTACACCCTGTGGCCTTCTGTGGTGATTTTTTAATTTGCGGATGTGTTGCTGAATCTTGTCTTCCTTGTAATTTTCTGATAGAAACTTCCTTAATAAAGAATACCAAGTTTTCCAGTGGAAAATGGAGAAAAAGGTGTTTTGCTGCAAATTGGTTTGATTTGCCCTAAATTAAAAATTGTTCAGCTCGTTCCACAAATATTGAATTTTCCATTGTTGATGGAGTTGTGAATTTGCTTTGTTTTCTGGGGGTTTCTCTGATGCTTTGGGTCTAATTTCTGTTCTTGAGAAAATTGTGACTTTTCAACGAGTCATTTCATGTAGAAGAAAATGGAGACATTTCTAACTTTGTTTAGTTTACATCTACCAGGGTTGACTGGTAGAAAACCTCCTGGTACATGTTTCAGGCAGGAAAAGACTTTAACAAGAGATGTATCAAATGCTTAAGATGTGCACCCATACAGGTTGTAAATGCTGTGTTTAGATCAGTTGTGTGGAGTTGGAGTAAGAAAAATGAGATTTTATTGAGAAGTACATTGGCAGACATTGTCTTGCCACTTTCCAAAGACAAATTACCTATTAAAAGAAATTTTGGGTGAGAACATTTGTGTACAGGGTTCAGTGGCAGTGCAGCAACTGTTTCTCTCTTAGAACAATTTCTCTCTTGGAAATGGCTGTTGTTTTGAAAAGCCTTTAAGGCTTTCCTAAGATGCCGTGTCTGACTGCATAAGGATTGTATGACTTCATTTATACACAGAAAGTTTGTGTTCCCAGATCTTACAGAAACCTCTGACTTTGAGAGCATCAGCCTAAATCTCTTTGGCACTTCACTTTGGGGAGAAAAGGAGAGGGCAAAAGGACAGAGTATACGTCACATTTTCTGATAAACAGCTCGTCCCCAGACAGAGCCTGAGTTACAAACCTGTTTACCACCACCCTACCCCAAGCAAATGCTGTGGAGGGGTGCACCTTGAAAAGTCAGGCAGTAGAATCACTCAGACTTCAAGAATCTTGGATTGATACTGTGTTTTTTTTTTTTTTTTAATTTCTATCTTGAATTTCCTGTTACTTACAGTCACAGAACCATTAAGGTTAGAAAAGACCTCCAAATTCATCAAGTCCAACCTTTGACTGAATACCACCTTACTCAGAAATGTTTAGGACTTCACCAGGCCCAGAGCACACAGGCTGGAGTCCCTAATCAAGATGAGAAATGTGCTGGGTTACCTGCAGAGTAAGAGACACTTCCCACCTTCTTGAGAGCCTTGGAGTTGGGAGTCACCTGGGAGTCATGTCAGTGTGCCTGCCTGTAGGATAGGATTTGGAAATATGGAATCATAGAATTGTGTGGATTGGAAGGAACCTTAAAGACCATCCCATCCCACCCCCTGCCATGGGCAGGGACACCTTCCACCAGGTTGCTCCAAGTCCCATCCAACCTGGCCTTGGACACTTCCAGGGATGGGGCAGCCACAGCTTCTCTGGGCAACCTGTGCCAGGGCCTCACCACCCTCACAGCTAAGAATTTCTTCCTAATATCTCATCCTAACTACTCTCTTTAAGTTTTAAGCCTCCTGTCCTGTCACTACATAAAGCAGTCAAAAATAAAAGTATATTTTAAGCTTAAAAGATCAAATTATTGGCTGATTCCCTGCAGGCCAGTGTTATGTCAGTTGTTGTCCATAACTTCTTCCCCATTGCTGGAGATAAGCTGGAAGAGGGTGGGAAAATCTGACCAGTGGGTCCAAGTTATCAATTCAGCTTCTTAGCAGATTATCACAGAGTGTTCTTAGATTATCTGTGTGTAGCTATCCAGAATTGTAATGCTGATGTTTCTCAGCCCATGGCTCCAAAGCACAGCACGTGCTTGAGCTCAGATGAGATGAGTGCATTCGGTTCCCAGCTCATATTAACTTCATAATAAACAGCTTTCTCCATGTGCCCCGTGCCCCAGTCTCCTTTTGTAGAATGGGAAGGACCATTCCTTATTGCATGGGATTGCTTTAAATGTAGAAGTTGTAAAAATCTGTGATATATTCTCTTCTTGTAATGATAGAGTTGAAGATGAAAAGTGTTGTTTAATCAATATGTTACATTCTGGCAGTGCAAGAGATAAAAGATGATGCATTCCTAGCTTTGTGCATCTTGAGCTTGCAATCCAATTTCTGAAGAGCCATTAGTGGCCATGTACCCGTGGGCATGTCTGCTCCTGATCTACTGCTTCAGATTAGGGGGGATTTATGCCTCGTCCACCTCTCTCACACCGGCTTTCTGCAGTGCTTTTCTTCAAGAAGAGCTGCTGTGTGATGATCCAGCAGGCACTGGGGGTCAGTTCTCATGCTGCTGACAAACAAGGAATGCTAAAAGCCCTTTCTATTACCTGGGTTGTCAGTGCAAGGCAATACCCAGCTGTGCCCATGTCAGCAATTTTCAGTGTTGTACAAAAGCTGAAGTAGAATCCAGTCATGAGAAATAAATAAACAGGTAAGAACAGCCTCTCAGAGGCGTTCTGTGGATTGTTGCTTTTGTGTTTACACTGAAATCGTCACTTTATTGTGGTATCCATGTGGTCACAAAGAGCTTTAAATTCTAAAGGCAGAAAGATTAGGGAATGAAGGCACTTTCCTATGCAGTTGTTTGCATTATAGCTTATTGTTCAAAGGGGTTTTGCAGCAATTTACTGTCTCTGTTTCTCTGTTTTTCCTTATGTCTAGATCCTGTGGTCAAAACAAGTTTGTAGACTGTCACATATACGTAAAGATTTGGGGAGAGTGTTTTTGTCAAAGACCTTCAGTGCTTTGTGCCTGTCTGTGCCTGAGCCCAGGGGAGCAGAGTTTGCATTTTACTGGAGTGACCTTTTGTGTATGCAGTCAGTTTATCATAAAAACAGGAACCTGAAGGGTTACACTTATTTTTAGATGAGGGTATTGCCATAAGAATAGGGAAAATAGGGATAGGAAAAGTAAATTGTAAAAAATACTACTGATTTTTCTCGTTGAGACAAGTTAATCACTGCTGTGGATAGGACAATCTGCATCTCTTTAGTGTGCTTGGTGTCTTCTAGAAGCAACTTCAGAGACTTCGAATTTTCGTATTTACGCTGGAACAAAAACCGAAACACGATTATTTTTCGTGGAGAAAAACAACAGTAGAGATCAGAGAGAACAGAATCATGTGCATCAGCCATGCCCTGCCCAGAGCACTAAGGCTCTGTAACACCATTCAGCATTACAGTGGTGAAAGCACATGATCAGAAAGACAAATGGAGGGTGGTCCCTGCCAAATTTACTTAATGGGTGGTTCTTAGGAAGTCCAGGCCAAGTCATGTGCTACTTCCATGGGGTTAATCTGTGAGTGTAATCCAGTCTTCAGTTCCTGATGAGTTCTTGTGGAGTCGATTTCCTTTTACTAGTGGCCTGGTTAATACTTCACTCACTTCTGGTTCAGATGTGCTGATTGCCAAGGTCATGATTTTTATCAGAAGTCCAGTGGTAATGGGAATTTCATAGCAATTTTAATCACTTTTTTTTCCATGAAGTGATTTTTTTTGATTTCCTTATTGCTGTCATCAAGAGAAGGTATACTCTGACATCCACTTTAGACCAAGTAAATGGTGTCTATATAATCATCAAAGGTAGTAATGGGCACATAAATTTTTCAGCGAACAGTAGAGATGAAATGACATTCTGCAACTGTGCCAGATTTCTTCTGGTATCCAAGGATTTGAAATGGTTATACTTTAGTCACAGTCCAACCTTGTGATAGGTGGCATTCCAAACAAGCTTACATATTCTCTAATATATATGACAATCATTATGTTGCATTGAGAATTGGCTTTGCCCTTTTTCCTAAGAAAAACATGGCCAAAATCATATTTTCCTAGAGAACACTGTTTTGTAGCCTTCAAATCCTTGGCTATTTCCATGTCTTGCCTTTAGTTTTTGGGTGGTTTTGGTGTTTGGGGTTTTTTTTCTTTTATTAATTTTATTATCATTATTTACTTGGTTTTGTTTAGAAAGTTTCAATACAAAAGTAAACAAGAACAAGACATTTATTTCTTTCTCTTTAAGGAATGTTACCTGCACAAGCAAGGTTTCAGTGCTCTACTGGCTGGGATGGCCTAAGTTTTCAAGTTTGAAATTTATGTACAAAAACTCATGTATTCTTTAAACAACAGATGTAGTGTCCACCAGGGCATTACAGTGTTCTGGAAATGGGATAGGTTATCATACTTTATGGATGGTTTATTTTGTAATGTACATGGTTAAGGTCATATATATTTTTTTCTTAAATAGTACTTCAGAATATCCAGTTCACTTCTGGACAGGCCATTTTTCAAGGGATATCTTGCTGCTGTTTATTCCTAGTAGCTTGTCTTCTGTACCAAGCTATGGTTTTAGGGACAAAGTATTAATTGAGCAGCTATATAATGTCTGATGTCGTGTTGGGTTTTTTATTTTCTCCAGACTGTGACTTCTTCCACAATAGATGGACCTTTCTACCTTAATTGCATTGTTTGTGACTCTGCTGTGAGTCACCCCTCACTATTTTCCTGCTGAGATTCTTGGAACCATAGAATATCTTCAGTTGAAAGGGACACATAAGGATCATCAAGTCTAACTCTCTCCTCACAGGATTACCTAAAACTAAATGATATGGCTGAGTGTGTCATCCAGGAGCTCCTTGAACTCTGTCAGGCTTGAGCCACTTCCCAGCCAGGTACCTCTGCCGGGCTGGGCTTGATTTCCACCTGCATGGAAAGTAAGGCTTGATGTTTGTAAGTCGTGTTGACTGTCCAGCACTTGTGTTCCCATCCTTTGTACTTGCAGTTGTTCCTTTGAGATGGTGATTCTTGGCCATAAGCTGAGCTTTCATTCATTGCTTTTATTTGGTTTGCTCATTGCCCTCGCTTTGTTAGTGATTATCCTGCCTCAAAGAAGTATTATTCCCTCAAAAATAAATGATTGATGGAGTTTTGTAATCTGGCTATTATTAGTACAAGGCAGATGATATTTCCCTCTTACAAATCTCTGACGTTTCAGTTCACAATGTTTTTTGGTTTTGATTGAAGGAAGGTACATAAATTAATTTGCAATCTTTTGGACAACAAGAAGAAAACCTACAGTTTTATGGGGTGACCCAGCCTATCCCTTTATAGGGAATTGACAGTCAAAGCTTATCTTTTATGTAGTCCTTCAGTGACTCTGCAACAGAGATTAAAATATTTTCGGGTGCAGAATTCATATTGATATCAACAAGTTGTCCTTTTGGGCAGGGGTGAAACCTGGAGCTTCTTGTCTCAGAACACATCACTCCTACTCACTCCTCTTCCATATTCTGAGGCCAAGTAGCTTGATGACATTCAGATGTGATAAATGCTGCCTGCTGGCAGTGTGACTTCAGAGTAAAATTGTAGCTGGAGGGTTTTTGGATGTTTTTCCCTTTTTGCGCCAGACGTTCTAATAATAAACACCCCAATGAACAAACAGTTCTGTGCTTCTGTTAGGCAGAAGGAAAGGGGAACAGATTTCCAGCCCACGAAAATTAGATTTTCTAAACCTTCGAATGGGATAAAATAATATTAAAAATATGCACTGGGCAGGCCAGAAAGATATGTTGATATCAGGTTTATTTTTCAGTAATGAAGAATTGAATTTGGAGGGAATAATCAAGGCAGTGTGCTCCCAGGATGGAGAGATAGTTCTTTAGTAACCACCTATTGGAGTAGTAGGAAGTCTCCTTGTCTTCCATGAGTAATGACCTGGAATGGATAGCTTTAATTCCCTCTTTTAAAAATGCATTGGGATCTTAAACAGTCCTGCTTGTGCCTGGTGAAGCATTTGCAATTACATGGAATGCCTGTGAAAAGCTCTGCTGTGTGGAAGTTGCTGTTGCTTATGGAGCTTCAATTATTTAATGCCCAAAGCTTCTGTTCTTCCCTCAAGACTCGAGTTACAAAAGTACTTTCAGAGGGTTTAAATTTTGATTTTTTTTTTCAGCTTTGCATATCTTTTAGTACTTGAATCAAAGTAGCCCTTAAATAAGTGAAGTAGTGTGTCAGAGAGAATTCTTGTTAGTCAGAGGAACATTAGTAGCAGAGATTTTTTTGTCTGAAACAGATGAAGCTGAGAACCTTCCAGAGCACTCAAAGTTGTTACATTTTTCCCCCTTTCTAAGCATAAATCCTTAACGAAGCACTGAAGAAGTGTCAGACATCAGAGTTTGATGTGGAGGTGCGTCTGGGAAGAAGTCAGGATAATTTTTCCTGTCAAAATCTCTGTTCTGGGCCCCTGTTATGTAACCTGCTGTCCAACCTCCTTCCACATCTAGGAATTGCTTACCAAATTCCAGCCAATGACCCAGGGTTCATGGAGCTGCCAAGGTGTGTGTCCCCAAGGCCTTAATAAGGTTGATTGAACCAATTACGGCAATGGATGATAATTAAAAATCCAGTAGGACTTTGCTACCTTTCCCCTAAATATGTTAGGTTTTACACATCAGGGATTTTTTTAATTAATATTAATTGGTAATTCTAATTTAATGTGCAGACTGAGCACTTTTGACCAGGTAACGGCTGAATACTGCAAATTTGAGCCTCCCCAGTGCCATTTTTATGACCAAGTTTTCAATAAAGAAGTGCACTATAGAAAGCAAAGGAATTTGTTATAAACCATTGTTGGAATCTGGCTGATTTCAGATACATTTTAGGAGCTTAAACTTCAAACTTGGAAACAGGTTTTCTCCAGCTTTCTTCAAGATTTTTGTGCCAAACATACTGGAAAAAGAAATAATATTTTTCTCATCTGTTTTCTCACTGAAGAAATTTCTGCAGAATTCCTCTTCCTTCTTTCACACTCCGTGATTTTGCCAATATTTTTAGGCACGTGACAACACAACTGCTCCATCGTGTCATCAGTGTGTACTTACATATGTGAGTGGCTTGGAGAAAACAGGATTTAGTGTTTTCTCAGCAGCTAAACTATAAACTACATAGAGGACCATTGATGCTGATGTTCTCCATAAACTACCATCAATTCCTGTTTGTTAATTGATTTGATTCCTGGCAAAAAGAAAACGGACTGATCTGCTTGTCACAGTTAGGCAGCCTGTCATCTCTTCATTTGAGAAGAGGAATATATTTTAGGTTTCTTTTTTTTTTTTGTTTCATTTTCATATGAAAGGGCTTTCTGGACCAGCATCAAACCCCTCCTTTGACCCTGTCCCAGCTTGACTGTGACTTTCTCGAAAAGTGGAGCTGCTACTGGGGAGGAGATATTTGGGGTTTGTTTCAACTGATTGATAGTTGAAAGTACTAGAAAGGGAGGAGAGAGGGCCAGGAAACAGAGTTGGGTTTGTAGCAGGAGGTGTACAAGGGTAAGGAGATCAGGACAAACCAGGGCTGGTCTCTGCAGGGGAAGTGCAAGGGAAGTGTCAGAAGGGTGAAATGTCCTGATTTTGGAGCTCCAGAAGGGCCCAGGAGCTGTCAGGGTACTTTCATCTTTGACTAATTGTAGTGACAGAGAATATTCCTGTCTGGTGCTGCTTTAGAACGACACAAAAATAGTATCAATACATTAAAGTGAATTGACACGGTGCTTTGAGGAGGGGAGTGTCAATATTTCTAATGGCTTCATTTCATTTGTCACAGAAAGGGTGGCTGGGCACTGGAAGGGGAATGGTGGAGTCACTGTCCCTGGAGGTGTTTAGGAAAGGACTGGATGTGGCACTCAGTGCCATGGTCTGGTTGACAAGGTGATGTTCAGTCACAGGTTAGACTCAAGGATCTCAGAGGTCTTTTCCAATCTGGTTGATTCTGTAACTGTATTTACAAAATGAGTGTATACTTAGGTGTAAAGGAATTAAGTTTGATTCCAGTGAGAAGAGGTGAAGAGTAGTATGGTTTTGCTTTTCTTTCATGTGTGATAATCTTCCATCAGCATTGGCATAGTCCTTGTTTTGGAGCACCTCCTTGTCCCTGGAGCACATGTCCTAGCACACATCCCTAGGTGGGATGAGTTTTCATAGAATCCCAGAATGGTTTGGGTTGGAAGGAACCTTAAAGCCCATCTCATTCCACCCCCTGCCATGGGCAGGGACACCTTCCACTAGCCCAGGTTGCTCCAAGCCCCATCCAACCTGGCCTTGGACACTTCCAGGGCTGGGGCAACCACAGCTTCTCTGGGCAACCTGTACCAGGGTCTCCCCACCCTCCCAAGGAACAATTTCTTCCTAATGTCCAACCTAAATTTCCCCTCTGTCATTGGGAAGCCATTCTCCCTTGTCTTGCCACTCCAGTTCCTGATGCAGAGTCCTTCTCCTGCTTCCCTGTAGCCCCTTCAGATCCTGGAAGGTGCTGTGAGGTCTCCACAGAACCTTCTCTTCCCCAGGCTGAGCAGCCCCAGCTCTCCCAGCCTGTCTCCACAGGGGTTTATCTCCCTAGTGCCTGGCCTGTGGATTGTGCCTTGTTTGCTGTTTGCTACTGAAATACTTGTGAGATTAAATGATTTACTTATGGGCTTTCCCCTCTTTATTATCTCTGTATCAGTTTGTTTCACAGAGGCTGACTGATTTGGGGGTTTGTTGTTTGTTAACATCATTATAAATCAGGAAATTCATATTCTCAGTTTATAGCCCAATCTGAGGCTTTTACGGTTTGATCGTTACGAGCACTCCGTGCCATCTCTCTTCTCAGGCCCTTTTTGCCCTTTTGTCCCCTCATTTTGTCACCCTGCCCCTCTAAGGCCACGTGCATCAGCATTCCAAAATGGTCCCAACCTTTGGAGATTTTGGCTAGGTTTCATGATGAGTTTTCTGAGCACCTGTATGCTTTGGGGGTGCTGGGTTGGGGTTTTTGGTTTGTTTTGTTTTGGTGGTTTTTTTTTTTTAAATGTGTGGCTTGTCACAATCATGTTTTCATGAGGTGGGAAACTCACCTTCATAAATTGCCCTGTAAAGTGCATTTTTATTCGAAGTCTGCGCTTTGGGAGCGGATAGAAGAACCTCCCAATGAAACAATGTTTCTTGCAATTCTGAATGTAAAAATATGATTCCATGCAGCTGCTGGGGATATGAAACAACACCACAAAAGGAATTTGCTCTGTTTGAAGTTTTAGTCACCTATTTTTAGTGTCCAGGAACCAAGAGCGCTTTTACTCCAGAGTATAATGGTAGGAGGAGAACAAAAATTACACCTATACAAAACATTTTGTCTTTTGTCTGTGAAAAGGGTCAATCTCCATTCCCAGTTTTGTTCTAGTACTTGAACATCTGCTGAAGTGGACATTCAGGTTGTACTGAGAGCTGCTGGGTGCTGCCTGGTTTTGAAGATTTGATCCCAAACTGCCTATTGATTAAGTCTAATAAATTCTCTTTGGGAAGAGAGACCATTTCAGCTGAAATGCCCAATGCCCAGCCGGAACTTAGAGGTGATGACAGGAGCTTTCCTTTTTCTGTCTGTGGTTTTCTGTTGTCTTCTCTGTTTCACGGTAGCAAAGACACATTGTTCTGTAGGAAACATAAAAATCACTTTTGCAAATCACTGAAACCTTTCCATTTAAACGAGTAAACCACACAGAGCATTCTCTCCAATGGCCCTCTGTGGTGACCCTCATTAAAATAAGTATTGAGTTCTTCTTCTGCCTGGCATAGCCTACATATTCATGTTAAACCCACTATAATTAACTTCATTTTTGTTGGTCAGGCTCCGTGGCTTCAGAAGGATTTCTGGCTGAACGCGGTGACACAGAGCTCCAGATTGGAGGTGTGTGCTTGCCATTCAGCTCCTGCCAATCTCACCAGGGTTTAAAATTGGACTCACAGAGAGAAAGTTTAAAGGCAATTGTGAAGGTGGTCTGAGGGATTAAATAAAGTGTAGCACAGAGCAGAACTGAGATGGATTTGTAGCAGGTTTTATAAAGCAACAGGAGATTTTGGGGCTGTTAGAAACATGAAGAGGAGTTTTGCTAATTTCTGTATTTCTCCTCAGATGAGGAGGATTTCCATATTTTCCTCGGGAAAACATCTTCAAAAATCATCCTCGAGGCCTTCTTATCACTCTGTTACCTCCTAACCCAACAGATGGTTTTTAGTAGTTAACTTATTATGAGCACATGACAAGTTTTCTTAAGTCTAGAGGGGAAAGAAAGGCTGTGCCTCAGCCTTGTGGTAAAATTTTTATGGTAACTGGATGAGAAAAGAGGGGACCTTTCTGGAATATGGAGAAGGGTCTGCTGTAGACATAACACAAAGGATGTCATCTCAGTGAGCATTGATAATTCAGCTGCTGGCTTGATGCTGGGAAAGAAACTGTATTTCACAGTGGGCATATTTTCACAATATTTCACAAATTCAGCTATTTGTGAGCAGCTCCATAACTCCAAGGGACCGGTGCTCCCTGTTTCCCCTGCATGGCCACCAGCAAATTGTTCCAAAGAAGATTGTTCGATGACTCCACCTTCTTCAGTTGGATGCCTTGTGGGGCTGTCCTTGATACATACCTGAGTTAGTCCTCAATGAGTAAATAAACAGGGAAACTGGGATAACTCAAGTTTTGTGCTACTTATATTGTTTGATTTGTAGGGCTGTTCTTTTCAGAGAATGCTGCAGGCTACAGATACCTTGGGCAGTTGTTGCCCAACTCACCCGAGTTCTGAGAACAGACTTTGGCAAAGATTAAAAAGCATTTGTAAGCTGGCACTTTGTCAGGAAGTCTGGCTCAGTGCTAGAGAGCATTGCCTTAGAGCAGAGCCCTGCCAGTCACTAGTACAAAGCTGTCTTAGTGAGTTTATTTGTGTAAGTTTATTTGTGAAAAGCAAAATGTGTGTCTTATATTATTCTATGTGAGGTAACAAATGCATCTGCCTGCAATCACATTGTCTTACTAATCTCCACAAGTAAAAGCCAGGTTTCATTTATTTCTCCTCATCCCCAATGTTCTTCCAGTCATTCTGCTTCCATTTAGCTGGATTAGAGCTTGACTACGCTTCTTGCTGTAGTTGTGTCAAGTAGCTATTTAATAATTATCTTATTTCTGTTGTTATTTTCCCTGGAAAGACATAAAGTCCTGTGAAGGAAATTCTGATTGAACCTTGGAGCTATAACCTGTGCTTTTACCTCCTAATTTGTTTTTCTCAGGCCAGACCATTCCTAGGATGCTGTTCAGTGTAGAAACTGTTTGTTTGTATGAGACAAAATGCTTGGCCCGAGACCACAAAAAGTATTTTTCATTCCTTTCAGTACACAATTGGATTGAAAAGAAAACATCTTCACGGTTATTTTCGTTATCATCATGAAACTGCCATTTCCATTGTCATGAAGTTGTTCATTGTTATTGCAATGAAGTTGGTACTAAGTAGTTGTTGCCCATTCCCCTGAGAGCTTTTCCTTTGAGTGTGGGCAAGATTTTAATCTTAGAGGATATCCCTGTGAGAGGTTTTCAGTTGCACAGATTTCTCTGTGGCAGGGAGTTATGTACATTAAAGAAGCAGGAGGTTGCTTTGCTCTTCAAGAATTCATCAGACATTCCAAAACGGAGAGGTTGTGTCATTTTATTCCCTTTTGGACAGCCCTGCATTCAGTGCTCTGGCACATCTGAGGACCATGTACATATTACTGCCTTTTACATTCACTGTTGATCTGACCTTTGTAACTCTGGCATCCACTCTCACTTGTCTAAGACTCAGTGTTGATGCCACAATTTGGGACAAATTACTGTGCAATGAGAAAAGGCAACGTGAGTAAAAGAATTCCCATCAACTACAAATGTCTTGTACCAGTGGTCCTTATGACAACAGCGTTACTCATCTGTCCAGTTTCAACATGTAATTTGTGCTGTGTTCCAGATCCACTGGAGAGACCTGGCTTAAAGCAAGTCAGACCTTGAATTAGAGTGTCCCAAGGAGGCAACGAGGATGGGGAAGGGCCTTGATTTGAAGCCATGGGAGGACTCTGAGGGCACCCGGTGTGTTCAGCTGGAGGAGAGGAGACTGAGGGGAGACCTCACTGCAGTTAAAAATTCCTCAGGAGGGGCAGGGACTGAGCTCTGCTCTGGGGGGACCAGGGACAGCACCCAGGGAACAGCTGGAGCTGTGCCAGGGCAGGGTCAGGTTGGATCTCAGGGAAAGGTTCTTCCCCCAGAGGGTGGTTGGCACTGCCCAGGCTCCCCAGGGCAGTGGGCACAGCCCCAAGGCTGCCAGAGCTCCAGGAGGGTTTGGATGATCCTCTGGGGCACAGGGTGTGACATCCCTGTGACACAGGGATGGTCCTGTACAGGGCTGAGGGTTGGACTGGATGATCCTTGTGGGTCCGTTCCAGCTCAGCACATTCTGTGATTCTGTGAATTATGGATTAAGTTCTAGGTAACAGTTTGCTCACACTCACATAGTAGGAGTAAAAGAAGGAGAGATTGGGAAGTGCTCAAGAGAAATAAAAGAAACAAAAGAGAAAAAATATTTTTTAAAAGCTTCCACCCCCCACCCCCACCCCCCCCCACTGAGAGCAGTTCCACCTACTGAAGCCAGATATGGAAACTGGGGGGGTGGGGGTTTGTTTGAACTTATTCAGTTCTGATTCTGTAACAGGTTGGTGTAAAGTCAAAATGTCTGTCAGATGCTCTGTGGGTCATTAAAATGCAAAATTCTGCAATATTCCATGTTATCCTACAGAAATGGAACTGCAGAAAACTGTTTCCCCTGTCCCCTGTTTCCTCCACTAAGGTGAGGAAGGCACACAAAGATGTGTGAGTTTACTTTTGGTAAAGCACAGCCACAGCTTTTTTATTTTACATTCCTGATTTTCTTGCATGCAGGGAATACAGCTCTGTTGTAGCATGTTCTCAGATACTGTTATTTTTTGATGAAAAAGAGGTGGTAAGATGTTGGCAGACATGGTATGCACAAAAAAGGGGTTGGGATGAACAACTGAGGGATAGTTGTTCATCAACCTGGTCTAGTGGAAGGTGTCCCTGCCCATGCCAGGGGGTTGGAACAAGATGGTCTTTAAGGTTCCTTCCAACCCGAATCATTCTGTGATTCTTAAAGAGCTGGTACTTCTTGATACCAGATACTGTTCTAGTAGAAGTAAGGCCAGGGCTGGGGGGAGTGTGGGGAGGGGGAGAAGAAGTAAATCCAAGAGGTTTCAGTGAGTCTTGGATCTCTAAAGTAAGATTTGATTTAATAAACCAGAAATAAAACTCTTCATATCATAATATCATGCCTGTCAACATCTCCTCCTTAGACCCTCCACAAATAAGCATCTGATCTTGTTCAGATGACTCTATGAAATATTGAAGCATAAAGGAAATTTTAACCTTTTATATGATAGAGATCAGAACCAAGCTAAAGGCCTGCCAGGATAAATAACACAAGTATTGTTGTATTGATTCCGAGTGCCTTTGCTACACCCACTGCTGTTCCCTATCCTTTAGCAATTTTCCAGGACAGATAACTAATTCTGCTGAGATCCTGTCACTGAAATGACAATTTCACAGCTTCCTCTGGGGACAGTCATGAGTGTGATCGGATTTTCAATCTGCAAACATTTATTGATTTGCTTTCTAAAAACTTCCTAAGAAATCCCACCTGGGCGAAGAATTTCTCTGAACTCTATCAGCCTCTCTAACAAGTTGTTCAAAAGAATTATTATCTTTTAAATAGAACTGCAGTAGTATGTTCTTGAAAGAATATGAAATTAAATTACCTGAGCTGGAGTGCAGTTATTACAGGAGGTTTAGAATGAGGCATAAAATGGATTATCTGCCTGTATTTAGGATATATACACGTATTAGATAATTAAAAATCATATGCATCTTCCTGGGGTTTTGGTGGGCTTTGTTTAATGATTGGAAAATCAATGGTATTTTAGGGCCTTTATTCTGCTATCAGTTAATACAGATACAGGTTCTATTGGAAAGCCATTTAGCAACAAAGAAATGTGTATTGTGGAAAGGTGCTGTAATTTTATAAGTATTTAGTTCATATATACAAAATTTTATATACTCCTTAAGAAACACGGTGTTTCTTAATTTGGGCCATTAGAGTTTGATGTAGGAGCTCCACAAGTCAAATGGTCCCTCACTTTCCTGCAGAGCACAGCAGAGTTTTTTTTTTTACTGAGTCTCTGTTATTCTTTTTGTACAATATTATCAGTTCCTGGATGTGTGATTACATTAATCCTGATGATAGATTACTTCAAATAAGCATGTGAATGAAAATCTGATTTAAGACTAGAGCTGGGCTTTGCTCATTAGCACTGAATATCGAGTGCATTAGGTCCAGTGTTTCCAAGCCCTGCACTGTGAGATGCTGAGAGCTCTCCTTGCCCGACTCAGAGCACCAGCCCATGGTTCAAACATTGCACTTGATGATCTTAGGGGTGTAGTCACAGGTTTATTTCAGTGTCACACCTCTCCACCAGCACAAGTCAAACAAGAGTGGTTTTAGCAGAGAGAGAAAGCAAAATGTTCTCATAATTCAAGTTTCCATCAGTCATTATCACCAGCCATTTCCTCGGTTGGTCCTATTGATATACTTTGTGTGGTGGAGGAATCTGAAAGAGAAGGCAGAAGAGCTCTTAACAAGTGAGGGGAAAAAAATGTAGCTTAAAAAATACTCAGCTTTGAGTGATTCATGATTTGAAGTTTTTTAGGACTCTTTTCAGTGGAAGAGAAGTTGGTAATTAAAAAAAAAAAATCTTTCTGTCCAAAACACTGTTGTGGTTTTGAAGTGATGGGAAGATGCAAGACCTGAAATGCTGTCAGGAAAGTACATTTTTCCTGCACTTCCAAGATATGGCACAGAAGGCCATAGATGACTGAAATACAAGGTTAGATGATGCCTTTGCAAGGGATGTGAGTCCCAGCTGGAGGGCAGAGGCCAGGGGTTTTATTTATTCTGCACAGAACAGTGCATGACACTCAGAAATAGAACAAATTCTGTCTGAATTGATGTAAGGAAAAAGATCATGAGAGAAAGTGATACAAATGGAAGTTTTTTTGATCACTGCACCTCTGGTTTTGAATCTTAGACAACACCATTGTTAGAGTTCAAAGCTGGAATTCGGGGCTGTCTTGCCTTGTTACCAACACAAGGGCAAGAAGTGCAGAAAAGTAGCAAATCCACCAAGTGAGGTGAAAGTAGGAGATGGGCAAATTTGAGACTTCTGAAATTTGCCTTATTCTGATGTCAAGAAGCAGCCACAGGTGCTGCCTCAGGTTCACTTCTGCTGTGCTGTAAATATGTGTGGGATTCCTGTTTTGTTCTGTGATGTGAACCCATAAACCTGCACATGCTCCCTCTTGAAAGTTATCGATGGTTGTGGCAAAAGTAATTATTATGGGATCTTTGTCTTATTCTAGGTCAGCTGTGGGACAGTGGAGCTGCTTTGTATTTATTTGCCTCGATTGTTTGGTCAAGTTACCTTTCTTAGTACTTTTAAATGGAAATTTTGTAAGCAGAGATCCTGCTGTGCTGAGAGCACCAGTGCAATTTTTCTTCGCTTTTGTGGGGAACCAGGAAAACCTGTTAAAAACAAACCATTTGGAATGGGAGCTTGTAATAGTTAAGATCAATCTAAGTCTTAATCATATGTGTATGTGTGAGAGTCACACAGGTTGTCTTTGTAGCTTTAAAAGGTCATGTGGAGCATGAGAGGGACGCAGTTTAAAAGCAGGTGGTGTGGCTGTGACCCTGACCTGCTAAACTCTGCGGAGTGGTGAGTTACATCACCAAAATGATGGAGCTGTGCTGATCATTTGTGCAATTTTGGGCCTGCAGAGTGATTCAGAGCGAGCTCTTGTCTGCCTGCTGCATATTCCCGTTCTCACTGGAGCTACAAGATGAGTGTTAACCACTTGATTTATATTCACATCTGCAAAGCATGGAGGCTTTGATAACATTGGAAATGTTTTTTGAATTCTGGGGTGAGGAAGAAAGAGGAAAATACCAAGACTTAGGGCTTTGTGACTTTCCAATGATTGGTTTTAAGAATACATTTGCTCTTCAGAGAAATTATTTATCTCTCCTCCTTTCCCTGTGATTGCACAACCAAATGGTATTTCCAACCTTAAGATGAAATTTAACTGCCAAGCTCAATATGTGGCTTTACTAACAAATACATAGTAGTTGAAAAAGGATGAAGTTTAAAGGCAAGAGGACACTCCAAAAAAAAGTGAGATATTCTGGTGTTTTCATTGGTATTGCTCATTATTTGCATTATAATGCTGCATTTTTCACATCTTTGGCTTGTTTCCAATACCTCAGTCCTTAGAGCTTCTTTCCTTCCAGGGCAGTGTACACATGGTGGATGTTCACAATAAAGGATACTGTGACTTTCAGTTCTCCCTCTTTTCTTTTTCTGTCCCAACGCTCTTTTTGGATTTGATCTAAATTTTTATTAATTTTGTGAATTCAGTACTGTTTAACCAAGGTAAATGGATGTATAAGACATTCTGATGGTATCACAGCTTTGAGCATTACTAGTATCTACTGTTAAATTTAGGACTCTTCTGAACTGATTAAGTTTTTCCATTCATTTTGTTCTCTACTTGAAAGATTGTGCTGAGCAGCAGATCCTGCTCATTTAATGTAAAGACTGTTAATAAATAGTGATTTACCCATTACACTTTTGTATTTCTGCTCTAAGTGAAGGTGGGTGTGTGTGAAGGAAGCCTGTGGGAGAAGCACTTACTCTTTTATTACCTTGGTTAAAATTCCCTTTTAACACTTAACAAATCACTGCTGCTGCATCTTTTCATAGCTGACTGACTGGGTCTTTTCTTACTTCTCTTCAGCCTCGGGCTGTGCTGTTGGCTGGGGTTGGATACTGCAATTCCTGCTCTGCACAGTGTGCTGGTGTTTTTCCCCCTGGGCTTTACAGGTGTAAGCACAGACTTTATTGATCAATCCTCACACTTCAGTAGTTGTATTTAATGTGTGTTGCTGAGTAAGCTGTATACCTGGGAGAGTTTCAGGGTTTAATTACCATTGTCCTGGCTGATAGTCCTGCTTTGGGGATTTATTTATTTACTGTACTATATTTTATAAATACATAATTCGATATTCCTTTAATATTTTATGATTTTAGCTCAGACTTAAATAAAAAGAAGCATACAGGTTTCATTAAAACACAGTTTAGCTCACACCATGACACAAGACAGGTGTTTCTGAATGAAGTAAATGCAATTTTCATAAAATAAAAAGGAGAAACCTTCCAACAAAAGTGTTTTATTACGGTGCATTGTTGCAAATAAAATTAAATTATACATAGGATAAAAAAAAACCTCTGAAGATTCTCTAAACAGAAAATGTTGATATGGAAGTAGTAAAGGTTAGATAAGGGTAGATAATGCCCAAATGTTCTCATCTGTGTCACTTATCTTTTGCTGCAGACCAAAAAATGTGGCCAAAAAATTCACCTCTGAGCTTTCTTTGTGTATTTTTTTTTTTCCAAAATGAGCTATAAATGGATTGTGTCTGTGGCCCTGTAACTCTGCTGTGTCTTTAATATATTCATTTTTGCCAGTGAACGTGGCTTTTAAAAACGCTGATCTTAATTCCTACGAATGCAGTGGGCAAGCCTGGCAACTCTGTGCTCATTTCATTTTTCCTAAATCTAAGAGTAGCAAACGTGATATGAAAAACTATTTCAAATCCTAAATAATATTTGTGCCGAACTCACGAGATTTTGTGTGTTGTGCTAATGGCTGGAGATCATATAATTAAAAACAGATTGTTCATTTAGCGTCAAGGTGCTGTGATAAAACATGTTTTGTGCTCGTTGCAAGTGTTATATTTGTTATAAGAAATTTATCAGTTGTTGGTTCTGTACTTTTAATTGCATTGTAACGGTGTGATGATAAGTACGTGGTTGTCACTTTGCCTCAAAGATCCAGCTAGATGTGCTGTGCTGCTGGGTGTTTGGATTTATCTTACTTTTATGTGATAATAATGTGCTATGATCTGCTCACAGTGGTAAACAAGATCCAATTTCATTGCTGCTGACAAAGTCGTGTGTCTTCACTGCAAAGGAAAATTGGCCACACTCATTGTACAATCCACTAGTGCATCTTCTCTTCTCCTTTTTTTATAATATTGTCAGCATTGCTTTAATCATCATTTGGGCGCTTTCCATCCTCTCTTCCTGTACAACCACATACTTCAGCTCCCATCGGTTTTGCTGGAAGTTGGAGAGACTCTGCAGAAAGCAGTTTTAAGGGAGACCTTCACAGCACAGAATTCATTGTCTTTCCAGCTTCTGGAATGAGTGTTACAGGAGTAAGACAGCAAGGGTGGGAGTCAGGGTGGGTGGAAGGGGACCTGAGGAAGACTCTAGTCCACCCTTCTGCTTGAAGCAGGTCAGACCAGGCTCTTCAGGGTCTGGGTCCTGAGAAAATCTGAGGGTGGAGACTGCAGGGCCTCCCTGGCAGCCTCCTGTCCTCTTCCCTCCCCTCCAGGGAAAACTCTCACAGAGATGCTGCCAGCACGTCTCTCCAGCCTGTAGGAAACTCTCCCTTTCCAGTGACATTAAAAACAAAGTCTGATTCTAGCAATAGGTTATTCCTGGGGCTCAGAGAGAGGGAAGAAGTGACATTCACTTTTTAAAAATACTCTTCAAAAGCCAGCACTGAGTCTTTTGTATCCTGGGATATTTTGGTTGTTTGCATTGAGGGTGTATAAATATTTCTGGAGCTGCACGACGTGTCACATTTATTTCAGTGCAAAGCTTTTGAGCTGTTCAGTGTCTGGAAGGCTGGGACAGTATTTCAAGACAAGGGTTACTCAGTAGAGAATAGGAAGGAGGTGAGAACCCTCTGCAAATGTCTTTAATGATATGCACATCATCTCTGTGTTTCCCGGGAGTAGCTGCAGGATGAATGTCTATATTAAGTCTCAGTGCATGTGTGAGGTTGTTTTTAATACTCTGTTTCAAGAAGACTTGTTTGTCATTTGCTATGCAGAATGATCTGGGTAACCTGGAAACAACTCAGAGCTATAAAACATTCTTAGTAAAGTAGTAAGAGAAGTGAAACAGAACAGCCTACACCTCTTTCCCCTTTTGAACAGAAGCCCACCCTTAATTTGGTGGGGACCTCTGGGTCACTTACAGCAGCACTGCAGTTACTGAACAGTCCTGAGTAACTGCAGAACACCTGAAGGGACTGCAAGACAAAAAGTGAATGGGATTGAAGAGAAAAATGTTTCAAATTAATAGAGAAACCAGCATTTCAGAATAATCCATAAAAAGGTGTTGATTGTCTATTTATTAACAGTCCTTCAGTCCAATGGAGCATTTGGAAGGACTTGAATAATTAAAGAATCCTGTATGAGCTACTTCTCTTGAATTATTTCAACTCAGTTTCTGCTTCTACCCCCTACAGCCCCCAAATCTATGGTAGGTTTTATTTTGAAATGACCTGCAGTGAGGGGGGGGGGGGGGGTGTCTGTCTCTTCTGCCACGTCTCAAGCCAAAGGATGAGAGGAAGCGGCCTTAAGTTGCACCAGGAGAGGTTCAGATTGGATATCAGAAAAAAAAAAATTCCCTGGAAGATTGTTCAGGCATTGGAATAAGTTGCCCAGGGTGGTGGTGGGGTCACTGACTCTGAAAGTGTTCAGGAGGTGTCTGGATGTGGTACTTGGGGACGTGGATGAAGGGTGGTTATGATAGTGCTGGGTTGATAGTTGGATTCATTGATCTTGAAGGTCTCTTCCAACCCTGACTATTCTTTGACTTGCTGTGACTTGCAGCTGCTTTTGCAAACTGCTGCCATTACCATGTACAGTGATTAATTGCTACCAGAGTTCCCATAAAATGTGAGGACTGTGTCCTGATGTCCTCATAGTTCACCAAGCAGTGAAGTCTCTGAATGTCTCCTTGTCTTCCCTTTCCTTGTCTCCCCTCTCCTCCTTTTCACCTTATTCCCTCGTATCTCACGCAGGCTCAGGCCGTGGGCCATGAGCAATGTGTTTGCACTGGGTGAACAGGAAAGAACGATGTCCTGCTGCTCAAACCTGCTACCTGCAGTTAAATATCAGTGGAGGTGCATGTTGAAGGTCACCCTGTTTTTTCAAGCTAGGGAGAAGCCTCTCATTCAGTAAGAACTCAGACAATCCAAGGTGAGGGATCTTTTCCATTGTAGCCAGTGTGTCTGATAGGCCTCGCCCAGCACTTGGTCAAACAACTCTTTATTCCACAGGCTCTTCAAGAAGCCTGGATTAACTGATCTGAATAGTCTGATTCTGTGCCCCCATTACTGCAGATCATCCTGTCACCATCAAATGGGCTGTTGAATTCAATTCTGCTCACTTAATGTCTTCCATAACTGTAACTGTGCATCATTCCAGCCTCAGTGCTGCCTCTTGTTTTTTATATCAGCTGCAAGTGTGAGGAGGAGAGGTTTCTTCCTGATAAACAGAAAGATAACTAACGAGGTCATGGAAGCTGGAGCCTCTGTGTGTGTGCCCTGGTTTGTTCTGGGACCTGCTCTGTGTAATGCCACAGGTTTCCATTTAAAGCTGTCAGAACCTGGAAGTTTTCTGTCAAAATAGTCCTGCTTAAAACCACAAGAGTTGATTTATAAATGTTTTTCTTCAAATTAAGAATGCATAATAACATAGTACCATAATAATTGACTATCTCAGCACCTATCCATGTTTATACCTTGCTTTTTGTCAGGACCTTGCTGTTCTTGCACCAGGTCACAGTCCTGCAGTTTGAATAGACAAATCTAATCACTGAGTTTATCTCTAAGATTGTGTTTTGGGAAAAAGAAACCAAACAAACTTTTAAATATGAGTTTTTGTGTATGTGCTCACAGACTATGTTAGTCGGAATCTTCACATTACAGGAAAATTCAAGATAACAAAGAAAAATGTTGTTATAAAATATGTGGATATAAGCCAGTACTTTGTATCACAGAATCCCAGAATGGTTTGTGTTGGAAGGGACCTTAATGATTATCCAGTTCCACCCCCTGCCACGGGCAGGGACACCTTCCACTAGCCCAGGTTACTCCAAGCCCCGTCCAACCTGGCCTTGGACACTTCCAGGGATCCAGGGGCAACCACAGCTTCTCTGGGCAACCTGTGCCAGAGCCTCACCACCCTCACAGGGAAGAATTTTATTGTAATATTTTATCCCAACATAGTCTCTGTAGCTTGTATTTATTATGCCATATGTGCAGAGAGCATTTGTGCAGTGTTGTTTTCCCCTGCAGATGACTAATTTAATACAAGAAAGATTTTTGATTCATTTTTGGTTTGGTTTGGTTTTCTTTCCTTTTCCATAGCAACTGTCTGTTGAAGACCCTTCCTAAATTGACTGAAAACAGTGTGTGGCACATTGAGAGACATTAGGTTCAGAAAGACTCCCCTCCCAGTCAGAAGGAAAATTTAATTTCCAAAATGTTTTTCATTACCTCAGACAAGAAGTGCATAAATGAAAAGCAAGATACGGGTGATGATGTAGGTATTCCCTAAGAGCATGAGTAACACTGTTGGTGTGGAAGTGGGAAATGATGTGGCAAATCAAGCTTTTTGTTTGTTCACCAGCTTTTTACGTGACTTAGTTGAAGCTCAGTCCAGTGCCCAGCCACACACGAGTGCCTGCATCCCTCTTTGAGGATGGAACTGGTAAGGACATAGCAGCTGCTACTTCATTATGCTCAGAGCAGTAAGCAGGGGAAAAAAAATTGACATTCTTTATTGTGGGAAATTTAACATATTACCCCATTCTGGCAAAGGAGAAGATGTGCTGGAGTGGGAGAATGTATTATTTGGAGTTATTCATTTAAAATTACAGTATCTAGCAGGCATCCAACTTTTTATCTTAAAAATAGTAGTGATAAAACAGTAACTGATGTGAGATGCATTGGAAATACAAATTACTGATATAAATATCCTGTCGAGACTTGGTGTTGGAGAAGGAGGAATATTTTATCTGGGCAATTATAAATAACATGGAGAAAACCTTCTGTACAATATGCACGTGGAGATGCATGTTTATAAGTTTAATGGGTCTAGTGGCAACATATCCCTGTGGAATCAGAAACTGAGACAACAGTATCCAATATAAAGTAACTGCACAATAGTCACTTGGCCTGAAAAGGCTGTGTTCTCCTTTTGTTTGCTAATTGCTTCACTTCAGAAATAAATACCAAGACTTAGAGCAGTATTTATGCCATCCAGAGCCTCAGAATCCCAATTTATCTGTTTGTTTCCTGTCTCAGTGGACTTGAGACAAAATTTCTCCGGCTTTGTGCCGTGCACAAAAATTGAATCTGCCATAATTTATCTGCCAAACAAGATGAGTGTCTTTCTGTACGGCACAGGATTGTTGTGCTTCATGTCACGCTCAGGAGCTGTCTGACCTTACTCCTTTCTGAATAAGAACGGCGGAACCAGACTGGTATGAAATGCTTTTTAATGTCTGTGTGCTGCTTTCAGCTCTTGATCCCTTGCTCGTGTGTTTTGGCTGAGGCTCCATTTGATGGCCGCTGGGGGCATGTGGAGAGCTGAGTGTTTTTGTGGCCACGAGGAAACTCAACCACCCTTTGGTTATTTTTTAGTGCAGTTCTGCAGTTCAGATCACCATTTTGTAAAGGTGCAGGTGAATAAAAGGAGCCTGGCCATCAAGCAGTGCAGGGAACCACGTCACAAACAAGGGAGACCAAAGGACTTAACTAAAATACCAGCTTGGCATCTGAGCAAGTTAATCAAATGCCTCTCAATTCCTAATCTCTTGGTCTCAAGCCCTGGTTTGAGGAACAAGGAGAGGGATGAATGAGCAGTCAAGTACTGCTAATTAGCACTGAAGGAGCAGTGCATTTCATGTCATTGTTACCACAGGTCATCCTGAGCACACAAGTGGATATGAGCTTGCAGCAAAAGTCATTTTTGGAGTACCTGCAAATTACATCCCTTCATTTTCTATTTTTCAGGTTCTCTTCTCAGATAGATTATATTTTTTTGTGAGGTGGTAGCTCAGGTCATAAAATCAGAAAGGGTTTTTTAAGAGATCATCTCTTGATGAACCGATGCTCTAATGCCTTCATTTCAGAGGAGTGCTTCTATCTGTATGTGCTTCACCAGAGTCAAAGCAGGTTACTGGCTAATTGGAGAGCTCTTGCACAGCTAGAACATTTGGGAGTAGGTTTTATGATGATTTATTTGTAGGTGGAAGACTTACTGACATCTGCCACACCACAAGGACAAATCAGCAGTTGCACGTGTTGACCTTTGGGACTGGTTTTATTATTAACATCTGCCCTCATTTTGGTGATACTTAACTGGGTGGATGAGCCAGTGGCTCTTTTCCTCATTCATGGAATCCCAGAATCCCAGAATGGTTTGGGTTGGAAGGGACCTTAAAGCCCATCTCGTTCCACCCCCTGCCATGGGCAGGGACACCTCCCACTAGCCCAGGTTGCTCCAAGCCCCGTCCAGCCTGGCCTTGGACACTTCCAGGGATCCAGGGGCAGCCACAGCTTCTCTGGGCAACAATTCCCTCTCTCTCAGTACAGGGACAGGATTATTTCTGTGTTCTACAGCACCAAGGGGGCTTAACTAAATCAGTATAAACAGAAATCTGTCAGGAACAAGCTCATGTTTTCTGCCATGGAAGGACTTTGTCTCGTCATGCCTCGTGGTTTCTCATGTCGTGTCCAGCGAGAGGAACCTCAGGCAGCAGAACTGCTGAGCAGCTTCATGTCCCCTCAGCAACTTCATCCCTGCTGCCCAGAGAGTTTTATCTCTGGGGTGGTTCTTTCTTGTTGCTTTGTAGAGCTGAGAAAAAAAAACAAAAAACCCTCAAAAATCCCCAAACCAAACAAACAAAAAAAAAAAATCAAAAAAAACTCATAAGCAACAACAACAATAACAACAAACCAAACAACCCCCCCCCCCAAACTAACCAACCAGACAAAAAACCCCGTATTTTTTCCTGCCTTTTTCTTGGATTTACTTCTTTGTTTACAACACATCTGCAGTTTCATTTACTGATCACTTCCTTAGTGGCCCCTTCTAAACATGAATTTAAACACAACAGAGCCAGAGGAATACAATTACATGAGTGAATTTTCTGTATGTCCTGAATAAATTAGGGGAAGAAACTTGACTTTGCTTGCCAGCATGTTCTGTGGAAACACAGCTTAAACCCACTTAGATCACTGGTGGGAATTACATTGAAATGGAATTAGCAGAAAGGATTTTATATTAAAAATCTTGAAACCTGTCAGCCAACCATCATCTTTTTCTTCTCTCTACTCTTCTCCTCATCTGAATGTTGTTATTGCAAAGTTGTTGCCAGTGAGGGATTGTTAGGAGCAATTCCCTTGACTAATTGCAACCATCAGCCAACCCTCAAATTGATGGCTGGAGTGGTCTGCACTCAGGAGAACATAATTCCTTGGGGGCCTTGCATGGCAACGGTTGGAATTTGGTGTAGGTGGGTTGTCACTTTATTTGTTTGGATTTCCTTTGTCACAGTGTGTATGAATCACGTCTGTTTTAGCAAGGTTGATTTTCAGGTGTTTGGAAAATGCTGGTGTTCTGGTGCAAAGTGGTTGCTTGGACTGGGCACCTACAAGTGAAATGGAGTCACCCAAGATGTACATTATCTACTTCAAAGTGTGTGGCATCGAGGAAGTGTCTTTTAACATGTTTTCATTGACTGATGAGTTCACTGACTGAATTGCATTGACTGATTTGGAGGCATAAAGCAAAAGAGAGGATAAACTTCAATAGTTGAATTTATTTTTTCTGCAACCAGGGTAATTTGTTTTCTCAAGTTGATGACACCTCAATTTTCTGAATACAGTCACAGTCCCTTGGTTAAAATGAATTCTGACAGAGGATAGCAGACCTTAATTGCAGTTGCACAGCAGCTGTGGCTCAGTATAAAGGTGTGGTGTCTTCCCTTTGCTATCCCTCTGAAAGTTAACTTTTAAAGGAAACTGCAAAGTTCTATCTGGGATTATATTAAAAATATTGACAGGCTTTTCTGTACCCACTATATCCGTTTTCTATATCCACATTTCATGAGGTTTAAAGAATGTATCTCATTTTAAGGAATCATCTATAGCAGTGTGCAGGCATGTGACTCCCAGGAATGGTTAGGAATTTCCTTGGGCTGTCAGGTTATATTGTTACAAAGAATAATCTCCTTTTTTTGCACTTTTGAAGAAAAATACTAGCTTTTTTTGCAAGCTGCTACTCTGCCTTTTTTGTTTTTCCTGAAAAATATGTTACATATTTTTGGGGCTGCTGCTGTTCTTTTCATCTTCCAGGAAAGTTTTATTTAGTGTTGTTTACATGCACAAAAAATGTATTTGGAAATAATGGTTTTCCGTGATTATGTGGAAAGAAAATGTTTAATTTCAGTAGTGTAGCCAACTAGTAGAACAGCTTAAACACAGTAGAGAGGAGAAGAAGATAAAGACTTGCTACACAAAGGCTGTCCCTATTGATGAATCCAAAGGAGACGGATGGAATGTCAGTTTTTATTGACATTCAGTAAGATTAATTTATAATTTTATTAGATTGGCTTCAGGTTACTTTGGTGATCTTTTATGGGGCATCCTCTGTTTAGCTGATAATTAAAGGTGTTGGAAAATGGAGCATCTCCCCTGTTAACACGAGGAATTCATGGCAGGAATATTAGGTCGTTTCTGGGAGGTTTTTGGAAGTGGTGTCCAACACCTGAAGAGGTCAGAGTCTATCTCAGCACTGTGCCAGACGGCAGTGACAGAGACACGAAGACAGACCTTAAGCGGAATTGTCTCATTAAGGGAGAAATGCAGTGATAGTTCATTCTCCATGAGCAGCCTCAACCTTCACATTGTCTTTGTCTGCTGGTCCTGAAAATTGCTTTTGTGTGTTTGATCTGAAAAGTGTTCTTTGCAGGAGTCCTGGATTGCTTTAGACAGAAAATATCAGGGTGGTGAATTTTATACTTTTACTTGCAATCCACTTTGTACCCCACTAATACATATTGGCATTTAATCTGAGTCTGTCCTGCCTGGGCTGTGTGACCTGGTTTGCCAGAAGCAGATGGAGGGATCAGGACTTGAGCAGCAAAGCCTCAAAGTGATGTCCATGAGCATCCCAGTCCCTTTCATGGTTAATCACTTTACTCTTAACCTATCAAATGTCCCTTTTGACTATGACAGTCATCTGCACGCTGCATAAATAGATTACTGAAAGGCTTCAATATCTGTAGACCCTATGGCTTTCGGTTTGAAGACTAATGGTATTTATCTGCAAATATTTTAACTGTACAAAATGAGGAAGATATGAAAGAAAATGAAGCTGCACTTTGTGATACAAAGGGGCTGTGTGTCTCAAGAGACTATAAAGCAGTGTAATCCTTAATTTAGATTCTGTGGTACCCAGGTGAATAAAGTCGTACGATGCAAACTTCGTGACATTTCATTAAATGAATTATTTAACTGCTGATTGATTTTTATAATCCTTCTTGCATTTTATTTGATTTTTTTTTCCTCTTTTGTCAATGTGCAAGTCACTTTAAACAAATGGTTTTCCTTCAGTGTCAAACAGGAGCAATTAAACAGGAGATGGTGCTGGAATATGAAGGGCTCTTAGACAACTACATTGTTGTATTCCATTGGCATTTTGGTTTGGCTTTTGTGGCAACCAGTGAAGTGTAATTTACTTCTTCAAGCAAATTGTGAAAATGAGCCTCATGGAACAGGTCTTCATCCCCCCAGGGAAGGGGTAGAGGAGATGGCCAAGGCTCTTCCCACCTGAGACCAGACACAGGTTAGATAAGAAAGTCCAGGTAGGAATTTTTTTTCCATAAGAAGAGTGATTAAACAGTGGAAAAAGGACCTAGACAAGCTGAAGAAACTCCATCCTTGGGGATTTTCAAGCCTAACTGGGAAAGGCTCTGAGCAACCTGTTCAGGTTGAACTGCACTGAGCAGCAGGTTGGGCTCTGGATGGTCATTAAGACACAAAGAAAAGGATTAATTCAGTTCAAGGTTTCTTCTGGGCAGTGCATTAGTCAGAACATTGGCATTCTGCACAGGTAACAGGTGGATGTTTTGTGTCTGCTAACTGACAGTTTCCTTCTAAATATTTGTGCTAGATTGAAATGCCTCTCTCAGTGTAGAGCATGGCATGGAGTGGGCAGTGGGATTGCAGAGTACTCTGTGTGTCTGGTACACTGGTATCAATCCCTGCAGATAGTGCTCTACCTAACAGAGGTTGGTTGGTGACCAGGGTCTCAAGTACTGCATAGTGTTTCTAACAATTCAAGATTCTAAGGTCAAGTAACTGCAAAAAAATTCTGTGCCCTTCCTCAATATTTTAAAATTCAGTCTTGGTGATGGCATGAGAACCTTCATCTCGCTTCTCATTTGGGCTAAACTGACATAACATCTGTTTGTCACAGCTGAGGATCTGGCCCTGCATTGCCTGAAGTGGCCCGATAAGAGCAGCAGGTGCTGGAGCAGAAAATTAAAGACATCATATTGTTCTCAGGCAGTGATGGAGAATGAGCAAATGGTCAACACAGGCTCTTGAATTCCCAAGCTTTTCTTGAGAGTGCATTATAGAGCATTAGAGAACCACACAGGCTTGTTAAACATCCCTTTCTGGGAGGAAAACATTCATGACAGATAAAAACAGAGCTTTTCCTTGCCCTTTAGTGAGAGCGAGATAAGGTTTATATATATAAAATTGAAAGAATGCTTTCAACCACAGTACAGCACAAAAACTTCTGGAAGTTCTGAAATGACTGAGGAATAAAATGAGTTTATTGTGTTTCCCTTTTCTAGATATCTGAAATAGCCTCTCCACTACCAGGTTCCTGTAACAGAAATAAAATTAGTTGCTACGGTTCTGTACAGCCAAGCGTTGAACACACATATTGTGTGTGGCACAGCAATTAAAGTGTTGCTGGTGCTGGTGCTTGCCTGCCCCAAATAAATAATCACTTACAGTACTTATGTGACCAGGAAATGTGGAAAACTCCAGGTTGTTGGTGGTCACAGAGTCATGAAGGTTGGAAAAGCCCTCCCAGCCCATGGATCCCCCCTGTGCCCGATGCCCACCTTGTCCCCCAGCCCAGAGCACTGAGTGCCACGGCCAGGCCTTCCTGGGACACCTCCAGGGATGGGCACTCCAAACCTCCCTGGGCAGCCCCCTGCCAAGGCCTCACCACCCTTTCCATGGAGAAATTCCTCCTGATGTCCAACCTGAGCCTCCCCTGGCACAGCTGGAGGCCGTTCCCTCTCCTCCTGTCCCTTGTTCCCTGGCAGCAGAGCCCGACCCTCCCCGGCTCCCCCCTCCTGCCAGGGAGTTTTCTGCAGGTAGCCTCGAAGGTTTAGAAAGGGTTTGAGCTGGAGTGAAGCATCAGCTGCAGGGAAACAAAAATGTTTTTTTCCATGCAGTGAATTTTCCATTCAAATTCAGAATCCTTTTTAGTAGGGTGATACGCTTCAAAGTTTTTCTAATGGAAAGATAATTGGAATGGAAGAACTGCTTCAAGATTAAATGAGTTCCTTTATCCTGGTGTGTGAATAGTGTTGGGTCAGCAGCTTGCTATCAGATTTGGGGGGTTAAATTTTGGTAAAAAGATGCAAATGCATTTTTAGCATGTAATCTATAGTTACGATAAATTTTGTCACTTGGCATAGATTTATTCACGTGAAATAGAATGCAGATAGGCAGGCCTGTACAAATGTTGACAAAGTTTAAGTGGAGATCTTTCAATTTATTTTTCTATTTTCTTTTATGTTTATGTTGGCATTTCACCCATCTGTAAATAGAAAATCTTTCATTTTGAAAGTTGTTTCCAACTTAGATTAACTGCCCATGAAATTTATAAATTAGAGTTCTGTGAATAACTTTTTTTTTTAACCATGTTCCACATACTCCTTATATTTTGCACTTTTTTGTTCATTAAATTGAAAGATGACTGTAGGGACCAATACAAATAAGATGGGAACAGTTATTCATTAGCTTGCATTAGTTCTACTGCACATTGCTTTTCTTCCCTACTCAGTTCTTCTCTCGATTTTCTTTAACCTTACGGGGAGGAAAGAATGTGCCCAGACTGGAGCAGGGCACTTTTTAAGGGATTCTTAAAGAAAAAGAGCCATATACCAAGTTCACCTTTTTGGTTTCTGAATCTTTTTCTTGCCTGTATTTCTTTTTAGTCACCTTCAGATATCCTTACTAATTGAAAAGGTAATTCCTGAGGTAAAGTAGCAGGTTAAGACTTCTGTTTCTCTGCCCTAACAATCCTTCTTTTCACTGATTTATTTTAATATGAAAATAAGAAGTGTGCATGGCAAGAGAACTGTCTGAGTGCCCTGCAGAAGTCACTGCCCCAGAGGCTCAGAAGTGTTATTCCTGCGCTGATTTTATTTTCAGTTTACTTCAGCTGGAGTTCGTGGAAAGGATACAGCACTTGCAGGAAGTACTTTATAAATTGGTGTGAGGATAGCAAAGTAAAGTACAGTGAAGAATTTTTTCCTGATATCCAACCTGAGCCCCCTGTGGTGCAACTTGAGGCCATTTCCTCTTGTCCTCTCCCTTTTAAGGTGGGAGGGGAGACTGACCCCACCTGGCTACAACAGCCTTTCAAGCAGCTGCAAAGAGCAATAAGGTCTCCCCTGAGCCCCTTTTTCTCCAGGTGTCAATGAGACTAACATCTTTAAGATGTTAATTTGAATAAAAAGGTTGGTTTTTTTTTTCTGTGAACTTGCTTGTTTTTACATTTCTCACATGACATCTCCTTCAGGCATATTTTAGGTTAGTGTTTATTTTGCTGGCTCAGATGTGAAGGTGTAGTAGAGAGAGATGCACAGAGATTTAATCTATTTCTCTTTTTAAAAATCCAAGTGCTAAAAAGAAAAGCAGTGAGTACTGACCTGGTGTACGTGGTACATGTTTTGCAGCAGGACCATCCAGTTGTATGGAATAATGTCACTGTGATTCCACTTCCTAAACCTGGTTCCTGGGATAGCTGCAGGTGCTGTCTAAGGAGAACTTAATGTATTCCAGAAAGGGGAGTTCATGGCAGTGTGCACTCTGCTTATTTGGTCTTTTTGCTACCTCAGAAAAGCACTGTACATTTATTTGAAGTGTTTGCAAGGTTATTGTAACTGGAAAGTTAAAATATAGAGTATTACCTCTGAATGTGCAAGAAGTGTAAAGCACTGGCCTTAGTGTCATAAATACACAGTGAGAAAATACCTGGTTTTTATGTTCCATGACAGCACTGCAATAAAATATCCTCCTGTAATGAGTGAGGAACAAGTTTCATAGAGCTGAACTTTAAAACAAACTTTATTGCTGGAGCTGCTGTTATTTTCTAGAGTGAACTACAATGTGAGGAATCCAATCTCTTTCCCACCTTTTGTGAATTAATACTGTGGGTCATTTTAATTCTTACTTAATTTTTGTACTTGTATCTGCTTAGGAGCCAAATGGGATGAAAGTATGATTCATTAGTGCTCTCAAGTAGGAGAATCAAAAGCTGCTCAGAATTTAAATTGGAGCCCGCTAAATATTACACATAATTAATCTCATGTGAATGCCAGAAACTAAGGAGTTTCAATGTGTTAATTATACATAAAACATCTTTCAGTAAATGTCAGGTGACCCAGATGTTGCTGCATCCTGAGCAATCTCAGGACAGAAAGACCAGAAAATTGTAGAGGAAATTTGCACTTCAGGACTAAGAGAAGAGAGACGTTCTTTGATGCTGCTTTTCCTAAAAGGTGCAAACATTCCATGTTTTCTGGAGTCCCAGAGTCCTGTGTGTTGTACTGTGCCTGTGTCTGATGGCAGTTGTCCTCACTGCAGCTCCAGAAATGCCAGTGGAATGCAATGACTTTCTGCTTCACTGCCTGAGCCAAACACTTCAGTCTGTCATTTTGGGAGCTGCTGAGTTTGGCATTTCTTGGTCGTTTTGTTTGGGGTTACGTGGGCTCAGGTGTGCTTTTGCATGCAATTCACATAATTCCCTTGACTTCCAAGCTGCAGGAATATACTTTCTTCTGCAGACATTGCTGCAAATTCAGCAGAAGAAATTCCTCCCTGCGAGGGTGGGGAGGCCCTGGCACAGGTTGCCCAGAGAAGCTGTGGCTGCCCCTGGATCCCTGGAAACGTCCAAGGCACTGGGCTTGGAGCAACCTGGGCTAGTGGGAGGTGTCCCTGCCCACGGCAGGGGCTGGGATGAGATGGGCTTTAAGGTCCCTCCCAACCCAAACCATTCTATGATTCTATAAATGAGCTCTCTTAACCTCAGTGTAGTTTTTCATCACCTCCTAAGGGCTTGTCTCCTGAGGACATCCTTGGGGAACCAGCCTGTTGTGTTCAAGAAAGGAGATTTACTGCAAAATGACGGGTTAGCTCTTGCTTTGAGCAGCCTTGGGCGGGGCAGTGCTGTGAGGCTGAGGGGGCAGGAGAGGGTACCAGGATAAGGAGGAAGCCTGTGTGGGAGGTTTTAACCCTGAGCTCCTTGAAGGCTGTGGAGCCTGGAGGTCCACTGTTGTCTCAGAACAACACGCTTTGCAAAGCTTTGAAAAAGTGTAAGAAAAAAATCGTTACTTTCTTTATATCCTTCAGGCAGTAAAATTCAATTTTGTTTCTGCTGTTGAGAGTATTGTGCCCGAGCTGGAAAAAACTTTGTTTGTTCTAAAATGAAAATGATCAGAGCTTACAGAGGTTCTTCACTTGACTTTTTAAAGACTGTGTGTTTTACAACCCTCTTGAGTAAAAAAGAAAAGTGAAAGTAAAGGTGCAAGCAATGATCTGCTTGCAGTATATTCACAATTACAAGGTGAGGAAGCTCGTGAAGTCAGTGACTGTATTGAAACTCTTGAAAATGCAATTCACTCCTCAGAAAGTGTTTAATTTTAACCTTTTCCTGCTGCAGAGGTTTGCAGGAGGCTGTAAATATCATGTTGAGTTGCTAGCGAATGAGACATGATGATCCTGAGAGAATGGATTTTAATCCTCAAAAAAACCCACCAAAACTTTGGGTGTTTGACATCCAAAGGTATTTTACGTTGATTATTTTGTAATGTAACGTGTTTGCCTCAGAAGTTGTATGTGTATATATAAAATAAACATTATTGCAGTTCTAAGCTACATTTATACAGTTAGTATGTCTCATGATGCTGGAGAAAATTTAGAAAAAATATCACTGACTATTCTTGTTGTACAGAAAAGCATTTCATGATGTGAAGCAAGAACTCCAGGGAATGAAACAGATTTCCCCTTAGGCTCCCACATTGACCCTCACATTGCCAAGACAAGGAGCAGTAAAAGGTGCTCCACAAGGTCCCTGCTGAGACCAGGAAAGAGCCAGAAACATCTGGCAGAAAACGAAATCCAGATTTTTGCATCTGCCTACTGCCCTTGCCAAGCTATGCCACGTGAAGGCTGGAAATTGCCTTTAGGTGTTGGAGTTTTTTAATGTTTTTAATAAAAAAAGTTGAACATCTTAGATTTTATTTATTTTTTTTTTTTTTTAGAAAAAGAAATTGCACCGTTGCAGAAAGAATCAATATCAAGCTAACCCTTAAAATTATAGAGGTCGCAGTGCAGTTTAATTTTAAATTCTAGTGCCATTTGGGAGAAAAGCTTATTTCTCCAGTTTTGGGCATAGTGGGATCCTTCTGGAATGGTGCAGAGAGTGAGGAAGGAAGAATTGAGTGCTGAAGTTGGATTTAAGTTGAAGCTGAAGTACTTCTAGATTTAATATCCCTCAGTACCTTCAAGGTGGTATTAAATATGATTTTGGAGAGGTTAGAAAGGAATAACCAAGTCCTGTGTGCAAAGAGTCCTTTTCCTGAAGCAGAAATTTCAAGACTTTATGTTAAATTTCTCACACTCTTGTTCCATATCTTTAATTTTTTTCCTTTAATCACCCACCTCTCCCTGTGGCTGATGTGTTCCTGAGGGGGATGGAACTTCTCTGTGCTCCTCTGCAGCTGCTCCTCCAACACACCCACGTTTTCACCCCAGGTGTGTTGAGGTTTAGGCACCCCAGAGAGCTCTGGTTCCACCCATCACATGATAGAATTATTTATCTCCTGTTATGACAATCCCAAAATCTACAGCCCTCACTCACACAGTAATTCTTGGCACTGTTACATTTGTTAATGCAGACACTGTTCTAAGGGAACCCTTCCTCTGTAGGAATTTGTCCCAATTTTTTCCTCACAAACTACGTCACACTAGGAAATTTTTCAGTTCAGAATTAAAAAACAGAAGTTGCGAAATTCAAGGACTTTATTTGTTAACAATAAAAGTGCAGTTATTAAAATAGCTGCCAGCAACAATGTATCATATCTGTTTCGTGGTACTTGATTTATTTAATACAGTAACATGCATAAATTAGATCTTAATAGATTCATTAAAAAAGGCAAACAACAACAAAAGTGTGGTATGGCACTGGAGGACGAGCTTTAGTGGTGAACATGGTGCTTGTGCTGGGTTGACCTTGGTTGGACTTGATGATCTTAAAGGTCTTTTCCGGCCTTAGTGATTCTGTGACTCTGTAATGGCTTCGTGGACACAAAGGCATTTTCTAGTGGACTGTACATCCATATTTTCAGTTCACATATCTTCACATATGTGCTTCCCATGGTCCTGTTTCACATTCCCTTTCCAAGCAGTCCACAAATGTCCATGTGTTTTCAGGAAGGGTTGGAGATGTTTGTCACGACCCTGTGCCACTGCAGTTGTTCTGAAAGCAGTGACTGTTGGTTAAGAAAAGGTAAATAAAATGTTGCTTGTAGAGTACTTGTAGTTATTACAGCATTTTTCCCTAAGCAGAAGTTAAATTTATTCTTTAGGAGCAAAATATAAACTTAAAAGCAAACAAAAAAAACCTAATCAAGACACCCAGAAGGTTTATGCTTTTTATTTGACTCTGTTACATTTTGCTCTGCTACAGCATTCTCTGGAGACAAAATACTCCTGTTTCTTGTGAGTGGCACATGGATTTTAGGGCTGCAGCTACCTCGAGTAAGCTTTGTTCCCTCCTTTTGCTCTACTGAATATTCAGAGGAAGTGTAAAGGTCTGTACACGGAATTTTTTACCCTAATGGTGTTTGCTGTTGCTGAAGGTCTGTCAGTGCACGTGTGACTGGGAGCTGTTGCTGCTGTGGCACAGAAATAGGTGTTACGTTAATTGGCTGGTTCTCTGCTTCCACAACTTCATGAGAGGGTTGGGAACAAATGCTGCCTCCCCCTGTGCTGCCTCTTAAAACTGGTTGCAATAACTGTAAGTCAGGAGCTGAGTCAATACTTATTTTCTTTTTCCTTGAGCTGTACCCTTATGGAGCTCTTTACTTTGAATAAATCACCCAATAAAGCAAGGAAATTTCCATAATCCTTCTCCTACCCCCCAAACAAAAGGAAAAGGTAGGATTGCTCTGCATCTTCTCAGTAAAAAAACAACCAAACATGCCAGCACTGCTGCCTTGATGGAAATTAGGAGGCAGGTAGGGTTTTCTGGCACTGGTCTAGACATGGCTGGATTTTGCAGCAACCAAGGTTTTGTACAGTCCTAAAATACCCTTGGCAGTTTCTGATGGGGTACATGAGCTTTAGAAGAGCCCAAGCAGCAAGAGAAAGGAATTTATAGATGATGAAATCTAACTAAAGAAAAATAATCAGCAGCATAGAGAGAAAAAGAAAAGGACTGAAAATGGGTGGGTGAGGGGGGAACAAAGATGCTGCTAAAGGAAAGTCCTGCAATTGCTTTCTGAAACTGAAGTGATGCATGGAGAAATTCTTTCAAAAAGTTCTTGTCCCTTATAGTGTGGGTGGGTTTTGTTTAGTTTTCCAAAATATTGATAGGTTAGACATGTTTGTTTCCATCCTGATTTTTGCACTGCAGTGTTTGATTTGGATGTTCTACTTTACTCTGCCCCTAATTAGTGTCTCCAAGATTCACCCTTATTCAGTCTTTACAATTCTAAATTAATTGGGCCAGATTCTGAGTTTAGCTTAACTTGGCTGGATGTCCATGAGGTGTGGCTTGAGTTGCTCCATGGCCATCACACAAACCAATACTGTTGCACTAATAATAGAGGAGTCATTTTATCACTGGTGGGGTTTTACTTACTTTGTACCAAGTGAGCCTCTTGCTTTTCACGGTCTCTTCCTTCTGACATAATTTAAGGTTTTCTTGAAGCCAATGTATATTCCATCTAGTAAAAGGGCTCTTTTTTTTTCTCCTATATTCTGCCCTGCCAGGGTGTGTGTGCCTTTTGTGGATATAACCCTTCTCTGTGTTTGTGTCCTGTTATCTGAATCGAGCTGTGTCACAGGGAAAGCTCTCAAGGCCAAGTCCCCGTGTTTTCTGGATAATGAAATGCTTTGCATTTACTTGCCTGTGTGAGTAAGCCCAGGAATTCTTTCAGCTTGATTCTTTAGTGAAGAAGTGCAGGAAACAAAGGGGTGTGCAGCCTCCTTTTTCTAGCATCTGGTAACTCTCTGTTCCCATGAATGTACAACTTGGCTGCCAGGAATAACGGCTTTCCTGCTGCAAGCAGGGAAATACAAACAGATTGGCTTGCTGGGAGTGCAGGTCATTATCAAATGGAAGGATTGAGTGTGAATCCACAGTAGAGGCTATTATACTCAATGGCAGCTGCTGCTTCTCTGCTGACTGATTGGAAGTCTTTAATATCATAGAATCTCATAATGCTTTGGGTTGGAAGGGACCTTGAAGTTCATCCCGTCCCACCCCCTGCCATGGGCAGGGACACCTCCCACTAGCCCAGGTTGCTCCAAGCCCCGTCCAACCTGGCCTTGGACACTTCCAGGGATCCAGGGGCAGCCACAGCTTCTCTGAGCAACCTGTGCCAGGGCCTCCCCACCCTCCCAGGGAACAGTTTCTTCCCACTATCCCATCTAACCCTGCCCTCCTTCATCCTAAGGCCGTTAAGGTCATTTGCTGCACTGCGGTTTGTGAGTGTTGGCACTGCTGCACATCTGGCCAGCCCAGGTGGGCTGTGTCAAACCTCTCATGGCTTTTCACAGTGTTGTCCATAGTTTCTGTTATCAGTAGATTCTGTTCCAACATGAGGCCCTCAGACTGGAGAGGCCATCAGGCATCTGCCCTTCCAGCAAGCTGTGCCGGATAATCCTCCTGCACATTAATCAGGATGATCTTAAATTGAGCAGGTCATTTTGTTCCTGTGTTCCCTACAGCGAGGCTGCTCTGAACATCCTGCCTCAAACTGCTTGTGGCTCTTTTAGACACATTTATAATGCTGCCCAGAAGCTTCGTTTTGCTTAGCTCAGTTTATGTTTGCCCTTCGCACAGTTGGTGTGTATAGAGAGCAGCAATACAGTCTCTTGGCCTTCATTTTATCAGATTTAAGAAGTTAAGCCCATCCTGCCTTGTTTTTGTTAAATATTCTCTAGGCATTTACCCCTCCCTGACTTTGTATACTTCTCTTCACCCCCTGTGCACTCCAAAAAGATTAATTTCAAGTACAGAGACCAGACAAGAGGTCGTACTGAAGATGAGAACTCACACGTTACTCCTCAGGATCTCAGCGGTCCTCTGGCTCTACCTGAAACCAGGCAAATGGACTTTGCAAAATGAAACAGAAAAGCTGAGGACTAAGCAAAGAATTTTGTGGCTCCCACGTAAGGAATTTGGGAAAATGAGGCATTGATTTCTAAAATCACATACACAGTTGGTGTGTCTTGGTATGCGTGTGCAGTAACATATGAGTATTTCTGACATCATATCTGACAGATATGATTCAATATTTTTTATTATAAAAAATAAAGCACCATATTTAAGTGTTGAGCAAGATCCAGAGCCAGCCGAAGCTGTTCTGTCAGGTTTTACTTTATCTACAAAATAATTTGATCATATAGACAGATTATATTAAATTTGGGTTTGTGTGATTTTTTTTCAATCAGTGGTAAATTTTCTGTGATCTGATGTTTCTAGGCTAGGCAGTCACCTGCTAAGTTTTCAGCAGACATTTGAAATGTACCAAGACAAGACTCACTTTCTTAATCTACCGATGTCACCGAGTTTTCAACTTTCCTCTGGCACAATAAGCATTCAAACATCCTACAAGAATGTTTCCATCTGACATTTGTGGATGCTTCTGCAGATGATATTATTCAGTCTGTCTTCTTGTCTGTCACTGCAAGTGCTTCAGACAGCAAATGCTTCCAAGCTCAGTACAGCATTTCTTTCCTTGGCTTTGCCAGAAAAGATGCTGCTGCTGCTCCATGGAACTGGCTCCAGGGTTGTGGTGAACCTTGGAGCTCCATGTGCATGTCCTGGGTTGGAATTTAACTTTCTGCTGGGCTCTCTTGAGGCATGCTTTGAACTGGTGCACTTCTGCCTGGTGTATATTATCATGGAATCCTAGAATGGTTTGGGTTGGAAGGGACCTTAAAGCCCATCTCATTCCACCTCCTGCCATGGGCAGAGAGACCTTCCACCAGCCCAGGTTGCTCCAAGCCCCGTCCAGCCTGGCCTTGGACACTTCCAGGGATGGGGAATCCACTGTGCCACATCCTGAAAGTGACCACGTAGGGAAGAATTTCTTCCCAATATCCAGTGTAACCCTGCCCTCTGGCAATGGGAAGCCATCCCCCCTTGTCCTGTCACTACCTGCCTGTAAAAAACATCTCTCTCCTGTCTTTTTCCAGGCCCCCAAAATCAGAGATTTGATCGTTAATGTAGCCTTTCTCCAGTGTCTGTGGTATAAATCACATGTTGTAACCCAAAATATATTTTGCAGCATTTTTTTTTTAGTTAGGAGAGTGGAGCCTTCAGAAGGTCTAATGGGTTGGTCAATGTGTAGTCTGCTGTTGTAAAGAGAATTCCATTTTCTCATGTTTATGGCTCAGACTCTGTGCTGCTCTGCTGCTGCTGAGCACTGCACGAGAGCTCAGGAGGGACTGTCTCCTTTAGCAGGGCAGTTTCTTAGTGTTGTGCAGTGAATAAAATCTAGAATCCCGCTCTAAAGGACAAGATATATTAGGTTGATCCATAAACTGGTTTTGTCCAACCTGTAAAATTTTTTGAGGAGGAGATCCTCTTGAAAAGGTATTGTGCAGTCATGTGTTATATAACAGAAAACATACCCAAAGGGGCACAAAACTGGTTTTAGTAGGAGCCTTTTTCTGACAGTTCTTCTCAGGGGTTGGCATTTTAGCCTAATTTGTGCTTTTGTAAGTCACGTGCTCAGAATTAACTTTGCTGTTTTAATATTCATCACTAAATGCATCTGGAGAACTTGGCAGTGTTTTTGTACTTAGTAAAAGTGCAAAGTGGATTTGTAACTTTAGTTCAGTTTCAGTGTTTTAAGTACAGTTTTGTTTTACTTCCTTGTGTCATGTAATTCCAAAACAATGCACTAGATTTGACACCTTTGATGAAAATAATCCTCAATAAAAATTTGTGATTATTGTTTAAATTCTCCACTGGGCTCCAAGGAGAAATTGGCCATCCTGTTCAAGAATTTTTATGCTGGAATTTGAAATCACAGAATCCTAGAATGATTAGGGTTGGAAGGAACTTTAAAGATTATCCAGTTCCACCCCTTGCCAAGGGCAGGGACACCTTCCACTGTCCCAGGTTGCTCCAAGCCCCGTCCAACCTGGCCTTGGACACTTCCAGGGATCCAGGGGCAGCCACAGCTTCTCTGGGCAACCTGTGCCAGGGCCTCCCCACCCTCACAGGGAAGAGTTTATTCCTGACATCTACTCTAAACCCTTGGTGTCTGACTTTATTGCTGAAACATGGTTGCTCAAAGCAAATTTTATTTAGCCAGGCTTTACAGGTGGTGCTGTTTTGTGCTTTATGAGCTGTGGGTTGGTACTAAAGTGTAGTCCCAGGGCTGGGATGGATTACCTTTAGAGCAATTAAAGATAATCTGCCTGAGTATGGATCTTCTGTAGGATCTGAGTCCTGTTTTCCAGAGCTCCTGCATGGCCAGTTATGCCTTATTCTAAACTGGTAGAGATGATTAATGTTTGAATACATTTATTTTTAAATGTATTGCTTGGATTTGAATCTGGGTTAAATTGAAACCTTGCCTTGAATAGTGTCTGTGGCAAAGATTCAGTACCTTAAATGGCTTATTATTTTTAACTTGGTATATAGAAACTTTTCACATATGTTGCTAATTATCACTAAAATCACTGATGACTTTTGCTAAAATACTGTTTCACTTAAATAATTTTCATCTTGTGTTAATCGATGTTCCAAGCTTAGATTTCTTGAACAGATGCATGTGATTCCCTCTAGAAAACGTCTTTAAAATGGTTCTCAGCTGTTGTGAGATTTTTCTTGTGGTTTTTTTTCTGGTGTGTGGTTTTTCTGGTTTTGGTTTTTGGGTTTAATGTTCTTGCTCTTCAGCACTTGAGTTGCCTTGATCTGAAAAACTCAAATTACTCAATAAGTGCCAACCCCCTCTTTGAGGAAAGATGTGTATTTTGAATTTTATGTAGTGAGAAGCAACACCACCTGCTTCAGACACCACAGCGTTTTGGACAGTGTGAATGTTGAGGTGCCTTCAAATTTAAGAAGGAAAAGGGTTTCTGAGGGACAGATTGTTTATGTGGTGGAATCTACTGGTGCTGGACGTAGCTCGAGTGCCATTCTGTTGATTCAGGGAATAGAAAGAAGTTCCTAATCCAGTTTCCAATGCTTAGGTGGACTGTAAATAGAACCAAGAGAGCTGCTGTGTGCTCCACACTTCCTGGGTGTAGTTTCAAAAGCAAGTTTCCAGTCACATGTATGAGAATGGCTTGAACTAAATTATTCCAAGAATTTTCTAATATTAAAGTCTGTGTTGGCCTCCCTGGTTTTACCCATCTGACAAAAGAGTTTTTTCCCCAAAAACTGAAGGTGACCACACTTTCTTTGAGTTTCTGTTTTTATTGTTGCTGTCCCCTTTGCTGGAATGGGCTCTGTTTTATATTTAACTATGCTGCTGGTGACAAAGCATAGGCTGCTCCTACCTCTGCAATTTCTGTCCAAGTTCCCAACTCAGTTTTTTTCCAGTTGTTATTTTAATACCATTTAGTAGCTCATTATTTCCATAAATTCTCTACTTTGGGTGCCCTGCTGGCACCAGCTGCCGACAGAGGTCCACAAGTGCCCTGATGTGCACAACAGAGGTATTTTATAATGAGTCCTCTCCTCCTGACCTCACCCAGGGAATTACTTTTAGCAGTGGAAAATGCAGGGCTCTCCCCCAACTCCTCCTTTGTTAGCTGAGACAATGCAGCTGCACTCAAATACCTTTTCAGTACAGGGTATTTTGCATTTCTTCAGTTATGCTGCCAAGTTATAAGGAAAAGATGGTTCTTCACAGCTGAACTGTGGAATTCCAAAGAAAAGCCTTGTCTGTTCTTAAAAGCACAGAAAGGACAACAGCCTCTCTTAGACCTTATTCAAAACAACAGAGAAGAAACCAGGATCTTTTAGGGTGAAACATGCTCTGCAACATAAGTATTAACGGAACCATTTGGGTTTCTTTTTCCAGAAGTCAGTGTCTGGAATAATGTGTGAAGAACTTGGAAAGTGATTAAGGATGTGCTACTATCTTCATCCTGCTATCAGTCACCATTGTATCATAAAACATTCTGTCTAATTTAGCATATTAAAAGGCAATATATTTATTCTGTTTATTGTGAAGAATAGAAAGGAAATGAAAGATCTCTTGAAAGATTTTTGGCCCTTTATAATTTCTCCATTTTCTGCCAAGAGTTAAAGAAATAATAACAGTAAAGCTGCTGAAATGATATACAGATCTTATCTCAAGCATGACTGTTACATTGTTTTTTGATTAGCAATAGTAGATATGTAGAGACTCCTGGCTGTGTAATCGTTTGGATTATGTCTGTCCTTTGTGGAAACAAAATTGCTCAGTTTAAGTCCAGTTGTGAATAACAGAAGAGTGTGAAATCTCAGTCATCTTTAAGGAGCTGTAGTGCTGATCTGGACTGTGTGTGTGCATCTGCCTCCTTTACTGGGTTAGAGAAGGGCAGTCACAGAATCCCAGAACGGTTTGGGTTGGAAGGACCTTAAAGCTCATCCCATTTCAGCCCCTGCCATGGGCAGGGACACCTCCCATTAGCCCAGGTTGCTCCAAGCCCCGTCCAACCTGGCCTTGGACACTTCCAGGGATCCAGGGGCAGCCACAGCTTCTCTGGGCAACCTGTGCCAGGGCCTCCCCACCCTCACAGGGAGGAATTCCTTCCCAATATCCCATCCAACCCTACTCTGGCAGTGGGAAGCCATTCCCCCTTGTCCTGTGGCTGTCTGCCCAGATAAAAAGTTCCCATGAGGTGGGTACTTTCCCTGATGGGTAACAGCTGAGTTTCTTGATGATAACAGTGGTGTAAGAATTCACTTTTTAGTGATCACTGGCTTTCATCATTCACTTCCTCTGCTGGAGGAAACAATCCATGTGAGGCAATAAACAGAACTGCTGTTTAGATCTATGAATGTCTATCTAAATTTATACCAGTTATTTTCAGTGATTTAAAGATCTGCCTCAAACATTTTCTGGACCTTCAGGGATCCTTGAGTATTTGCCTCTAAGTGTTTGAGTTTAGGACCATGTCTGTAATCATGTCTATAATCTAAAATCATGTTGACCTCTTCCTTTAAGCACTTGTTTTTTGTTTGATTTTTTTTAATGTTTATGTTGAAAACTTAGGAAAATTGCTATCTAACTGTTATAATTAAAAATCAGATACTAATTTCAGTCTGCATCATACTGCAAAAAGTCCCCTCTAATGATGGGGGAATGCTTCTGGCATGATTATGTAGCTTCAGGCACAGAGGAAAACCCCTTAATTAGCCTGGAGAAAATAAGTTGCTGTGTCTGAGTCTTTGCAAGGTGCTTAATTTGACTACTTGTCTCTGGCTGCAGGTGCCACTAATGCTGAAAAAAACCCCATGTTGTAGAAAATTTTAAATTTTTTAATAAGAAAGATTAAGAGAAAGACTAAATTATTTCCTTAATTAACTTTTTTTTTTGTATTTTTCTCTGTGATGTTAATATATAAATATGTTGGTTCACCTTTGAACATCAAAACTGCCTCTTAGCAGTGATGGCTAGGCTTTCTTCCTTTCATCTATTCTTAAAATAATTGTAATAGTTATTAATATTATTTGATTGTTAACAGTGGAACACACTGATTTCAGAGATGCTTGTTGGCCTGTCTGATGACTTTTTTTATTTCAGTACACATTTCCCAGTAATTTTGTTTATCACCACATCAATGACATTCCTCAGCTCTTGCAATCCTTTAAGACTGGGGCTCTGTTTTCAGAATTCAAACAAATATTGCCCTTTTTAGGGTTATTTTTCTCTTTTAAATCAGTGCAGAGCAAGGTAGGAATACTCATCAATTTAGAGCTTCCTGTCAAGTTTTATACACACTGCTTAAAGTCTAAATCAGTTAGAAATTCATCATTCAGAAATCATTGCCACTTAAAGGAATGTATATCCTTTCTATGGGCTAGACATGAAAAGCCCTGAAGGAAAGCAGATGCTTTTGGAAAGGCTTGATTAGATACCTGGGCTTGCAGTGGGAGATGTTTTCTAAAATCAGTTCTATAACAGTGAGCTTTACAAATACCTTCAAACTTCTTGATCATGAACAGTTTCAAGGTAGTTTGATAATTCAGACTTGCTGCTATACCCATTTTTTTATCCCTGTCACTTTTTTGTACACTAGAGTGATAGTTATTTTTTATTACCATCATGTATATGGCTGTTTATGTTTTTGATTGTGTCTGAGCACAGTGAGATAAATGGAGGCTGTTGAGCAGAGCAACTGAAGATGGCAGTGACCAGCTTTAAGACATCTCTGGATCCAGCACTTCAAGGGAGTTAAGGGAAATAGGGGAGCTTTGGGACATTCCTTTCCTGGAATACACCACCAACACACCTGCCAAGAATCAAGGGGCTTTTTAGCCACCTGACCAATTTCTGGATCTGCTTCCCAAAACATTTGGGGTAGAGATCCACTGAAGGACCCCACTGAGCCGGCCATGTGCCTTGGGGGCAAGGAGGGCAGTGGGATCCTGGGCTGCATGAATGAGGAAGAGCATTGGCAGCAGATCCTGCCCCTCTGGCCAGCCCTGGGCAGGCACATCTGCAGGGCTGGGCCCAGCTCGGGCTCCTCAGCACAGCAGGGCCAGGGAGCTCCTGGAGCGGGGCCAGCGCAGGCTGCGGAGATGCCCAAGGGATGGAGCAGCTCTGGGAGCAGCAAAGGCTGAGGGAGCTGGGGCTGGTTAGTCCAGAGAAAATAAGAGGGGATCTCATAAATTCCTATAAATATCTCAAAGGGGGTGCCAGGAGGATGGAGTCAGACTCTTTTCGTTGGTGCCCTGCAACAGGAGGAGGAGCAATGCCCATAAACTAAAACACAAGTTCTGCCTCAACATGAGGAAGAACTTCTTTCCACGGAGGTGGCAGAGCACTGGACAGCTGCCCAGGGAGACTGTGGAATCTCCCTCTCTGGAGACATTCCAAACCCACCTAGACCTGCTCCTGTGTCACCTGCTCCAAGTGAGCCTGCCTTGGCAGGAGGGTTGGACTGGATCATTTCCAGAGGTCCCTTCCAACCCCAGCAATTCTGGGACTCTGTGAATATTTATTGTGCCCGCAGGTGCCCTTCTGGTGGGCTGTGTATAATGCAGACCTAGTGCTTTTTTGGCTAATACTGTACTGCCTCATGCAGTTTGGGAATCCCTCTTCCAGGTGATTTTCACCTGCTAGGAGCAACAGCATTAATCCTCGCCTGAGTGGGGTGAGCAGGAACTGGAACAATTTCCTCAGGTGATTTCAGTGTGCTCTTGGAAATTGTTTTGGCACCCAACCATTTTGGGCTCAGGACACTGGAAATTATTCATAAAGCCACCTCCCATCAAGGACAAGCTTCACCAGCAGCTTTATTTAGAGAAGGCGCTCGTTCTCCAGTTTGCAGGGTGGGAAGTGGAAGCAGCAGCATCCTGGGTCATCTCTGCACCCTCAGGGCTGACAGGTCCTGCTTTCAACATCATGTAATTACTGTTTGGGAGTTGAATTACTTAGTGTTCTGTATTTCATACCCAGTGAAGGGATGAATTTTATTTACTGCCTCAAGAGGTGGTTATTTCATGTGTGAATAGGTATATATCCATGGAGAGAGCTTTTCAGTTACTGCCCTTGTGCTGCCAGGATTTGTTTCTTCTATCCAAGGAATCGATTATCTTTCTTGAGTAGGGGAAGCCATATAAGCTGTGCTTGAAGGATGTAAAAAGTTTTGGGTTTTTTTGTTGTTTTTTTTTTTTAATTTCTAATCTCATGTGCCATGAAAACGATTTTATTATAAAATGCCACATTGCCTTATCCCCTCTTACAATTTCACTCCTCACAGGCCATTCTGAGTCCCATGTTCTTCACAAATCTGGGAACAATGGGAGAAAGGAGTCTGCTGGGTTTTAGTCCTTCAGTGATTTGTAAAATCTCTCACAGTTACATTAGTTTAAGTAGACGCTATAAAAAAGTTAAAAGAAGCTCTGTACTGAACTCTGTGAAGTGATGTTGGTCTGGGTAAAGCACTGGGTTTAATTCCTAATCTATTTTATTTCCTACAGGGCTTTAATGTTATTATTTGTAGCTAGAAAGACATGGTTGACCTAGACTGGACATATTTTAATCTCATGAAGAAAAAGTTTCAGTATTTATGATCTTGCATTAATTGGGTGATTAGTTTAGTTTTAAACACTGGCTTAGGTGACTTTACATTAGTGCACAATGGCAAGAGCTAAAAGAAGGAAAGACAATCCTGAGGTCCCCACACTACCTGCAGTGTAAGTTCTCAGAATGTTAATTTTATTATGCAACTAAAATTAACAACTATAAAAAATACACCAAATTTCTTTGGATCCTTTTTTTTGCCCTAGTTAGTTAATGAAGTTTCGGGTTTAGTTTGAAACTGGTTTTTAAATTTATCATCAGTGTTGTCGTATTTTGGTGAATTTTGGTTTTGCTTGCTTTGGTTGGTTTTTTTGTGGTTGCTTGGTTTTTGTCACCATGAAAGAAACCCCTTTTATAAAACATAATAAGGAGAAACCATTTTAATAAGATGATTTTTCTTGTGAATCTTTTTACATGTATTCAGTAGGATGACTTCTACCTTTTTGTTTGTTTTATCAGCAGGGCAGATTTTTTTTTTATTTTTTTTTTGTTGTTTTGTTTTTGTTTTAGTTTTAGTTTTTGAAAACACAGCCATGTCTGTTGAAAACAAATTAGAGTTGAAGGTCAGAGTGTCAGTTCTGTTGTTGTTATGAGACATTTTTAAGAGCTGAATCTCAGCTGCATTTAGAATCACAATAAGCAAAATTTAGTTGGAGGATCCAAGTCAGGATGCTGGTTAAATTTCCAGGTTGCCCTGTGTGGGGTCAGAAGGGGGTCTTGATGATCCTCACGAGTCCCTGACAACCCTGGATTCTGTGATTCTAGAAGGAGATTTTACAACTGTTGCCAAAACAATCAAACAATTTAATTTGCTTCAAATTCACTTCAGGGTTTGGTTTTGTTTTGTTTTTTTTTACTTTGAATCACAGTACATTGAAAATCAAACCTGTCATTCAGGCTGAGAATGCAGCATTTCAAAGATTTCCATACCCTGGAGGTTTAACTTTCACCTGTTATGAGGATGATATCTGGGCAGCTGCATAAATTTTTGGATGTTAAAGAGACTGCTGTCCCTTGTACAAAGCTGAGGCTTTCTCTGAGCATTAGAAGACAATGAGCAGCCCATGTGGGCCTCAACCTCCCTCCTGCTGTCATAAACACAGGTTAGTCATTGACTCTCTGATGTTTAAAGAAGATATCCAAGAAAAATCACTCAGCTGGAACATGGGGGAATGGTGTTGTGTTGTCTCTATTAGTGCATGAAATCAGGTATTGAAAAATCTGTCTGGTTTCCGTAACTTTGGGTTTGGAATTAAATTGCTACAGCTTATTTATGTGCAGAAATAAGGTCAGTAGATCATCAGGGGGCTGAAAGATTGTGTTTGACTTTCTCTGTTTGATCTCTGAAGGCCTTTACTTCAACTGGAATCACCCTTCTCCTTTTCTTGTGCAGACAATACTCCTTCCTTCCTCCTCTGTTAAGAATAACTGTGAACAGATTGGAAAAATCTAAGTTATGCTAATAATAAATTAAAGATTTTAAAGAAATCTTGGCTGATCAATATAATGTAGTTAAGTATGTAATTACTGAAAACTAGATCTGGTGAGCCTTTATAGGTTTTGGAACTGGAGTGACAATTGAACATGAATAGTTTTGGATTACAGAGCGTTTTCATGTAATTTCTTCCATGGTCTGTTTTTCCAAAAGTAATTCTGCACATTTGACTCTGCATTTTACCCAAGTTTGCAGAGTATCAACCTGCTTATATCTTGGGATGACGGTAGATGGAAAGCATTCCTTCTTACATCTCCAAGCATGTGCCCAGGCACCTTCCAAGAGAAAAAATAAAGCTCTCCAAGAGCCATGAAGTCTGGGCTGTCACAGTCACAGCTTGCTCTGCTCTTATATTTTGACTATTCATAATATGCACCAAGTGCAGCTCGTTGCCGTTAGTGCATTGGTGTCAACTTTGGGGTTGTGTTGCACTCTCCCACTCTGTGGTGTTTATAGAATCATCAGGAAATCACAGACTGGTTTTTAGTTGGAAGGGATCTTAATGATCATCTCGTTCCACCCCCTGCCATGGGCAGGGACACCTCCCACTGTCCCAGGTTGCTCCAAGCCCCGTCCAACCTGGCCTTGGACATTTCCAGGGATCCAGGGGCAGCCACAGCTTCTCTGGGCAACCTGTGCCAGGGCCTCCCCACCCTCCCAGGGAACAATTCCTTCCCAATATTCCATCTAACTCTACCCTCTGGCAGTGGGAAGCCATTCCCCCTTGTCCTGCCACTCCAGGCCCTTGGAAATAGTCTCTCTCCATCTTTCTCCATCTTCAGGCCCTGGAAGGCCACAATTTGGTCACCCTGGACCTTCTCTTTTCCAGGTTGAACAATCCCAACTCTCCCAGCCTTTCCTCCCAGCAGAGCTGCTCCAGCCCTCTGATCACCTCGGGGCCTCCTCTGGACTATCTGGATCCAACAGGTCATAGTGTTGTGCTGCTGGAAAGCCTGGTTTTACTGCCATTAGTGATGGCAAAATAAGAAAAAATGGCATGGTGCTGCAAGACTGCACCAATTTTAGACTTTATATTTATTTAACTTTTTTTTTTTTTAAATTATGTTTGTAACAGAAATTAAAAGTATTACATTAAAATTAGAGATGAGCAGGTGAACTGTTATGCCAGTTATGAAATATCCAAAAATATCTTCGGGCATAATAAGCAACTTCATTACATTAATGCAAAATATTTTCATATCATTAAAAATTAAAGAACGATCCAAATGTTATTTTAGCTCCTAGAAAGAAAATAAAATCTTAATTTTTTTAAAGTTATTCCTGTGTTTTTAGATTAAATGTTGCCTGCACAGCATCTTCAGAGCATTTCACTGATCTCAGAGAAAACACTGTACAGAAAATATCATCAAGCTTGAAAGGAAATAGCTGTCTGAATTACTTTTTGTCTCCTCCCTCTGCACTTAATATTAAATTATTTTAATAATTGTCAGAAACAACTACAAAGCAGTGCTGCACAACTTCTGCTAATTTGAATTTCCTCAGAAACTGCATTGTTGTTTTCACTTGAAAAAAACCAAACTCTGCTTGCTAGAAATAGTGATGAGCTGCACAGATTAGAGTGATTGTCATGGGAACGTTTTATAATTCATTGAAAGTGTATCATAATCTTACTGTAGTTCAGTTTCCTTGTGTGGACTGTGAATCTAATTTCTAAAGCTGTGCCTGTGCAATGGTTATAGGACAGGCTTTTTGTGATTTAAATGTGCAATGCATTTTCAGTTTATTCTGCATGTCCCGTGGGTCAGGGGCTTGACTTGGGGGCAGGTAGCCTGAGCTTTAGAGGTGTGGTTTTCATATTATAATGAGCTAAGGGCACAATTTTAGCTAGCTCAAGTAAAACTTATAGTACATTGCCAAACATGGTGTCACATGTCTAATTCAAGGTCTCTGTTGCTGTTCTCTTTTTACTTGTTTCAAAACTATTATCACAGAGTCACAGACTGGTTTTAGTTGGAAGGGATCTTAATGATCATCTCGTTCCACCCCCTGCCATGGGCAGGGACACCTCCCACTAGCCCAGGTTGCTCCGAGCCCTGTCCAACCTGGCCCTGGACACTTCCAGGGATCCAGGGGCAGCCACAGCTTCTCTGGGCAACCTGTGCCAGGGCCTCCCCACCCTCACAGGGAACAATTCCTTCCCAATATCCCATCTAACCATGTTCTCTGGCTCTTGGAAGCTATTCCCCATTGTCCTGCTACTACAGGTCCTTCTGAATAGTCTCTCTCCCTGTTTCTTGTCATCCCCTTCAGGCCCTGGAAGGCCACAATTAGGTCACCCCAAAGCTTCTCCTCTCCAGGCTGAACAATCCCAGCTCTCCCAGCCTTTCCTCCCAGCAGAGCTGCTCCAGCCCTCGGATCCTCTTGGGGCCTCCTCTGGACTGGCTCCAGCAGCTCCATGTCCTTGCTGGGCTGTTCCCAGGGCTGGAGCAGCTCTGCAGGGGGGTCTCCCCTGAGGGCCAGAATCCCCCCCTGCCCTGCTGCCCACGCTGGGGGATCAGCCCAGGGCACGGGGGGTTTCTGGGCCGGGGCAGGTCCAGCCTCTGCCCCACCAGCACCCCCAGGGCCTTCTGCCTGGGCTGCTCCATCTGCTCATCCCCAGCCTGGATTGATCCCGGGGGTTCTCCTGACCCAGGGGCAGCACCAGCACTTGGCCCTGTTAAACCTCCTGCGATTCCCAGGGGCCACTGCTCGAGCTTGTCCAGGTCCCCCTGGATGGCCCCGTCCTTCAGGTGTGTCACTGCACCCCCAGCTCAGTGTCACCTGCAAACCTGCTGAGGGGGCATTATAACCTTGGTGTTTCCTGCTCTCTGGAGTTTTTATGGTATTTATTTGTTTCCTGTGATTGACTGTGACAAATCTTTTCCCTAAGCCATTCCTGCTCCATCACCCATGTAAACAGGTGCTGGTTGCTGAGGCAGGGCAGGCTGTGCTGTGGGTGCCTCGCTGTGCACGGGGGCAGAGCTGTTCTGCCGGGGGAGAACAGAGAGCTGCGGGGAAGGATGTGATCCGCAACCAAAAGCTTTCCAGGCAAAATTCAAGTTTCTTTTCCAGCATTCCCTGAAGGGGAGCCTGGTTGGGGGGATGCCCGAGCAGGAGCAAAGGGGCAGGAGTGGGATGTGTGAGGGGACAGAAGGGGCTGCCGGGGCAGGTTGGGGCTGTCGCTGCTGGGGGTGGATCGAGGACCCCCGGGAGGTGGAGGGGGGTCAGGGGTGTGTGAGGAGCTGCTGCAAACGGAGTTTTGGCTGCCCCACACCCCTGGGGACATGAGGCACTCGTGGGTGTGAAGGGATAGCTGGGAACCTGCTGTGTGAGGCCAAGCTTGGGCTGGCAGAGATTTGCATGAAGTGGGAATTGGTTTGAATGGCCCCCTCAAACTGCATCTGTTTCACCTGTTTAATACCCTCAAAGGATATAATTTCAAATTAAATGTGGGAGCCTCATGTTACTTATTGCTTTTGGTTTGTTGCAGGTGTGTGTCTGACTTACATGTTTGTATACTTATTTAATGTTTACACCAAAGCAAAAGAAACTTTGCTTCTTTTTCCTTACACAGACACTACTCATCCTCTTTATAAATGCAGCCATTGCACTTCAGGGGCAAGAGTATGAGAGTGCCAGAACATTCCTACTCTGTCATACCCCTGGTTTTCCTTTAAAACTGCAGCCTAAGAAAAGCTAAATGATTGGGGTTGTGTGTGAATAAATAGATTCTTTAACCCTGGAAATCCTAATATCATTAATTCCCAGTTTCAGTGAGCTTTAGTCACGTACCTGCTTGTTCTGTGTGTGTGCTTTGCCTAATTCAAACTGTCCCAGTTACCACAATATTAAGCATTGTCTGTGTGCTTATGAATGTATAAAATAATGGAAGAAATAGAATTATGACAGTGATACATGGATGTATTTTGGAAATCGTACACAAGCACAAGTAACCATCAATCTAGTCATGCAACAGTTTTTAGATTTATTGAGCCTATGTACTGAAAATGTTAAATGGACTCATGTATTTTAAATCACGAAGTTTGAGCTGGCATAGCTGTGCTTGTTTTGTTGGTGTTGTGGTCAAATGACCTTAGGAAATACATATTTTGGAGTAAATTCCCTCTTGCTGAAATCAAGGCTGTTACTTGAAGGATAGGTGGTAGAATACATTTGAAGGCATGTTATAAATCAAAACAATTCTTTCTCTAGAAAGCTTTGATTTATGCATGTCAAATTAACTTTTCCAAACTTGCTGTAATTTATCTCAAACATGAGAATTCTCAGGAAAAGGAAAATGAAATGTATTTGCACTGTGCACTCAAGGTAAAATTTTTGACTCAGTATTAATCAACAACAATGTCTTCTAGGATGATGGGAACGTAATTCAGTGGATACCTTTGGAGCAGCAGTCGCTCTCTGGGCTGACAGAGGGACCAGAAAAAATGGTAAGAAAAACTCTCCTTTTAGCAGGATTTTTTTTTTTTCAATCCACTACAATAATAATGCAAAAATGTGTGCTAGGAGTTTTGGTGGCGAAGAGCTGAACAGATAAAGCAGATAAAAAATGAACTGTTTAACTGGTATAATATTAAAGAAAGTTAGCTTGATGGTTTATTATCTGCAGAGGTACAAATAATGTGTCGTTTCTTCTGTTCTGCATGTACAAAAAATAGTCCTACGATCTGGGATAGATTTATTATTCTTCATTGATTGCCTCATTCTGTTGGAGGACATTTCTGGCAGTAAAGTAGAAGACCTGTCACATCTATCATGAGGTGTCGGAGATCTGTCAGGTCTGTGCCTCTTTTTTGAACTTTGCTGTTTCAGAAAAATGTAGCTGAGCATTATAGGCAGGAGTCTGACATTTCCAAGATGAAAATCAATCTTCTTTTATGTGGTGTTTCTCAAAGAAGACTCGCTTTGATTGCACAAGTGGTGGTTTCACATGTTGGAGGACACCACATGGACACCAAATAATTTGGGTAACAGATTTGACGGGTGTTCTGTAATGGAAATAAATTGAAGAAATGATCATAGAAGAGATACTCAAGTCAAGATAGCAGAACAAACACTGATCTTCTGTTGTCACAGCTATGAACCTAAAGGTGTTTCTTTCTGGTTCTTGCATTTTCTTGTATTTCTTTTTAAAGCTGGGGACTAACAAGGTAAACACATCCTGTTGTGAATTACTATTCCATGTTATTCCATATTTAGAGGGGAAAAAAAGAAGAACTGTTAAAATGAATTGCTAAAAGTGTGAGAAACAATGAGATGTCCTAATGTACAGGAAGGGAGGTCAGATGAAACACATCGAACTTCAGAAGGAATGTTAAAAAAAATGTTTAAGCAATTTATTTAATTGTAAAATACTTTGAAACCAAGAGACCCATTGTGCCAACACAGGTCGTTGTCTGGGTGATCAGCACCTGGGCTTTTACTTATGCATTGTGATGTTACTAGAGACAAAAAAGGCTAGTTGTATGTTAGTGACTGTGTCTAGAGACAGCAGAAGTCTGGGGAGAAGGGCACCATGGAGCCACAAACAGCCAGACAAGCACAGATCGTAAGATGCTGGAAGTGTCATGGGAAAATATTTTTTTGTTAGGTTGCTTCCCAGGGCAGATGTCTGGAAATAATGAACAGAGTGGTCTTGTTTCCTTAGTAGTTGCATTCAGGGAAATCTTCATCAGAGAAATAAATAAGTAAACTAATGTTGTTGATACTCAGTTGTCCCGTTCCAGTAGGGAGAAGCGTGTAAATTCCCATGAAGGAGCCACTTTGGTTCCTGGGTGGAACCATGTGGGATGAAGAATTACCTCCATATGCACATGTCTGTGCTGATGGTTTCAGCTGCCTTTGATTTTGATAGACCTGTACCTTTGGTACAGACACGTGGCATAACTGAAGCAGTATTCAGGTGGTCAAGTAGCACTAAGAAAAAGAAATGCAGAGAAATCAAAAGAACTAGTGGGCAGAATTTGGATTTACAGTCATCAGTCATGAGTGATCTCTGTTTGTAACAAATACATGAAAAAAATCTATATGAATGTAGCACTGAAATGTGATATAGTATTCTTAATTTTTTTTTTTAATCCACCCTGAGCAAAGACAATCATTGTATGAAAACATCTCTTTCCTGTCACATACCAAGAGCATCCTGTGGACCTCTTGCCTGTACTGATTTTACAGAGGCACATGTTTTCAGCAGCCTGCATAGCTCACAAAGCTAAAGAGTTTTCATTTTTAAATATTTTTAAAAATCAGTTAAGATAATTAGTAGCTATTTATATCAAGAGGTTTTAGCTTGGTAGGTTCTCAGTTTAGTCACTCAAACATGCCCTGATATTCTACACAGGTGATACTGTGTCAGCCACAAAATACTGCCTCAATTATTTTAAAGAGTTTAGCAATGCATGAAATGCATATTTAGAGCAGGAATAGTCTCCTATCTTTAGGTTTCTAGCAATTATTTAATTTAAGACAACAACAAAAGTCCCTAGAACACGCAAATAGTCTTAAGTTTAAATAAGATGACATGTAAGACGGCTTGATAATTTCTCCTCCCTATATTTATTTTTCTTCATAAGTTGAAAAAAAATATTAGCTATTTCCAGGCTTAAGGCACTGAGAGAAACAAATCCATTCAGTTCCAGAGCAGACTCCATTAACACAGATTGCCTTCAGCCTATTAGGCCTCATCACTGAGATGTTCTAAACAAGTGTTTGTTTCTAAAAGCTCTGGAAGCCAAGGAATTAACCCTCCCCCCCTTAGTTTTAAAAGCATGTTTTCTGAGCCTTAATAAAATGACACTTTGTCTTACTTTTGTGTCTCCAGTCATGCAGGAAATTAGAGGACTAGTTCCTTCCTGCAGACTTTGGGTTTCAGGCTCAATTTGGCAGGTTATATTGCTCAAATTAGCTTGTAAATGAGATATTTGTTTCTAAAGTACAACTGATATCAACTTGAATGCAAATACTTAGAATATGAACATGTCTCTCATTTGATTCTGTAATTATATGATGGTTTTTCTTGTCAAGAGAGCTCAGAAGCTTAGTATTGATTTATGTTATTGAGTTTCTCAAACTGCAATGTGTCATTGTTAAGTATAATTTAGAATGGCCTTTTTTCTCTCCTCTAATCTTGTATGTGGCAAAGCTTGATCTAATTTGGGGCTGGAATGATCTCAAGAATCTTTTAACTCTTGTGCGCGTGTAGTGACGGTGGCACGTCTGGAGGAAGATGATGTCATTAAGATGTCTGATTTCTTTATGGGTGTCTGTTTGATATGAAATGATATTTTCAAGCCAGGCCTGAGTACTTTTAGCATGAGAGAGGTTTTTTATGGGAATCCAGGTTTGGAGGGAATCTTCTGCTGTTCTGGAGGGAATCTTCTGCTTGTCAGGTGTGGGGGGGGTCACCTTCAGCACACGACTTGCATTAAGGCACGAAATGACCCGTCTGGAGAGATGGTTGCTGTCCACCCCACCCATGCTTCAAGCCCGAACACCACCTGGGGAAACAATGGATTTTGGCAGGTGCTAAAGTCATTTTACAGTGCTGGCATTCATGTGTTGCAAGAGAAACACCAGAATTACTAACATTCATAGCCAGTGGGTGTCATGTGATGCTTTGTGTTTTCCTGGTGCTGCAGAAGGTGACCATGGATGCTCTGGTTGCCTGTGCACACACTGCACTTGAGGTGCTGCAAAGTGTTGTGCTGACACCCCAAAGTCAACCAGAGCTGGAAGGGGGGATGGAACAAGATGTGCTTTAGGTCTCTTCCAACCCAAGCCATTCTCTGATTCTCTAGTTCTGTAATTAGTAGATGCTGGGCTGTAATAATACATTAAAGGGCAACTATATTGAAGGAACACAGTGCCTTTTTTTTCTGTCCTTTTTTTTGCTTGTATTTGCATTCCAGACCAATCCAATGAACCATCTGTTGAGACTTAAGAAAACTGTAGTCTGGGTCCTAAAACCTCTTTTCAAACTGCTGCATTATAATTGCCCAGTTCAAAGGAGGCACATTAACCTGATGTGTTTAACATGTAGATAAATAAATGCACAAACCTGTTCCACATCTTTGATTCATTTTGATACCAAAACTAAAATAATGACGTTGGAAATTGATTTCAGCTTTTGCTTTATAAATTGATTGGGATATTCTGAACATGAAATTCTTCTGGAATTTCTTTTGAAACATTATGTGTTATTTGAGAGACAGTTTGTGCAGTGTGGAAATTTATGTTTGACACATGTTGACATTGTGATCACAGCTCTTGGTTTCCCAGTTTGTCTGTGTGGCTGAGATGAAAACGAGATGCTGGTCTCAAACCAGGACCCAGCAATGTCTGGATCAGATTGACTCTCTCAGTCATGGGTGCTTTTGTCTGTGTGCTGAAGCTGTGGTCCCAATCCCTTCCCTGGGGTCAGCCAGGGAAGCAGGGGGTGTAGGCAGGTGTTTTGTCTGTTTGGTTTGGTTTTCACTGGGAGGTTTTTTCGTTAATTCCGTGTTAGCCATTCGAATCTGTTGGATTGAATCTGAAGTGTTAGGGTTTCAGGACTGCTGTCCTTATCCCACATGTTCCCTAACTGGTAGAGGATTACTAAGTTAGAGGGTACTAGCAGCTCTAACAACACAGCTTTCCTCTGAGGGCTGACTGCCAGGGGGATCTAGGGCATTGGTCGGTTGCAGTTTTAAGAGGATCATCAGAAACATGAGGTGGGGAAGAATCCAGCAGAGAAGGATGGTGAGATAGGCAAAGGTCCCTGAGTGTCCTCAACTACCTTGATAGGGAAACAACCTTAGAAATTGTAAGGAAGCTGATAACTGTTCTTTTGTCTGCCTTTTGTTCATGGAACAGCATTTCTGTGTCTTCATGGACTGGCTGGTGTCAGAGAGGTTTGTTTATCATCACGTTTTGTCCTTGTGAAAGTAATGAGGTATGGGCCTCAAACTGCCATGTTGCTTAGAACAGCATGTACCTGGAGGTAAGTCCTCCAATTGAGTTGGTTTTGCCAGATAAAATAGGCCTCCTGGTTGAATGCTGTCAATGTGCAGACATTCTTTTCTACTCACTCACAGTTGTGAAGTGCAGGATATACACTAACAATGGCATCTGTGCAATTTTTCTTTCCAAAATGACACCCCCTCCCAGATGTGCCTTTAATGACTATTTCATACCAACCCATTTTCATCTTTGATAAAATTGCATTAATTACTCATACTCGTGTATTGGCTTTGCTGTGAAACAGAACCAGTTTTCTTCATGTTATTGCCAAGCCTTCTGTGATGAACCGAAACAGATGATCTGTAGTATTTGCGTCATCATACGAGCTCTTTGAAGCACAGGCTGAAGCAGCAGAGGTTGTTCTTCAATCACTGGGAGCGCATTTGTGCCTTGAGGATTGCAAACAGAGGATGTTTTCCCATCCTGTACGTACACAGATTTGCTGGCAGAAATCTGTAGTGTAGGTCAGTTGTCTGTTCAGTGATTCTGTCATCCTTTAAAGTCATCTAAGGGAGTGTAAATTCATCTGCCGTGGCTGTGTGGGCCTGCAGGGTCCCCTTGCTGTCTGTTGCAAACAAGGTGGAGTGTTCAGTCATTCCTTTATTTGCCCAGAAGAGTGTTTCTTCAACAGTACCACCTTAATCCTCTTATGTTTGTGTTCATGGAAAGGTTTTGGAGCTGTTCATCTTTCCAAAGCAGACTGTCAGAGGTATGGAGGAAGGGAGTGTGTTCTATTTCCCCCCATGATGTTTTGGAACAGGAGGGCTGCATCGTTATGAACAAGCCAAAGCTCACACGAAGTTGTTAGCCTGTTCTTGGTGAAAATTTAAGTGGAACAGTAGCTTGTAGATCTAGGGAGCCAGTGACACTTGGGCTGTGCCAGCCATGGTGTGGGCACAGGCCCAGGGCAGTGCCCGTCCCTGTGCTGGCACCGCTGAGGGACCGCGAGGGCTGGGCCCAGTTCTGGGCCCTCAACAGGAGAGACCCGGAGGGGCTGGAGCGTGTGCAGGGAAGGGAACGGAGCTGGGAAGGGGCTGGAGCAGCAGGAGGGGCTGAGGGAGCTGGGGGGGCTCAGCCTGGAGAAAAGGAGGCTCAGGGGGGACCTTCTGGCTCTGCAAGTCCCTGACAGGAGGGGGGAGCCGGGGGGGGGTCGGGCTCTGCTGCCAGGGAACAAGGGACAGGAGGAGAGGGAACGGCCTCCAGCTGTGCCAGGGGAGGCTCAGGTTGGCCAGGAGGAGGAATTTGTTGCTGGAAAGGGTGGTGAGGCCTTGTCAGGGGCTGCCCAGGGAGGTTTGGAGTCCCCATCCCTGGAGGTGTCCCAGGAAGGCCTGGCCGTGGCACTGGTGACAAGCTGGGGATCAGGCACGGGGTGGACTCCATGGTCCTGGAGGTCTTTTCCAACATAAATGACTGTGGTTCTGTAGCAGTGCTTCTGTGGTAAGGATGAGTTTGGTTTTCAGAACTGAAAATAGGTAACGTGTTTTTAAAAGCAAAATAGGCAGCTCCAGAAGTAGGAACAGTAGTAAAATCCTAAAATGTTTTTTTCATGTTCCTTTAAAGCAAGGAGACACCCACATTTTGGTCCTTTGTGTCCTTTAAATCTTAAAAATTTCTGAATTTTACTTGGGTTTTCTTTCAAGGCCAGGTTGGATGGAGCCCTGAGCAATCTGATCTAGTGAGTGGCATCCCTGTCCATGGCAGGGGGTCAGGACTAAATGATCTCTAAAGTCCCTTCCAACCCAAACCACCCTAGGATTCTGTGATCCTAATCTAGTGTTCTGTCTTGCCAGAGAGTAGCTGGTGAGTCAGATGTACATACTGGCAAGCGTCCTATATGCCACAGTGTAATAATTTATGCTTTAAAACAAGCTTATGGATAAAGGTCTCCTTTTTGAAGTTCCTCCCAACTCCTTCTCTCTGTGAAATTGTTGGGGTTTTTTTACATATCCTCAGTTGTAGGAACAGGTTATGCAGTTTGCTTGGTTTTGAGGGGCATTGCTGCACAGACAGCACTGCCCATATACTGACAGACTGGTGGCATGGAGTCATAGATACAATTTTCCATCTCCTTTCACGACCCTTGTGTCATCAAACCTGTATAAACAACTACACAATGTCCCTAATAAATGTTTCTGATACCTGAAAAATTCCAAGGACATGGTTTGAAAGTATAAATCAGTCTGTGATTAGTTGTCCTAAAATTGGATGCAAATTTTGTATGTTGGGTTTTTTTAACAAAAGAACCTAGGCAGTGAGGTCACAGTTGAGTTTTTCTTATATTTTTTCTTTTATTTCTCGTACTGTGGATGGAGATTGGCATTTAATATAAAAATCTCTTCCAATACCTTTGTTGTATTTTATATCTCAGTCTGACAAATACATTTTTAAATGTATATTTATCTTTTCCTGCTTTGTTACTAAGGGACTCTGCCTAAACATTTCTACTGGATTCGGGGGTAGGAGTGATACAGGGAGCATAGAATGGGGTAAGAGGGTTAAGGAACGTGTAAACAAGGGTGCTACAGGGAAAGGGATGGTGCTTTTAGAGTCTACTTCCACTACTTATAAAACTTACAAGTATTAGAAAAATAAAAACCCTTAGGGGCTTAAGGCATCACAGCACATGGAAGACTAATCCAAGCTGGACTATCCCGGCACGACCAACTGTTACCCAGTAGCTATGGGATGTACAGGAAAATAAATTGTTTTTCCTGTGAGAAAATAGATGGATGAAACTTGTGTTTGACAGTCGCAATTTGATGTATAAAAAGCCCTAAATTCTGCTGACAAGTGTGATACCCAAGGCGAATTTGCAGACAGATGTAATGAAAATATCTGTGAAACTTAACCACTGGGGTAATTGAGCTGTTGGGCAAAACTGGTATTTTAAATATGCCTTGCACAGAGTGTCTGAACTCCTACTGACTGTGTGCACTCTCAGACTCCCCATCCTAGTATCTTAGAGAAGGGCTTAAAAGTTCATTTAGTCCCAGCTTTTATAAAGGATAAACAAGGAAAACAACTTTTTCACGACCTGTGAACAGGATGTGAAATCCCAAGCGTCGCCTCAGCTTGGGGTTTACTGATTCTCACATCTGGGATGTTCAACAACGTGGGCAGATATCCATACCCTAAGAGATCAAAGTCACAAATAGCAGGTAAAGTCTTTAGCAGGTACTGGATCTGTACAACTCCCAAATGATCCCAGTGATCAGGCCACTGGAAATGTTTTGGGAACAAGCATTTTCTTCAGTTTCTGAGGCAATCAGTGAGTTGTGCCCAGCAAAGCTATGTTTTTAGCAGCGTGATTTCACAAGGCCTCCAACTGCTGTGTGCTGAGCAAGAGGGATGTTAGATGTAATGCTGAAACCACTTATTTATAAATTAATGTAAGCTGTGCAAAATGAGTGTTTTGAGAGGGCTGATTGCCAATCCACTGGTGGCTTGAGCAATTGTAACAGTCATATTTTTTTTTTTATTAAGTCCCTAATTTTGGTTTGGTTGTTGTTTTTTGGGTTTTTTTTCATTTGACAAATTTCCATCATATTTAAGGTTAAACTTCACATTTAACCATTGTTCCCGTGCTTCACATGTGAAGCATTGGAACAGGCTGCCCAGGGAAGTGGTGGAGTCACTATCCCTGGAATTGTCCAAAAAATGAGTAGACGTGGCACTTGGGGACGTGGTTTAGTGGTGGGATTTGGTAGAAGGCTGGACTTGATGGCCATGGGGGTCTTTTCTGAAAGAAGATTCTGTGATTGTATGGCTGTGGTAGCACTTTATTTTTATATTTTTATATTTATTTTGCACTTACCATGTTTTCTGTTTGCATTTATTTCCCTCCCTTGTATAACAGACACAAAGCTAAGGGAAAACCCAGCCTAAATATATCACTCCCATTCTTTTTAACAAAAGGATGAAGAGAGTGTAACAGAAAAAAGACCTTGCTGCAGTCATGATTTCCTGTCTTTTGAACTTGCTGCTTCTTTTTGAACTGAAATGTTATATATTTAAATATTTATTTTCATTGCTCGTGGTAACTGCAGCAGTCCTTATGTGGGCACATTCACTAGTATGAATAATGAAATCTTAAACTACTTTAAAGTACATTATCTACTTGTGCTGTGTAGGAAAAATACCCATCTTTAATCAAACTATCCTTTTTCATAAGCAAGCAGCTCGTCAGAGGATGATAGAGATTGGAAAGAAGATTATTAAAAAAAACCTATTCAAGCAGCAGTCCAAAATCAGGTTTAAGACCAGGCTGTGGTTCAGAACCCAGTAAATCTTGACTCTCATCCTGTTAAACCTGACAGAGATTGGATTTACAGTCAGGGGTAAGAAGACACGTTCTAAGATCAAGAAAAAATTAATTCAGAGAAAAGTAATGGTATATGTATATTTTGTCACATATATTATATTATATCATGTATATTATATTAAAAATGTGATGGCAGGGGAAAAAAGAACAAGCATGTGGTGTTGGTATATTAACACAGAGACCAAAACAAGTATGAAATAATGAAAACAGACAAAACCTATCCCAAAAAAAACAATGCTGAAAATTAGGTTCAGGGCACTGCCTTGATTCATGGGTCTGTCCATGGTCAAAGCATTCAACTCCACTATTTAAATACCTCAAATTGGAAATAAAGGGGAGAAATACCTGATACCTAAGTAGCCTTTTATTTTTTTTCTTTAAAATGCAGCCAATGCAACTTAAAATCTTTTAACCCCAAAGTGTTTTCTATTGGAACATGTAGCTAGGGAAGTTCAAGTGCAAGTAACTTTTACTGGTGTGTGGATAATGACTCCCTTGCCAATTTTCCTTAAACATGCAGTCTTTGAATAGAGGGTGAAATGAGGGCTGGTGAGAACACCTCATAAAACACGGGTGACGTCCAGAAAGAAGCAAAAATATGTCTGTATGTCAACTGTCTACCCAGGATCTACTAGCAGGGAAATGGAGATGTGTGAGACAGACATACCTAGAGCTTCTGGGGCAGACTCAGGGCAGTGAGGGTAGGGAATTCCTCCCTCCTCCTGCCCAGTTTTCCTGAAGGAGCGTGGCAGGCTGAGATCTGGGAGAGAAGAAAAGGCAAAGGAATGTAATGCATTCCTTTTATATGAGTTTTCCCAAGTTATCTTGGTTAGCAAGTGGTGGTAAATCCAGGATTGTGCATGTGAGTACATTTTTAAAGAGAAAACTGATTGCCTTCTTTAGGTAAAAACTCCGTGTTTGGGGAGAGACTGGAATTACTGTCACCAAGTATGTTTTCTTCTCAGTGTAGACACTGAAAGATAAGAGCTTAGCTTAGTAATATAAAATTATCCTGCTAATTACTAATTGGATAGATGGAGTGCCCATCCCTGGAGGTGTCCCAGGAAGGCCTGGCCGTGGCACTCAGTGCTCTGGGCTGGGGGACAAGGTGGGCATCGGGCACAGGGGGGACTCCATGGGCTGGGAGGGCTTTTCCAACCTCAGTGATTCCATGATTCTAATTCTATTTTTTGCTCATGCCAGCATTGTTTCTTTCTCCCTCTTTCTTTCCCTATGGGGTGTTTGGTTTTGGTTGGTTGGTTGCTTGTCTTGTTTTTGTTTTTTTTTTCCCCTCTGTTTTATTTCTGGAAAATATATTTTATAAAATCTGTACTACATTTCCCTTTGTCATCTCATGGCATTTAACAAATTATATGTGGGTGTAGACATCACTGTGACTCGTCAGTATTAGCTCACAGAATTTTAACTTTCTTAAGGTATTTTGCTTTTTAAAGAACTCTGTTTTGAAGGGAATAAAATGAATACAGAAGTCCCTGAGGATTCAAAGAAATGAAAGCAGCATATACCTAGTCTTTTATGATAAAGCTTGAAAATAACTCAAAGTAGTTTAAGTTAGAAATGTATAAAAATGACAGTGTTTTCTGGGGCTTGTGATTTTGGTAACCTGACTCTTATTTGAATGTTAGTTGGTGTTACAGCATCGAGAAGGAGCCTGGCTAGTGTGTGCCTGTGTCCAGTAAGCAATTAGTATTATTTTTTTATTAATTTTCAATATTAATATACTCATATTTATGATCTGTCCTATTTTAAATCTAATAATAATAATATTTATTTACCTTTGGGTTTCTGTGTCTTCATCCTATTTAATCTCTGTATCTGATTGTCTCATGACCTCAGATAGACACTTGTGTGAAGCTTTTTGTCTTGCAGAGAGTGAACTCTTGTCCCTGACCTGTAGTTTACTGATGGAAAAAAAGTTCTGGAGAGAAACCCAGGAATTCTAGTATTCCTCCAGTCTTCAATTCTGTTATCAAGGCCTGTATTTTATTAAATCACACACAAAAGTGATAAGTGCAATCATGCAAAACTAACTGTGTGTTGAGGTTTACGTATTTATAGATATTAAAAAAAGGCTCTCCAAGCAATACCTGGAAACTCTGGAGTGCAGTGGCACAGGAGGGATTGGCTGAGAGTGCCAGGAGATCACAAGTGCTTATTATAATCCACTTGAGAAGCTGCTGTTTTGCACATTAATCTCATCTGAAGCATTTAAAGATCTTTAGTGCAAAACCATCCTTCCACCTCTGAGCTGATGGGCTCTAAGTTTCCTGAGTCCACAAAAATGTTTCCAGTAAGGTGAGATTTCTGGTGTTAACTAGGAGGATTTGGAGATTTTTAAATTATTTTTAAGTGCTTGCACAGAGGCAGAAAGCAAGCATGGGAAATGCTTGGCTCAGGAGAAAATCTCTGTAAAATAGTGACTGGGAGAATATGGATGATTATACTGAAAGCCTTCAAATACCTGTAGACATCACTTCTACAATTGGTTCAATAGCTAAATTATTGGTGATCAGCAGTGCCCTTACAGGGTGATTAGTATGTTATAGGAAAGATTTTAGCTGTAACTGTGTCCAAAACAGTTTTTGATAATGAGTGCTCAGTTATCTGCTGATCTTTAAAGTCTGTGTTAAGGGAGAGTTTATCAAAGTCAAAAATCCCAATCTATTTTGAAGCACATGAGGATTTTTCCATAAAAAAACATGATCTTTTTGAGTTCTGTCACATGAGATTTGAACATCTAGAGTTAATAGTGCTATGGATGAACCGAGGGAAAGGGGACATAAAATCAGAATTTATTATGAAAATAACACAGACTGCAACTAGGTAGAAAGAAAAAATATACATCACTGATGCACAACTCCCCTGTCCTTCTTCAGGCCCCAATGGGCCTAAAAAGTGAAACAACTGCAAAAGCTTTGAGCAGAAATATAAAGTGTAGCAGTTAATGAAATATAAATGAATAGAAAAATGCAAGTATTGACTGCACCTTGCTTTGAATCATAAGCTGCAGATGAGGCAGTGGTTTGAGAAGGAGAGAAAATGTGTAAGAAAGATTTGAAAAGATAATCAAAGGGAGAAAAAAAAATAAAGAAAAATGGTCAAAGACATTTTCCTGCAGCAATAGAAGTTTGTCAGACTGCTCCTTATAATTCAAAGGCATTTGCATATAGTTTGTAATGGATGCCATCACCACCATTGGTTGTCTAAACTGTTGTGGGTATAAGGGAAAATTGCATATGATTATAGAAGAAAAATGTGTTGAAAGTAGGGAAAAAAGAAACTGTCACTGGCCCAAGTCCCTGGCCTGTAAATTTTTGTAAATTCTGATCACAGAATCTGAGTCACCTAAACACTAGGGGAAAACAAATGGGAAAATGGACTTAGCCTTTGATGCAGGGGTTGCTTAGGGGGAGTTCTGTGTGCAAAGCAAAGGGTAGATAAAGCAGTAGCTAAATAACAGAAGAGGTGGAGTAACAGAAAAAGTGATTTGCGTTGTGAGTTTAAACCTTGAAATCAACAGAAAATTAGGAGTGTTAGTTTAAATGATAAATGTTGATGCTGAATCAAGGCAAGAGTCCTTGTCCCCTCTACCCCAGAAAGAAGGGAAGAAGGGTTAAACAGAATATCACTTGAAGGGAATCCAGCAGTGTTAGACTGGAGCACCCATGGATTGTTTTGCCTTATGCATTTGTATGCCTTGGGAAATCTTTTCCTCTTCTGATAAGCAGCATAGCATCCAAACTGTTTGTTGGATTGCATTGCCAGCTGCAGAATGTCCTCTTACTCTGGAAGGGCCAGGAAGCAGGAAAACAGGGCTGGTGTGGATTCCTCCCTGCTGAACGTGAGGGTGGTACCAAAACACACGGGCACCTCCCCTGGTCAAACTTGAGGACCAGAGGATTTTCACTCAGGCCTGGACAGCAGCAACCACTGAAGACCCAAGGTGAGAAATCCACATCTAGGAACTCCAGGGAGACCCATTTGTAATGTATTTCCCTGTAGGAGCTTCCAAAATCCCAGTATAAATCCCAGCCAAACTGTAGAACCGATGACATCATATTTTCTTCCTTTTTTCACCTTGCGGTTCCTGATCTGAGACAAAGCTTTTCCCTCTTTGATTTAACTTGGAATTTGATCCTCTAGGGAAGAACTTGGCTGCACAGATCAGACCCTGGGTTTGAGGGCAGCTCCACAGTGGAAAGTACAAGGAAAAGGTAGTTAAAAGTATCAGCAGGTTTCTGACCCTGTGGTTGATCGTGAGGAGCAGAGTCAAAGCATCAAACATCTGAGGGCAGGTGAAGAGCTTTGTACAGCACAGGTGACTTTTAACAGACATACTGGAATTCACTTTCATGGTTCCAGGAGGGAGGGACTGTACTAAGAGTAGGGACGGAGGGCAAATCTCAATCATCTGTTCATTATTTTCGTTTTGGAGGGGATAAAATTTTCTCCTCTGCCTTTCAGGCTCTGTGTAATGAATGCTGTCATGCTGTTCTCTCAGCTCCCACATCTCTTCCTTCCCATCTCTCCATGCCACCATTTCCTTTGCAAGTTTGAAGGAATCAATTATTCCACTTAGAAGGCAAAAAAAGGTTCCAACTGTTTTTCATAAGGGAGCAGAAACATCAGCTGAGGCTTTGCTTGAAAACTGGTGCATCATTTCCTAAGAATAGATTTAAACTTTCCCATTCCAGATCTCTCTGGGAGCAAGACATGGTCTAGTTGAAGATGTCCCTGCTCATGGTAGGGAGGTTGGGCTATGTGGTCTTTAAAGTCCATTCTAACCCAAGGCATTCTAGGATTCAAACACCCCATCCAGGGACTCCTGCATGCACAGGACTGTACAGGTGCCAAACTCATCCTCTCCTGACAGGCACCGCTGGAATCAGAGGTCTCTGTCAGTCTTTGGAAATCAGTGAAGCACTTGGAAGTGTTTTGAGTTGTCAAACACTGACACAGAAGACATTCTCTGGGCTCCAGATGGGCAGTGTGATGTGTGGGGAGCTACTGCTGGATACAGAGTGTGCTGTGCTTTTGATGCTGCTGAATTTGGCTGCTGTACAGAAGATCTGTGAAGCTGCTGGACAGATTCTCTTCCCACTTCCATGTTACAGCTGAGGGGTTGGGAACAGATAACCCTGCTCAAAGCCCTCAGTGGCTGTGCAGTCAGGGCATGCAGCACTGACACACAGAGCTGGGAGGGGGTGAACACACGGGAACCCAGGACAAGGAAAGAAAGGTGTTTTTGCAGGAAAACCTCGTAAAGCCGGTGCTTGGTTTGGTGAAAAGACACAAGTAGAAAGTGGTAAACATCAAAATTAGATCAGTCACAAGTGTTGTAATAGTAGAGCAATGCTACAAGTGTTGTAATAGTAGAGCAATGCTTCTCTTGGGGAAAGCAGTGTGCTGGACTGAGGCTCCAGCAGCAGCAAACGTGCTCTGAGGGGCACTGGGAGTGTATGAGAAAAAGTATTTCACACATGTAATCACTCTGGGTTGGAATCTCCCACTGCAGATGGGCTGGCTCTCTCTGCCTGCTTACATGGCAAAAGGGTTCTAGCAAATTATGGAAAGAACAGTAGTTGCAATAATATTAAGACTTTTGCCTCTGGACACAGTAGGAAAGTCAGCATTAAAATGGGCTTGATTCTGGGCTTGATTCTGTTCTTTTGCACACTGAGTTTTAGGATCAAGGGGCAACATTTTCAGTGCATGTAAACTCACATCCTTTCCTTGGAGCACTGATGACTTATGAGGACCAGCTGTTTTATGAACTTTACTCAGAATTTTTGGACTTTGAGTTGTCATGTCACAGCCTTAACATTTCTTACCATAGTGTTCTGTATGAAGGTTTCTGTTGCTCAGGGAGACCCATGTGGCACTTGGGGACATGGTTTAGTCGTGGCCTTGGCACGACTGGGTTAACATTTGGACTTGATGATCTTGGAGCTCTTTTCCAAAGTAAATAGATGATAATTTCATGTGGAAGCATGCCAGTTTAGGCTCTCAGATTCTCACAAACTGTGTTACTTTAATTGTACTGTGTGGTACAATTTATGCAGAGGAATTGCTGATGTCTCTGGATTACTGGTGGTGCTGTAGATGAGATTACTGGGTCACACATTATAAAGATTTACAGCCAATTGTGTGTAAATAACAGGAGGTTAGTGGACATGCTGACTGCAGCATATATTTTCTAAAATACAGATCAGTATGATTTTTTCAGCTTAATATGCAGTTTCATATCATTGCACTTCCAAAAGTTTTATGGAGCTGATAGGTTAGTACCTTTAACACATCCCAGCAAGTCAGACAGATTGCATATTCTAAACCTTATGTTCACCTCGTAAGAATATAACTGAAAATTATTGGCAACATCTAACTTGAATGTAGATATATCTTATTCTCAGTGGGATCTAGAAAAGCCAAGTGTAGGAATTGTGTAATGCAGTAGTTTTTAAAGCTAAGAGCATTTGCATGGGAGTATAATCTGAAGCTTGCTTTTTCCTTTTTTTTTTCCCTCCCACAAGTTAGTGCTGAGTGTGAATGATCTCCAACTCCTCTTAGATATAGTCCAAAAATCATTTACTTATTCCTCAACCTCAACCAAGTATCTTCTGCTTTCCTTTTTTCCTTTTCTGCCCTTCTGGTTTTTATGCACTCACTGGGAGTCTAGACTGCTCACCCCTGGGGGATTAGTCTGTGTCCACTCAGTTCAAGTGTGAATTGGTCTCCACCCATCAGGAAACTTCCCGTGTGTTGATCCCAACCCAAACAGACAAACTCCATCTTTTTGTCTTGTCATTGTGTGGGAGCAGTTGGCACTCCCAAGAGGAAAGGAAATCTTTGCACTGAGTCACCATCCCTGGAGGTTTTCAAAGGACACAGAGACGTGGCCCCTGGGGACATGGGTGAACAAGGCAGTGCTGGGTTAATGCTTGGCTCAGTGGTCTCAGAGGTGTTTTCCAACCCAAACCATCCTGTGATTCCGTGATTAATGATCTCTAACAAGACAAATACTGTATCTCTGAGCACACAACAGCATGGTGCTTGTAAAACTTTATAGAACTGTCAATAGCTTTGACAGGACTCTCTGAAGGTTATTTTTTGCAACAGTGACCACACTGTTAATATGATCTCTGGGAGAAGGGTCATTTAAAGATTCATTACATCTGTTTCCTGGTGCCCTGATAGTACAGTGGTGGCAGGGAAGAACAGTGTTGCATAATTTCCTTCAGTGGATTAGTTATGTTGAAAAACACCATGCTTTTAAGTTATTTGCTGGAATCTTGGGTTAGGACATTTTCCAAAATCAAAGATTTTGTCTGTGGCTCTCTAGAATAGAAGCCTCCTCTTTACTGTTTCCCAATAATGTTATCACTGCCTGACATCACTGTAGTGATAAAAGAAGCTTAGAAGCTGCTATGAAAAAGCTGATCTGTTGGGAACTTTGAGAGTTCTAATTGGCAAAACCAATGAGCCCCCAGCTAGAACAGCACCTCTTCTTTTTTAATTTTTCGTAATTGCATAGCAGTGAGTGATTTATCACCCGACTTCCTATTTTTAGCAGTTTTTCCAATACTGCTTTTTCATTGCTAACCCCAAAAATGTGCACAGCTGCTCAGAGGCAGAATAGCCATGAGAGCTATAAATAACTTCTAAGTCTTTTGTTGCTTTATTATTTCAGTGGTAGCAATTTAACACTATAGGTCAAATAGATCCTGTTTTAACCTCTGTCTGTTCACTACTCCCTGGAGCTGATGTGACAGGCTGTAACCACCTTCCTTTCCATGAATTCAGTGAAGTGTATTGTACCTAAATTTCAATTGGAATGGGTAGGGCAATATTTAACACCTCCTGTCTCAGCCTAAGGGACTCTCTCTACCTAATCAAGTTCTTACTTCTACAAAGTCAATAAAAATTTGGTCGTACAAACCACTTGACAAATTCCAGCTGAGTGTTAATCCTGGGAGGTGAACTTCCAGAGTACTTAGCAGTAATTTTGTATTGTGAGATAATGAAGGTTTAGACACGTCTGACATTCTCAGGGCATAAAGGTGGGTTTGCAGACCCACAGCAAGACTTCATTGCAAAGAGCTGCTGTGTAGTTATTAAAGTCCAAAGCAGCTGTTTCAAGAGGTCAAGCTTGTGAGCCCACTGTTTATTCCCATGATTGACAACGATGTGCAAACAAAGAGAAGTCACATGAATCGACCCTTAATCACTGCAAAAACTGAGAAAGCAAAACAAGTGATCTCTCAAAGCGCTTTTGTTTAGAAGAGAGTTAAATATGCTGCTAGCTTTGTTTGCCTTGTCTCAAGAAGTCCTGATTAGATAGAGAAAATAGATTGTTCATCCTAATGTGTTTTCCTACTTAGCCAGTTCCAGGCAGTGCAGACCACGGAAGAAATCAAAGCAGTGTGATGAGATGTAGCACTGAAGAGGAGATTTTTATATATGGCCACACTTGAAATTATTTTGTCATCTATAGAAAACCAATTTGGAAATTAATTAAATAATCTCTACCCCTCCCCCCCCCAAAAAAAAAGCAACCTCTCTCTAGAATGTCTTGTCATATGTATGGAACTTATGTATGTTTTGTCTGCCCTTCTGCCTACATTGTATATTTGGGGCCGAGTCTGTGGCTGTATTCTTTTAGACACTTAGGCCCTGAATGACTGCATCATTCCCTAAATTTGGTCTAAAAACCCTCTGGTGTCAAAGGCTTGAGGTGAGCCAGCTCACCCTGCCAAAACTCCAGCTTGCAGAGGGCATGAATGATGGATGAGTCCCCCCCCAGCATTTCTCAGCTGTCAGGAGCTGTCTCCCAGCCATGGTGAGACCCACACAGTTACAGTGCCTTTCTGTTCCATTACCAGGGATCAGCACCCAGGGCTGCTTCCAAATGGAGAATAATCCTCATCAATTTGGCTCCTACAGAAATTATCAAAGTTGCACGAATTCAGAATAAGTGGCTCCAACAAACAGATCTTCTCAGAGGGAATCAGTTTTGGTCTGATATGTTTGTTGTCCTGGGAGCACGGTCCTAGTTTTAGGGGGCTACATGTTGAGGGAATTCCTCGAGAAAGACTCTTAAAGAATTGGTTTATGGCAGTGGTTGAACTGTAATTAAAACAAATGGAAAAAAAAAGAAAAAAAAAGGAAGATGAATTGTGTCTCTGGTCATCATCTAAGGGGTGGGTGGGCAGCTTCCCAGCCCCACAGCCCATCTGATGGGCACATGTACAGAACAGACCATGGTGCAAATCCTGGTCTATCCAGTACCGGCCTAGTCTTGGCTCCTGGTGCTTGGGAAGTTTTTGCAGGTATTTTTTTTCCTCAGCGCTGGGAGTTGATGCATCCTGTGCCTCTTTGTAAGGTTGGGATGATTTCCTCAGGTGCTGCTTCAACATTGTAATGCATGCGTGCTCTGGCATGGAATTCCAGCTCTATCCACTTAAAATAGAAGGGATATTGGTTACTCTAAGACTGGATTACCTGGGCTTATTTATACAGTTTCCAAATGGATCTGGTACTCTTCCCATGTTTTGTTGCTGCCTTACACCCAGTTTCTTCCTTTCCTTATTCTTTTTATGATAATTTACCCAAAGAGCTTCTTGATTCTCTTAGAACAGGCAGCCCTTAAACTTACCATTTTTGAGGAAGTCTTAGTAGTTTCCTGTGATTCCCCATAGAAATTTCAATTGCTTTGTGTGTAATAAAGTGATTGTGTCCAGCTTTCCCTTTGTGTATCTTGGAAGCACTGAGGTTTGAAAAGACCTTTAAGATCATCCAAGTCTGTTCCCCTGGCACTGCCCAGCCCACTGATCCATGTTCCCAAGTGCCACATCCACATGTCCTTTAGATCCCTCCAGGGATGGCCACTCCACCACTGCCCTGGGCAGCCTGTGCCAGTGCTTAACCCTCTCCATGAAGAAATTTTCCCTAATATCCAATTTAAACCTCCCCTGGCGCAACTTGAGGCCGTTTTCTCCTGTCCTGTTGCTGTTCCCTGGGAGAGGATCCCGACCCCCACCCAGGAATTATTTTTTTCTATAAATATTGATCTATATATCTATGTAGAATCCTCTTTTCTATTAGCACCAGGGAGTGATGAGGTCATTAATTTGAAATTAATGGCGTTTTGATGTGATGTTTTGGTATCCTATAAGTGTGTAAACTAAGTTAAATCTTGAAAGTATAAACATGGGCTGGAGATCAGAACTCCTGTGCTGTCAGCAGCTGATTCCTGGGTTTTGTCTCGTGTCACCCCCCTGAGAGCAGCTGGGGATAACTGCTCCTGTGGGCTTAGGCTGCTGTGTTCCTACAGAACAAGGATGATGTGCATCATGTGCTGGAGGGGTTTCTGAGCTGTCTCCTGGTGCCTGCTTTCTGTTTGCTCTGGCTTCTCCTTATCTCTGATTCCTGCTCTGCTTTCCTGTAGCCTCAGGTAACTCTCAGAACCTGGAGCAGCAGTAAAAACCCCGGGCTCCTGGCCAGGTTTTTATTCTTATTCTTATGAACTGTTAACTCTCCTTTTTCAGAGGTACAAGGAGGAGGCAGACGTTTATTCTTTTACTTCTACAACTCTTCTGTCTTTGTTTTCTCCTGGCAACACTTTGTTCTCAAGATCTCTTGTTTGTGTGGAAAGGTCTTTTTATTCCATTGGCCTTGGTCACAGTTATGTGCAGTTTCTTGCACCCTCTTACCCCCTCACTGTGTTCAAATGCCATTTTTGGGATATGGACAACAAATATGTATTAAAATTTACAAAAGACACGTTCAAAGAACCAGCTCAAGAGTAAATTAGCAGTCTAATTCTCTCTTTCTGGTTTTTTTCAGCTGTTACTACAGTGGATTTCCATAGGTGCAATCCTAATGTCTTTCAGGAACATTTTTGTTCTAGGTGTTTCCAAAATACTGAATTTAAAATTTAATGTAAACACAGGATGGTGCCGTGTTTTGTAATATCCAGCCTGAATTTTGAAATAACAAATAGGTTTATCCTTAGGTAGAGATTATTTACACATCTGGATATTGGCCTGTTTAATACCATTTAAAGGCTTTTCCATATGGTTTGATTTCTGTTATTGCTCGTTCATAAATTTCAAGGTCAGGAAACTCTCAGAATTCTTCCATTTATCCTTTTATTCAAACAACAAACAAAAAACTTACTTTATTTGAGTCAGATTTTTTTTATACCGGAAAATCCTGGAATAGCACAATATGTTCAGAACACATGGGTGTCAGCTGGGGAAGGCAAAGGACTGTGAACCTTAGTATTTTTTTGTGGTGTCTTGCTTGTTTATAGACTTTTTTTTTATATTTTCTCTCAGTTGTGCCTTTCCCAGTTTGGTGCCATCCTGTCCTGGGAGCAGCTTCATTTTGTTGATGAGCATCCTCTGTCCTTCCCTGAATCCCTGTCCCCATGTGCACCATTCTCTTGGTCCCTGGGGTTCCTCCCAGTTTCCCTGGTGCAGACTGCACACACAGCCATTTGTAGCTCTCTTGGTCTCTCCAAAGCTTTTGGAAATGATTTAGTGTTGTATTTGCCACCTTTCCATTCTCTGACCCAGGAACATGTTTAAGTAAGGGATTGCAAAGGGTAATTCACTGTTTTACCGGTGAGGTCTTTGAGAAAAACTGATGTGTAACCTGATTCTGGTGATTTGTTATCAACTAAGTATTGTGTGGTTATCCTACAGCCCCTTCTGCCAGCAGTTATGAGGGATCCTTGGAGAAGTCACCTGTGAAGGAGGATTCTTGCTTTCCCAAACTTCCCTGTGTCAGAGGAACATAAAAACATTATTCTGTCAACTGTTCTCTGGTTTGATGGTTTGTTGGATCCACAGGATCCTTGGCAAACTCCTCTGGGCAATAGAGATGGGAAACATATTGTTTTTCCTTATTGGCTGAAGTTAGGGACTAAGACTTAGTTTCTAAGGGAGCTGTAATATCCAGCCAAAATTGCATCAAGGGAAATTCTGATGAGATATTGAACAAAAACTCACAGTGGAGGTGGCAAGGCACTGGAACCAGGTTGCTCAGAGAGGCTGTGAGATCACCAGCTAAGGATTTAAAACTCATTTGGCACCCTGAGTAACACAATGTAGTCCTGCTTCACGACTGTGGGGGCTTGGATCCGAGATTCCAGCCTGCATCACCCTGTGATTCAGCAGCATCCTGTACAATTATTCCCAAAGAGCCTCGGATCTCTGAGCAGAGAACATTAGCAGGCCGAGAACACACAGGGAAGTGTGCTGAGCTCCTGTGGAGGTCTGTAAATAAGTGCTGCTGGAGTAGAAGGGAGCTTAGGACTGACATCTAAACGGTGGGAAATGAGTATTTCACCAGGTGGGGTGAGTGCAGCACGAGGGCTGGCTGGTGGGGCGCGGGCAGGTCTGAGCTCCTGAGCTGTCTGGGGGTGTTTTGTGGGCTCAGCCAGCTCTTCAAAGGCCCAGTTCAGGGTGCAGGTTTGCTCTGGAGTTACCAATGGCAAAGAGGATAAGTGACTGTATGTCCGAGTGTCTCCAGGCCAGGATTGACTGTTCCAGTTCAAAGGCAATATCGTGGTGGTTTCTGCCGAGTGAGAAATCCCCCCTGAGCTCACCTCCGTGTTTCTGTGTGGAACAGCAGGAGCAATCCATGGGGTTTGTTAAAACAAAGCAGCTTGGAGCACTTCTCCTGTGTCCATCTGCTGTGACACATTGCAGCGAGCTGAAGAGATTATCTTCTTGTCTTGGAGAGTATTAAATTTAAGCACAAAACCTCCTATAAGGACAGATACAAGGTCTCCAAACCATCCTTGTTTTTCCCTGTTCACATGTTCCCGTTTTCCTTTTGCCTCCCAGTTTAACCAGCTGCATTGCTTTCCCCCTTCTCTTTGAGTATTTGTCTCTCTCTGTTGATTTGCAAACGAATTCATTTTCCGTGTTCCTGATCCCTATTCCCTGCTCCAGCCTGGTGTTCTCAGCTGTGCCACTTAGGCCATTTCAATGGCTCGTTCTCTCCAGCTGGGAACCCTGTCTGATGCCTGGCAAACCAAGTTAGGTTGAACTTTGGGAATTTTTGGAGCATTTTAGAGAAACATAGTTAAAGACAGTAGATAAACTTGCAGATGTTGATTCTGCCAAGGGATACGAGTTGTGTTGTTGGAATTTTTACTCTCATGGCAGCAGAATTGCAAGCAGGTGCATGTTGCAGTGCTGGGAAGGGAAGCAGGAACTCCCATGGAAGTTGCATAATTGTCCTTTGTAGTTAAACCAAAATGAAAGAAAAGAAAAATTGAGTCTTTAATGCGTGCTTTCTTTCTGTCACAACTTTTTGGATGAACTCTTTTGTTTTTTATTACTATTGGAGGAATAAATGATAACTCAAGACATTTTTACAACTCTTATTTCCTCCAGGAAATCAGAGTTATAAAATAAATCAGTGTTTCCTCCAGGAAATGAAGTTTCTAATAGCGGTGTTCAAAATCCTTACCTATTATTTGTAAGTCTAAGGTGTTATCATTTATATAAATACTAACAGGCTCTTGGCAGGGGTGATGAGCTGCTGAACATCTTTTCTTATCAGCAAAGCCCTTGTGAAAATTGTTCTATCCTGGGAAATTCTCCTGGTGGGTACTTCCCCTCCTCGTTTAGTGGCTTTCTGGAGGTGGGTGACACTCGCTCCTCAAGCTGTTCTTGGCCTGCAGGACAACAAAGCCCTTTGATTTCATGGAATCACAGAATCATTTAGGTAGGAAAAGGTCTGCAAGATCATCAAGTCCAACCTTTGACCACCATGTCCACTAAACCATATTGTGGAGTGCCACGTCCACACAGTCCTCACACTGTAACAGAAAATGTTACAGTGGAATTGGAAGCAAAAGTGTGAAAGGGAATAGAGGAAAAAGAGGGCTGTGGATTAACATTTTTAGTAATTATACTAATAATCATTTCTATGTTTTCTTGATGCTCTGTTAATTCAGACACTTGCTTGTTCATGTGTTTGATAACAGCAGAACAAGTGAAGATGCACCCTCCACCTATTCAGTTCTGCTCTTCCATCCATTGTAACATTTTTCACTTGTTAAAAGAACAATTAAGACAAATGTCATCACAGAACACATGGCCATTTCAGGAAAGAAGAGCAAAGGTGAGCAGGAAACAGCAATACCTGCTGCCTTGGCAGCTGATTCCTCCTCACAAAACAAGCAGCAATCTCCATGATGATTTGCAAAATGTATTCCCATCACATTCTTGTCTTGAGCAATAAATCTGGAGAGGGACTTTGAACAAGGGCCTGGAGTGACAGGACAAGGGGGAAAGGGTTCCCACTGCCACAGGGCAGGGTTAGATGGGATATTGGGAAGGAATTGTTGGCTGTGAGGGTGGGGAAGCCCTGGCACAGGTTGCCCAGAGAAGCTGTGGCTGCCCCTGGATCCCTGGAAGTGTCCAAGGCCAGGTTGGACGGGGCTTGGAACAACCTGGGCTAGTGGAAGGTGTCCCTGCCCATGGCAGGGTTGTGGAATGGGATGAGCTTTAAGGTCCCTTCCAACCCAAACCATTTTGTGATTCCATGATTCTGTGAGAATGGTTTCTGGTATCTTTACCAGTCCTGTGTAACTTCACTTTCTCAGCACATGGTTTCACATCTGTGGGGTACCTGAGAAAGGCTTTTTCCTTAGGGAAGAGAGGTTGGATAAAGCATCCAGCAAGGTCATCCTTTCACTCACCTTACCTTGGCAAGCCAAGCTCCTGCTGACCTCCTGTGTGGGAGCAGATGGAAGGTCAGAATGGCCAGTTGGGTTTGTGCCTATGTGGGGGGATGTGATGCCTGTGATGTGTCAGCAACACCCTGTGCACAGCAAAAAGGAAGAGGAGTTCTAAAGGACAGTGTAGGGATTTGTTAAATTTTTCTATGATAGGCTAAAGGTGGACAGAGAATCCAAGTGCTTATTTACAAACAGCACGAAAAACTGAGCTGAAACCTTCACATCTTCAACAGAATCCAGAAGATGCTTCCACAAAATTCTTGGAAAGTTTGATTTTGCCTTCAGCTCTCAAGTTATGGCTTATTCCCAAACTGAATATTTCAAATCTTTTGAGAGTTATCCAATCTATTTTAAACATATAGGCAAATTCTGAACTGGAAACCACTACTTTTATCTGTAATTTTCATTTAATAGATGTTAATGCCAAATGTTCTCAAATTTCCTCTGGCTAATATGAAAATAAAAAAGGATTTGGTTACTTAAGCAAATCTAGGTTCTAAAACTAAAAAGTAAATTTGGCATGAGTTCTTTTTTTTAAAAATAGTTTTGGTCTATTCATTTCTACTATCAGTTAATAGCAATTTCCAGCTCTGTGAACCAAAACCAGCTGACTCAACTGAACCAGGAAATCAAGAAATTGGATCAAATACTGTTTTATTTTTTTAAAATAGAAGCGAAAGAGGAACAGGAGAAGAAAATCTACAGCTGTAATTTTTCACAATTATGTCAGGAGAAACTTCTTTGCAGCTGGAATGTCTGCAGGCACCTGGGAGTAGGTGGATATATGTGTAGTCAAAAGTAAGAGAACACAGTCCTGCCTAATATCACTTAGAGGGAAAAAGCTGAACCATTAGTTTGAAAGCACTCTGTTGAGGGAAATTAAAGGATTTTTTTCCTAAAATAAAAGAAAATGAGTAGATTTTGAGTTTTCTCTGAGGTCTGTTTTGTCTACAGGCTTTTCCAGTTTTGGCACTACCTGCACAGGAAGGCAATAAATCCATGTGATTTTTAGATTTAAGTGTTTTGGAGTCTCCTCAGGGCCACGTGTTTATTTGTAATAATTTGGGTGGTGTCTGAAGATCCCAGCTGAGACCAAGTGCTGAGCAAGGCAGTGGTTTGGGTTTTGTCAGTACCAGCAAGTAGGAAAACTGGTTTTAAATGAGCAAAGACCATAAAGGTCTATAAGCAGATTATGATGGGGGTGATATATTGGAAGCATGTCAGTGGTTTATGAGGCAAGGACTTTGTGAGATTTGGAAAAGCAGTAGAATAACCAGGGAAGTAGCACAATCATGGAGCTACCCTAAACATTATCTATAGTTTACATATGAAATCTGTTCATTCTTTGGCTGTTTTGTGAATAATCAAGAGTTTTTAAGGCTATACAAAATTCTATATTGTGGTTTTTAGTGAAATTAAGATGGCTTTATGCTCCTTTTTCTTTTCTTTCAACTACTGTACTACTGTTCATCTCCCACAGAATTTATTTGCCCAACACATTTTTTTCCTCTCCCACAGAATTGCAGTTTTCGTCACGTGATGGATTTCTCCATTTCGGTGCCAGGGCTCTGGAAATACGTGAGGTTTTCAGGAGTACTTGAATATTTATTATTGATTTGGGGTATTTTTCCTTCAAAAGGACTGTGAAGACCATGAATTTCCACCTGCCTTCCCTCAAAGCAATCACACCCTGCACTTCCTTGCAGAAAACCAAGCTCCATCTGAGCTTTTAGCCAACTGTTGTTTTATAGAGTCTGTTCCACAAACATGTTCCTCTGATGAGTAAAACTCTCTTTTGAGTTTCACTGAAGTGATTGGCTCAACTTCTGGAGCCGACCTGAAACCTGTGGCCATTCAGCCTTCAAGAGGTCTTGTCTAAAAGAACAATGAGAGTGCCTGAAACGGGGACTTTTGTTTGGAAAATTCAGTATTTGTTGGCAATTGGACCTTTGTATTAATTGGCGTGATTTTAGACTGCTAAATAGTTCTGATTATTTAAAATATTAGTCTAAAAATATTCTACAGAATGTTTTTAAACCACGAGATAAAAACAAGATTTACTGTCTTCTTTCATGTTGGCTATGAGAAGTCCAGATGTATTTAATGCAGAATATATTATGAAATCAGTGGGAATTGTCTGGGTTTTGGTAAATTAATCCAAGAGCAGATGTCCCTCTGACTTTGGTACCCAGGGAAGGTTAGAGACCCCTGCACATGAGCCTTTGAAGATCAAAAGGCTGTTAATTGTGTGTAGTATTTAAGGCACCTGCACAAAATGCAAAGCAAAGCTAATAACATTTTGAGATTGATGCTGGGCTAACAGCACTTTGTTTTATCTGATGGAAGCTGAGAAGCTTTTGGGTGTCAACAAGATTGTTAGACATTTAATTTGACATTTTGAAAACAGTGATGTTAAAAAAGATTAGTATTGGGATCCAGTTGTGAAAAACTGAGCTTTAAAGGATTTATGAAGGACATGGAAATGATTAGCAAATGTTATTGGAATATCACAGATCTTCTGTGGTTGCAAGTGTTCATATTTGTATAGCACTTATTTTTAATAAAGAAAATGACTAGAAGTTTGTAAAAAGGAACTGGTCCCTGTCAGGGTCAGAGGTTGGCATACATCTGAGCATAGTACAAGAAAACAACAGAAACCCAATTTATTTTCTTTTCTAAAACAGAAAACATGGACTGCATGAACATGTTGATAACTCCTTATATGCAGAACTCCCTAAAAGCAGCAGTTCCTGGGTGCCGAGGGGAAATGAGATTGTGAGATATTACTCGGAGGAGGTTAATTAGATAATTAGGAGTGCAATGGGATGTTCACTTATTTGCATGACAGACTTAGTGATGTTTTCCCAACAGCAGATGCACTAAGGGAGGACCGGGCAGTGACTTTGCATCCTCCGGTTGTATTTTGGTGCTTTATGTACTTGAAGCAGAGAATGCCTTTCCCTCTCTGTTTTTTTGTGTGACTTCCATTGGCACATGTGCTTCAAACATGTGGACAACTCCCCTGGGTGTGAAGGTCATAAGAATTCTTGAAATGCTTTCTCAGGAGGTGCTGGGAGAGCAGGACAGGATGGGTCTGTGTAGCACTGGAGTGCGGCAGGGATTCTCTCCGAGAGCGGTGAAGTGCCAAATGTGCTGAGCAAAGTTAAAAAGCTGCTTAAGGTGGGTTGGTGTAACCAGTGGGTGGTGGGATTCAGTATAATTCATAAAAGCATAGCATCATTAAGGTTGGAGAAGATCTCCACGATCACCAAACCCAACCTTTGACTGGATCCCACCATGCCCACTAAGCCATATTAGAGAGTCCTGCACCTACTCGTACCTTGAACACTTCCAGGGGTGGTGACTCCATCCCCATCCAATGCTTAACCAATCTTTTAGTGCAGAAATGTTCCCTAATATCCAGCCTGAACCTCCCCCTGCCAAGATGGCAGTGCTGGGTTAACAGTTGGACATCTATATTCAAGCTCTCTCCCAACCTTAAGGATCCCATGATAAATCAGAACTGCAGTGATTGTTTGCTATTTATTTTTCCAAGTTTGAACCGGAGAAAAGAGAGGTCTGTGTGTGTTTCTGTGGGGGGAGGGGCTGCAGAAGAGCATATTTATCCCCAGAGTCCAGGGCCATTTAGCAGGAATCCCGCTGGGTGTGCCCAGCAGCAGCTTGGGACATGTGGGGAAAGTTTGCATTATTAATAGGAAGCTTTCCCCAGGTCCTCTGTCTGCTGCCTCTGTGTGAGGCCAATTGAAGCTTAGCAGAGAAAGGTCAAGTTAAAAAGAGCTGGATAAAGCCTGTTTGATTCATCCTCTGTGTTGGAGCTGCCTGCTGTGACACACCGAGGGTGTCACTGTGTGTGCCAAGGACACGAGGCACTAATGGGGTAATGGCTCTTCACAAAATCACACAGGGGTTTGGGTTGGAAGGAACCTTGAAAGGACATCTAGTCCAACCCCCTGCCATGGGCAGGGACATCTTTAACTTCAGGGCAGCCTTTAAACGGACAGGGAATGCTGGTTACAGATTCTTTAGGTATTTGGAGATAAACTACTCTGACTTTTAGTACATGTGTGAACCCGAGGGGATTCTCATGTGTCAGGTGGGAGTCTCCATCAGTAGGAACAGGTTTAATTACTCCTCTTCCAGAAAGCTGAATAAACCTTGGAAGCTGTACTAGATCATCTGCTGTGATCCAGTGTTAACATGGTGCCTTTCATACGATGAACTTGTGGTTGTGCAGTGAGTGAGTGCCTGGAGAGGGCTGGGGAGCTGCAAGTATTTGTTCTCTTAGTTCTCTCACTGTCTTGATTTTTCTTTGAGACATTCAACAGCCTTACACACTCTGAACAGAGAAAACATTGCTCAGATATTGACCAAGGCTTCTGAATGTGAATGTAGAAGCCTTCAGACACGAGAACTGTCGTCCTCTGCTCAGACAAATGCTGCAGTTGGGCTTTTGGAGGACAGGAGCTGCCATCAGCAAGGAAGTTTTCCATATGTCCCCTGGTAGCACTATGTTGCTAGGAATAACAGAATTCCAAGGAGTGCAGTGAGAGGCAATTGTTTCAGATGCATGTTCACGCTTCCAGGGTTGGGGTTTCAAGCTTTAATTAAGTGTCATAGCAGTTATTGGCTACAACTACTGGTGCATTCTGGCAAGATTATTATATTTTGGAGTTCAGAACAGGGCACAGAGAGCTTTGGAGAAATGATATCCCTCAGTCCCCTGTGGGTAGTGAGGGAACCTAGGGAGTTAAAGCCAGAAAACTCATGGGCTGAGGTAGAGACAGTTTAATGAGGAAAGCAAAAGCTGCACACCCAAGCACAGCAAAACAAGGAATTAATTCACTGGTTCCCCAGGCAGACAAAAGCAGCGTGGAAATCAAAGGAATGGTTAATCAGAGTAATAAGCTTCCTAAATTCCAGAATAAGTGTAGTTCGGATTCTGGACAATGATCAGGTAATTTCCTCCACACCATGGAATTACAGAATGGCCTGGGTTGAAAGGGACCTTAAAGCCCATCTCATTCCACCCCTGCCATGGGCAGGGACACCTCCCACTAGCCCAGGTTGCTCCAAGCCCTGTCCAACCTGGCCTTGGACACTTCCAGGGATCCAGGGGCAGCCACAGCTTCTCTGGGCAACCTGTGCCAGGGCCTCCCCTCCCTCACAGGGAACAATTTCTTCCCACTATCCCATCTGCCCTCTGGCAGTGGGAAGCCATTCCCCCTTATCCTGTCACTCCAGGCCCTTGTTAACAGTCCCTCTCCTTCTGGCTTGCTTTTCTTCCTCTTTTCATTTTCCTGCTCATGAGAAGCTCCATTTCTTTTTCTGTTTTCCGCTGGTAATTTCAGCCTATAGCTGAAAATATTCAGTCTCTTGATTTTCATGAAGAGCTGGTGCATAGCCAGGACTTCTTGTTAGGCTTAAAAAAAGAAGAAGAATTTTTATCTTTGGGATATTTGTTTTCTTGCTGGTGACTCAGAGGAGTAGTCCCTGCTTAGGCCTTTTTCTCTCACACATTTGATGATTCCTCAGATCAGCTTGTAAGGGGAGCTCGGAGAATACCTGCTCCAGCCTTGCTCCACAGTTACATGTTGAACTACAGTCCTAAACATCCCTAGTACTGTAAAGAGTGGGAACCTAAGTTTTATGGAACACTGTGGTATTAAGTGGGAATATTTGTATTTCTGAAGGTAAAAGTTCAGGTTTTGCACAATAGAAGAAGTTCTCACTCACTTTAACACTAGGTATTTACAGAGGAACTGAAGTTATCCAGATAGTAATTCCTGTGTAAGTATGAAAATAATTTCTATTGAAACTATGGTTTTTTTTTCTTTTTAATCTGACAGATTTCTTAGAAATTATTAATATTCCCCACTGTTTTCCAAGTTTACATTAGGAACAGCCCAGGATATTACAGGAGGATGTACCTCAATTGAAAATATTGATTTCTCCTTTCGTGCTTTTAACAGGCATTTATTTTCTTAATACTATAACTAAGTGGAGGGGGAAGTGTTTGAAGGGAAAGGTTTTATGTTGTTTTACATTCCCCAACATTTCCAAGTATTTCAAAGGCATGGAAGCATGTTTTCCCATGTGGACATGGCATTGCTGTCCCACTGATAGGGGCAGTGGCTCAGTGATTGCCTCTGTTATCATGGAAACTAAAGTTGATTTAATAAATGCACCCACGTTCCTTTATGAGCTCTGTGCCTGTATGATTTGACTTGACAAGTTCTTCATCATTTTTTTTTGTGATTTTACATCCCCTTCAAGATGCAGTTCCCCAATTCCATGTGGGAATTGTCAGGTAGCATCTGGTGAAATGAAGCTGACAGCGTGTTCTGTCAGTTTTAGTAACTTAATATGTGAAGAAGTCAGGCTCTTGGAGGGCTAAGAGTATCTACAGAAGGTTCTTCTGCCTTAGAGATTCATGTAAGAAGGCCAGCCTGTCTCTGGCATGGTGTCTGGTTTCAGGTGAGAGATTTTACTTTTTACACAGTTTGTATTTTGATTGGTCGTGATCAGAAATTGCTGAAATCAAAGGGAATGTCCAGTCTGTCCTAGCCACTCTAGAAAACCAGTGAATGTCAGTGTTATGCTTTAAACACACACATTGCTACATGAAAAAATAATATTTTTGTGCTGATTTATTAGACATCAGAGTGTATGATATTAAATCCTGAATTCTTGGGTATTCTGAGGAAGGCTTTCAGCAGAATGTCTTTTATAGTCATTATTCAACAGAAAGCTTGACTTTACATTTTTACATTTTCAGGATTTTTTGTGGTCCTCTCAGGACTATCTCCATACTGGGATTAATAAAAATCATGTTGGTGGTTGATCATGGACTCCTTTTAGATGAGGGTAACTTATCAAGGGCAACTTTATGAAAGAATTCAATTGTTTGCACCCATAAAAGTATTCTCCCAAGCTCAGAAAGGATTCTTTGTGAAGCAGACACAAAGTACTAAGTAACATAAAAACCCATAAAGAGCAACATGTAAATATTATTTCTTTAATAAAGAACGTACGTGGCTCAAAATGCATAAAATAGGGGATTAATTTTGAGAATTGTTTAAAGAAATTGTATCACCCAGACCAAGCCCAGTTGTGTCAGGCCAACACCTGGAAATGTGCTCCAGGAGGTCACCTGTTCCAGTGTTCAGTCCTCTTCACAGCAAAACCTGGTGTTTTTCTGTTGAATTGTACTTGCTTGTATTTTAATTTGTGCCCTTTGTCCTTACCTGATAGGCATTTAGAAGAGATACCTGAGAACATCCACCTAATGTGTCTTTGGGGGTCCAGGGATTTGAAATGCTTTCAGTTCATAGTGACGAGACCGCAAAACGTATTTTAACAAGATTTATTTGGGTTTGGCATGTTGGGCTGGTTGGTTTTTTGCCACAAAGCACTCTTCATCCAAACCATTCCATGTTGTGGGGAGAACAACTCGGATGTAACGTGGTGCTGCTGATAACCAGGGCACTGCTGGGCTGTTTGATGCATTAAGTCCATTAGTGGCCTCAGGTGGGAAGTTCTGCGAGTACAGTGTTGGTTCTTTCTCTGCTATTCTCTACCCCAGCCTGCTTTTGAATCTGTTCGGGGCTGTACACAGTGTTTTAAGAATGTGAAAAAGGCATTAACATCTTAAATGACAAGGGAAATGAAAAACGAAAGGGAAATGAAAAATCCGAGGACAAATGCCGGTGTTCAGATGCTGCCTGTGAGCGCAGCCACCTCCTGGTGTGTGCTTGGCCACAGCTGAGGGACTGTAGGAGCAAGGAGTGGATGTTCTCTTCTGGAGTGTATTTTGGAATTACCTGGCTGGAAGGGGTTGCCCAGGGAGGTTTGGAGTGCCCATCCCTGGAGGTGTCCCAGGAAGGCCTGGCCTTTCACAGCTTATTCATATGAAGAATCAACATCCAGGTAAACATTTTAATGCATTTTTAACAACATGCTGCTGGTTTTAACTTTCATAATTACAAAAGTATCTTTCTTCAAGCAACTTCTCTACAACAGTTTCTCCTCCTGTCTACCCTCTTCTGGAAGCTCTTTATGCAATATTTGTAACACCTGAGCTGATTAAGTATCTCCAATCCTCAAAAATCCCCCCAAAAAGACCCACCTTATGTTCCTGTGGTACATGGGTGGATGTCCCTGTGGTACATGGGTGGGTGTCCTCTGTGGTACATGGGTGGATGTCCTGTGGTACATGGGTGGATGTCCCTGTGGTACAAGCATTTCAGGAACGGCTCTGAGGGATACTGGCTATCAGTCCAACTCAGTAAGATGTGGAAAGTCATTAAGCAATGAATTTTTGATGTCAGCCTGAAGTTTAGCTTCTGTTCCTCAGGTTTTAGCAAAATTGTTGATTTCAGTGATTTTCAAATAATTTCTTTGTGGAGTGTTTTCATCTCTACAAGTATTGTGGAGCTCCGAGATTAGCCTGAGATACTGTCAGATCTTGTCAAGTGCAAAGCCTTTATAATTGCAAAGCAGGCTAATCAGTGTTTAAATCAACCCTTTTGGTGAAATGCATAGTAAAAAGGTGTTGGGAAAGGCGTTTTACCAATTTATATGAAGGAGGTTTGGGATGGTTCAGTGTCCTTTCAGAGACATAATCTTGCTTGGGTATCTGCTGTGTGGGATAAGGCCCACTGACAGCTGCAGGCAGTGTCACAGAAGTGTCAGAGCTGGAAATGTTTGTTGGCACCAGGGCAGCACAGCGGGAGAGTCAATTTTTGTACTCGTTGCCTGCAGAAAGAAAGGGTGTGGGTCAGAAATCCATCCCAGTTTTCACTGGTTTTAAGAATCTAAAAATATTAAATAGGCCTGGCCTGTTTGATCTCTGCTTGCTCTTTTAGAGAAGGCAGTGACCTTCTAACGCCATAGCACCAGTAAAGTTCCTTTCAAATCTTATGAGGAATGATTTTCCTGTTTGCTTTGTTTCTTATTATACCTAAGAACATATTCCTACCAAATTTAACATTATAGATTATTAGTCCTGTAGCTGCAATGTAAATAACATTATTCACCTGCATGTTCAGAGTCCCCAGAGCATAGGACACCTCCTCAATGACAGCATTGTGCTCTTCTGTTTAGGTAACATCTTAATGCATATTCATTTTTCTCTCCATGTACACAATAAGTGGAGAATTTTCGTTAAAATTATGCTCTAAATGATCACATCATAATAATGTTTTATAGGTGGGATTGTCAGTACATGGGAAAACAGTAGCCAAGGCTGTGCAGACTTTCTCTTTCTGGCTCTTTTGCCATTTGGATGTGTGACTCCTGGGAGATCTGGTCTTCAGGAACACACACCCCAGTTTCTTGGAGTCACTTGGGTTAGTCTAAACAGTGACAGATCAGGGAATAATAGAATAACTTAATTTGAAAGGGACCTCCAGAGAGAGCCGAGTGCAGTCCCTGCCTGACGCACATCTAATGAAATCAGGGGCTGCAGTTGAGTCTGGAACAGCTCACTGCAGATCTGTGGCAGGCTTATCTTTCAGGGGACAAGTACTGAAAAGCATCAGAGGATGGGGAAATGTAGCCCCAGCACAGCTGCACCCTGAGAGGACGTGCCTAATTCCCTTTGGAAACACTTCAGAGCCTGCACACCTGCTGCCTCAGCTCGGGCCACGCAGATGCAGCAGGAACCAGGCACTTCCCATGGCCCAGACTCAGATGCCACAGAAAATTCTGTCTAAACTCTGTTAGATTTTCCAGCTTTCTGGAAGCGGTGGCAACATCTTCTCAGTTTCCTTTGTATTTTTGAAGGACAACTGTTGATCACTCCCTGTCTGTGAGACTTCCTGTCTCGTGACCATTTTGGGTAGAGATTTCTGCTTTCCGGTCTTTCCAAAGTCTTCACTGTTTGTCTAGATTTTTGAATGAATATGCATTATTTTGATTTTGGAAGGCGAATGCACAGTTTTGTTGGAGTGAGACAGTTTTTGGGGAAAGAAAGGAAAGTGAAGGAAAACATGACTGATCACTTCTCATGAGAGTTGCAACTGAAATGGGCACAGTGTGGGGAAGGGTCTGTTGCTGCTGCCATCTGACACAGCTGTGAGTTAAGCCGGGGGAGTGGGTTTAGCTTGGGAGAGGTGATTTTGTCTTTATTGTTGAGTGCAGATATTCCAGTTGTACAGAACACACAGAAGTGATGCTTATTTTTCATTAAATTTCTCTAATGCAAAATGCTCAGCACTAAGCACCGCTATCCAGGGTGTGTGGTTAACCTAAGAACAATTTTCTATGAACTTAACAATTCAAGTGCACTCTTAAACTTAACAAGAGAGACTGTGAATCTTGAGCCACCAAAGATGATGGGAAAAATAGTGCTTAGAGTATTCACTTAATGAGTTCATATAACCTGGATCATTTAAGGTATGCACTCAGCTTATTGAAGTAAGTGCTGTACACCAGAGCTGCAAAGGAAGAGGGAAGCCTACCCCTTCAAGAAGTGGCTGTATTAAAATAAATCACTGCTTAAAAAAGTGTGTCTGTACCTGTCAGAGGGACTTTTCATCTCACTGTAACCATAGGTGCTTAGCTGTGTCAGCACAGTACCAGTGTTCCTTGCCTTCAAGGAACAACTGAAGTATTTAGGGACATCTGTTTCCGTATTTTAGCACATAGAGAAAGAGCAGAAAGTGTTAATTTGTGAAGCAAAACTATTTAGTTGAAGCAGAAAAACTCCTATCTCCCTGTTTTTTGTGCTTTTGTTTTCATCCTTTTATCTCTTTTTTTTTTGTTGTTGTTGTTCCATGTTGTTAATGTGGAACCAAGCACAGAATCACAGAATCACTGAGGTTTGAAAAGTCCTCTCAGACCGAGTCCCCCCTGTGCCCGATGCCCACCTTGTCCCCCAGCCCAGAGCACTGAGTGCCATGGCCAGGCCTTCCTGGGACACCTCCAGGGATGGGCACTCCAAACCTCCCTGGGCAGCCCCTGCCAAGGCCTCACCACCCTTTCCAGCAACAAATTCCTCCTCCTGGCCAACCTGAGCCTCCCCTGGCACAGCTGGAGGCCGTTCCCTCTCCTCCTGTCCCTTGTTCCCTGGCAGCAGAGCCCGACCCCCCCCGGCTCCCCCCTCCTGTCAGGGACTTGCAGAGCCAGAAGGTCCCCCCTGAGCCTCCTTTTCTCCAGGCTGAGCCCCCCCAGCTCCCTCAGCTGCTCTTCATAGGACTGACTCACTAAAACATGTTCTACATCCATGATGTGGAACACATTTGCTTTACGTAAATAGTTTTTATGTTATAGCAGTTGTGCATATGCAGCTCTCAATTTTTTTTTTCACATGGATCATCTCTAAATTGATCTAAATGTGTATCTAATAAAGACCTGTTAAATCTCAGTCTACATGTTTTAAAGAACTACCAGCACCCACAGATAAAACAAATGGAGCCAGATTTATTTCGTTGCCTTTTTGTGACCATGAGAGTTGTGGTGGAATTGGTTCTTCAGTGGGTGAGATTTTAGACAGCTCAGTGCTTTGTCAGCTGCATTGGCTTGTGAAGGCAGGAGGGAGTTTGCTGTGGTCATGTTATTCTGAGGAAGAGCTTTTAGGGTATTTGTGATTATTTTGTGTGTGTTGTGTGTGTGGTGTAAAGACTCCCAGACAGTTCTGAGATCCTGTGTTAATTGTTTATCATGTTTAATGGCTGTGCATACAACTAATACATGGAGAGGTGATCAGAGGGATGGAGCAGCTCTGCTGGGAGGAAAGGCTGAGAGAATTTGGATTGTTAGCCTGGAGAGGAGAAGCTTTGGGGTGACTGAATGTTGGCCTTCCAGGGCCTGAAGGAGCTGATGAGAAAGATGGAGAGAGACTATTTCCAAGGGCCTGGAATGACAGGACAAGGGGCAATGGCTTCCCACTGCCAGAGGGCAGGGTTGGATGGGATAGTGGGAAGGAATTGTTCCCTGGGAGGGTGGGGAGGCCCTGGCACAGGTTGCCCAGAGAAGCTGTGGCTGCCCCTGGATCCCTGGAAGTGTCCAAGGCCAGGTTGGACAGGGCTTGGAGCAACCTGGGCTAGTGGGAGGTGTCCCTGCCCATGGCAGGGGGTGGGAATGGGATGAGCTTTAAGGTCCCTTCTGGCCCGAACCATTCTGGAATTCTATGATTCTATGAAGAGTTGTTCTGTCTATCTAAATTTGACTTGCTGGTGTTAAAGCATAAATTAGTCTCCTGGTATTTGGGAATGACGTGACAGTGTCCTCTGGTGGCCTGTGGATGGAGTTCTGCTGAATCTTTTGCCTTCTCACTTGTTTGTTAATTTTCTTTTTTAATTGAAAGGAATTGTGACACACCTGCAAAGAAAAAGGCTGTACTTTGATCACTAGCAGTGATTTATAGAATATTTTTATAGTGTGTGTGTGTATATATATATCTTCTACAGTGATCACATCAGCTGTGGATATACAACAGAAGCTGGGAATATTATTTGTTGATGTGCATGAATCCCACCAGAGAGAAGCAACCAAACCAAGTGACTCTTGTCCTACCAATGGGTGACTGCATTTGTGTTTATATTTATTTATAAACTCCTAAGATTGAAGCCAGGAACTATTGGCAAACTTATTACATAATAGAGCATTAAAGGATCAAAGTAAGACCTCCTGGCATTCAAAGCTATCAATCTGTTAAATGGATGGAGGCTCATTATTTTTCCCCCTCATATGTGCATGTGTCAGAGAGAGCTGCAAGGCAGAGTCTGATCTCCAAGCACCCTTGAGCTTTAGGTCCCAAAATCTCCATTTTAACCCAAGTATGGCTTAATCTCTCAAGATCATGGAATATAAACCGATTCCCTGAGTCAGTGTATAAATGGCTGCTTCAAGAAAGGAATGCTAGTTTGAGTCTGAATAGCAGAATTCAATTAATCCAGAAACCAACAAAGACAGAAAGTAGGCTTTAAAGCACATCATGATGCAGGTTTTCAATGGACCAATGAGCCTTTCCCCTTGGCAAGTGTTTTTCATTAAAGCTGTCAGGGAGAAGGTCTGAGGGTTTTATGTTTTCCATAAGACTGTGTTTTTATAAGCTAAAAAAATGAGGAAAAGCTTCAACAAGCAGTCCAGGTATGTGAGATTTCTGCAAATAAGAACAGTTCCTGATTAAAGACTCAACTGGCATTGAAGCCTAACCCCACTTGTGTTAGTGTAAAACTAATACATCAGAATTGACTTTATCTTAATTTTCAGTACCATGTCTGGCCCTTTTCTTCACTTATGGCAGCACTGGGCTTCAGTACTGTTTTTTTTTTCTTATATAATATATATATATTTCCTATATATGGAAAATACACAGTAAATGCAGTATCTGGGCACAGCATTGGGAGGGCCAGATTGTCAGGCTTGACTGGCTCTGTGTGGGCAGCCTCTTGCAGCTCCAGGAGTCAGCTGCCATTCCACGTTTGTCTTGGATTTGTTTTATCTCTGTCAAAGATGTGGAGTGTGGGTGTACCCTGACCTTTCCAGCTGTGAGCATTTGCCTTTACATGCATGGCTATTGGAATTCCTGAAACTAAAGAATACTAAGTTGTCCTCAGAATCCTACACAAAAATCTCCCTTCTGTAATTACATCGTGGGCAAAATTCCAGAGGATCACAGACTGGTTTGGGTTGGAAGGGACCTTAAAGCCCATCCTGTCCCACCCCTGCCATGGGCAGGGACACCTTCCACTAGCCCAGGTTGCTCCAAGCCCCATCCAACCTGGCCTTGGACACTTCCAGGGATCCAGGGGCAGCCACAGCTTCTGTGGGCAACTTCCCCAGACATATAAATGTCCCAACCATCTGGGATAGATACTCACAATGAACATATATTTGGACTTTTCACCCCACTGAATACTGAGCTGGTTTTCAACTTAAAGGGAAAACCTCAACATTGGAGTGCTATTTGCTGGAATTAAGGGAACTCTTGTAGCTATCATCTGGGAAATTTTCAGGTTCTGGCTGTTACAAATGGTTAAATAGGTCCTGAAAGGGAATTTTCAAAAATGGATTTCTCACAAAACTTTGGAAGCCTAAGTGCCCTTTCTACCTTAGGTGATGTTCCCCTTATTTTTTGGTTAAACAGCTGAATTATTGAGAAATGTGTTTAGATTCTGTCTTGGAAAAATTGATGGCATTTTCCACCTGAACAGCAGCTGACCCAGCCATGGATGAGTGCAGTTGGAGTTTGGGTATTCCAACAGCTTGATTTTTCTGTACAAAAATAGAAAATATTGGATATGAAAATGTTGCTTACAAACACAGGCTGATTTATGAGTTTTCTGAAGATCTATTTACTCTGCAAAGAAAATGTGCCAATTAGCTGTGGTGGCACAAAATAGTTTAAAACCATGGTTAGCAAAACAAACTGTACACACTGGTGGTTTGGGGTGTATGTTTTCTGATTTCTTATAAATAATGAACACACTTTCCCTGTGAAGGAAGGTCAAATCCTGGTTTGGTTGTCCAGCTGGCACAGGTTGCCCAGTGAAGCTGTGGCTGCCCCTGGATCCCTGGAAGTGTTCCAGGCCAGGTTGGATGGGGCTTGGAGCAACCTGGGCTGGTGGGAGGTGTCCCTGCCCATGGCAGGGAGTCGGAACTGGATGGTCTTTAAGGTCCCTTCTCACCCAAACTAGTCTGTGATTCCATGATTCTGTGGATCCAGGTTCCATATTTGATCATTTAAAGTACGGTGAGAGAAGTGAAAATGTTGGAATGGTATCCTGAACATCAGGGAACTTGGAGTCTACATGGAATTTTGTTTGCCTCTCAATCTCATCCTTAAAATGTCGTGTTCAGGTAGTGTCTCTTCCTCCATTCCCCCCTTGATTTTTGTTGATAGCCCATTCTTTCATTTTGGACGAAAAGAGAACATTTTGCAGAAACGCTTTATTTCTCAACACCAATTCCCTCCTTTCCCCCTATTGCATCCCCTCACTGGTTCTCACAAATTCCACGATCCTACATAGTTTTCATTGGATTTTTTAAGAAGGTCTTCAGTACCTTGGCTTTGATTATCCAAAAGTGAGAAGTGTGGAGAAAAGCCTGTGAGGTTTGCTCTTGGTGTGGTGTCACCTCCCAGCTGTCAGAGGTCGGGCAGGTGTGGGAGTTTGGTGCTGCTTTGCAGGATCCTTGTGCTCCTGGTGTGCCCTGTGTGCCATCTGCTCCTTCCCTTGCCAGCTGAACAAACAACCTTCCACCTGCTGTGTGCCATCCGCGTCCTGCACAACAAGCGGATCGGATATCAAGGCTTGCTCTGTCTGTGGCAGTAATGAGAATTTATTTCAGCTCACCCACACACTGCATGAAAACATCCCAGTGTCGTAATTGGAGAGAAGGCAAAGCAGCACTGAACTCAAAGGAATGACTAATCAGAGTAATAGACTTCCTAAATTCCAGAATAAAGGTGACATACTTCAGAGTATGGATAATGACCAGGTAATTCCCCCCCACCATCACAGAATCCCAGAATGGTTTGGGTTGGAAGGGACCTTAAAGCTCATCCCATTCCACCCCCTGCCATGGGCAGGGACACCTCCCACTAGCCCAGGTTACTCCAAGCCCCGTCCAACCTGGCCTTGGACACTTCCAGGGATCCAGGAGCAGCCACAGCTTCTCTGGGCAACCTGGGCCAGGGCCTCCCCACCCTCACAGCCAAGAATTCCTTCCCAATATCCCATCTAACCCTGCCCTGTGGCAGTGGGAACCCTTTCCCCCTTGTCCTGTCACTCCAGGCCTGTGGAAATAGACTTTCCATCATGTGTTGTATTCCTCTGGAAATTGGTCTGGGAAAGTTTTCTGGGTCTCAGCACTAATAATGTGGGAATTTCTGCATTTTGTGTGTGTGAGTTCCTAAACAGCATAATAATGTTTGTTTATTAAGGTGAAGTTGTTCAAAACACTTATCAGTGCTAAGGTGAAGACTGCTTTGGTGAATAACTATATTATTGCAGAACCTCAAAAGTTAATCGTGTTTAATGAAGAATCTAAACATTAATGCTGTGTCACCTGACTAATTGACTTTAAACATATTGGTGTTTTGGAAGATTAATTGTGCTGTCTAGCCAACATAGAAATTCTGTGCCAAAAATAGTGTGCACTTAAAATGGAAAATAATTAAATAATCAATATATGGTCCAGAAATGTCTCATGTTTTACTTTGAATCTTGCAAATGATTCACAGGACTTGAGCTCAACAGCAGAATTGCTTCAAGAGGTATTCTGTACTGTGCCTCTGTGATTCAAGGCAATGACTGCAGAGGTAGAGGGAGAAAACTACTGACAAATCAGCTGCACTTGTTCAGGGATTGAAGAAAATAAACTTATAGAAATAAGTTAAACTTACTGTATAAAATAAAATCATCAGTCGTTTTGAGGTTGTGGCTGCACCAAACTGACTTCAGTTCTTTCCTGATTTCTGGACCTTGGAGAGGTGAATTAAACACGTCTGCACAGGCCACTCAAAGGTTTGATTTTTGGTAATGAAAGGATTGATATTTATTAAATTAGTGCTTTTCAAATGGCTTTTCTTCTTAAGGTCATAATAGATAAGCAACATGCATTTTCTCTTACTAATTCAAACCCTGCCTAAAATCTGAAGGGATTCCACGGGTGATTGTGCCCATGGTCAGGGGTGGTGACTCCTGGCTCTCCTTGCTCTCCTCTTGGTGGTTGTGTTCAGCCATAGATGCAGCTCAAGGGCTGCTCCTGCAATATGTGGGAATGAAGCTGCTCAGACCACGGTTCTTACAAAGGAACTGGTCCTGGGCATTGTTAAATCCTGTCTAGTAGAGTCATGGGGCTGGAAAAGCCCTCTTGGATCACTGAGTCCAGCCATTAACCCAGTCCACCATGTTCACCACTAACCCACGTCCCCAGGTACCACATCCACACATCTTTTGAATCCCTCCAGGGATTCGGACTCCACCTCTGCCCTGGGCAGCCTTTCCAATGCTTTATGACCCTTTCCATGAAGGAATTTTCCCAAATATCCAATCCTAACCTCCCCTGGTGCAACTTGAGGCCATTTCCTCTTGTCCTGTCGCTTTTTCCCTGGGAGAAGATTTCTTTGTGAGTGAGGAAAACCCTTCTGTTTTTCTTTAGGCTCTGTGTGTCTTTTTGAGCAGAATTGTGGGGTTTGTCCAAACCTGTGGATGAAGTGACTGGATTCACTTCCCTGCAGCATCATATTTATTTCCATGTGGAAATAGCACCGAGCCGGGTGCCCTCTCCCAGCTGGATCCCTGTAGCTGCTGTGGCTCAGGTGAGATGTTTGATGTTTGGTAGCATGTTGAGCCATAGTTCTGTCTCTGCTTGTGGTTTGCTTTGGGGTTATAACAAGTTCCCAGCTGGAAGCACACCTACATTTCCTCTGAGCACATCTCTATGCTTTTTTTCCTGTCTCCTGTTCTCAGTATTCTTCCAGTAGACTTTGGAATCTTTATTGAAATTTGTGAGGGAAACACCTGTGTGGACTATTTTCTTCTTATCAGGACAAACTTTGTAGAGTTTCAGTACTGCAGGTGTCAGTTGTGGGGGTGTTTTTTTAGCCTTTCTCTGCCCTGTTTTGGCCAGTGTTATTGATTGCTGCTGCCTTTCAAAAAAATGAAGCATTGCTTTTTCATGGAAAATGTACCATTAAATTGCACATGTCATGGGTGAAGGCACTGTAACTGCAAGAAAAGAGATTCGACATGCAAATATGTTGGGATCTAATTCCATTCTTGCTAAAGTCAGTGGGAATTGTAAAATTGACTTCCAGTGGGAATGGGAGCAAATGCACGATGCTGAAGTTAAAAATGTAAAGACCTTGCTGTTTAATCAGAAATGTTAATTATTCTCATGAAGCCAGTTAGTTTTACAAAGTGGCATTGCTTAGAAGTTACTGAGTTTAATTATTTGTTTAATGAAGTGAATACAACATTGCAGAGGAGTCACCTTCTGCTGTTTAAAGGCAGCAGAGGTCTGGTCCTGACCAGCAGTGAGTGCTCTCCACTGCCTTGGGATTCCATGGACCCAAGGTGCTTCCCATCAGTGAGGTTCCCAGTCCTGTGTTTGACCACTTGGGACCTTTGATCGTTTCCTAGAGGAGCAAAATGCAGGGGTGGCTCAGTGGTTTACGTGGGAATCTCCAGCAGCTTCACAGCTGCTTCCTGACAATCCTTTCGGCTTCTGACTCCAAAGCAAAGTGGTGACATCTCTTTTTATGGCTGACTTTCTTCCTTGATGGATTATTTTCTAGCAAGTGCTTAGATCACTATACAGTGTGTGAAGACAGAGGGATTTCTTTTGTGTGTTGTACCTTGTTTATGTTTATGTTGTACCTACTTATATATGTCAAAGTTTGAAGCTGTAGCATTCTGGTGCATGTCAGTGCAGCCATTGGTTGGGAAGATGGTGCTATAAAAGCTTCAAGAAGCAGTAGCAATAATAAATTGAGCTTTGAATTGAAAGTGGTGGTTTTCAGGAAAGCTCTGTGCACGTTTAGCACAATGTTGGTATTGTAGCTCTTACTTTGTGAGGGTGTGAAATACTTTCCCTTAAGGAGTGCATTGGAATTAAGTCAGTAGGATTTGGGGGTAAATGCTCATATATCATACCAGACACTGACATTGCTCTTTTAAAGCTGCTGAGCTTTTACTGAAGCTTTTTATTCCTGAGAACCTCACTTGGACAGACCTCCAATAACAGTTTTAAACCTGCAGTGTATTTACTGCCAGAGTCAGATGAGTTTGCTTTGCCAAGAAACTCAAGCACTGCCCCTTAAAGCACTGCTAAAATGTACAGCCCTCCTTTGAAGGAGCTGAGGTTTACACTCTGAGGACCAAGATATAAACTCTTCCTCTGCTTTCAATCTCCTTTTCCCCTAAACAGCCCTTTCATTAAATTCTCAACAGCCCAGTATATGCTCTGCATTCCTGGGAAGACACAGAGCTTTCAGAAGCTCAGTGCTGTTCAGGATGGCTGCCACTGTCTCAGGTACTGCAGTCACTTCAATTTACATATGTTAGAAACTTTGAGTATTTAAGATTCTCCTGCTTCTGTCTTAGGTCTTTAGTTACATTAAATAAGCACAGATTTTCATTTCCTTTAGTAAATTATTTCTTTAAGTGTATTTTTTGCTTTCAGTCTCTCAGAAAGTGACTTTTTTTGGGCTGGGGGGGAACAGATATTACTAAAGGTTTAGCTAAAAGGTAAAAAAAGAAGGGTTTGTTGAATTACGGGTACACATTTTGTGCCAGCATGAGCAGGTTGGTTGATTTGGAGTTGACCTTTGTGGAGAGGCAATCCAAAGGCTGTCAAGAGAGTAGGTGGGGTGGATTTTACCCTTCCACGTTTAGGTGTGACTGTGGATTCATGGAATGATTTGGGTTGACAGGGACCTTAAAGCCCATCTCATTCTACCCCCTGCCATGGGCAGGGACACCTCCCACTAGCCCAGGTTGCTCCAAGCCCCGTCCAACCTGACCTTGGACACTTCCAGGGATCCAGGGGCAGCCACAGCTTCTCTGGGCAACCTGTGCCAGGCCCTCCCCACCCTCCCAGGGAACAATTCCTTCCCAATATCCCATCTAACCCTACTCTCAGTTTAAATCCATTCCCCTTTGTTGCTGTTTTGGTTTTGCCATTGCAAACCATGGCACTTCCATGTTTGTGAGCCTGTTCCTGTTCTTCCAGAGCTGAGTCATGGCCAGGTAGCCAAAGCCTGGCTGAAGAAATGGGATTTTGGTGGTGCTGTGTGAAAGCACCTGCCATGGCAGGGCCAGGCAGTTGAGGAGGTGCTGAGCTGATGGTTTGGAGAACTGCATCCATTTTAAACCATGGAAAATAGGGACTGTGTCTGTGCTGGTATCCAGTATTAATGAATAGGATTCTCTCTGTTCCAGCTGAAAGCCAGGTAAATTCACTCCCAGTTTTGTGAGTGAGGTGATTGGTTGGCACAGAGTATTGAAAATTACCATCTCTGTACATAACTTGTCAGATCCTGGTTAAAAAGAGTTTTGCTAAATTACAGTTTCTGGAGGAGGGGAATAATTAAGATTTGCTTCACAAAATTATGGACATTTGAAGTTAGCCCCAAAGTCTGCTTGTAATTTCTATTTCAAAATAGCTTGTTTGCTAAAAGAGATAAAGTTTCCAGATTCATAAAGCTGCCACAAAATATTAAAACACGCTTTTGAGAGAATAGAGGATAAATAAACTTTTGATGGGATCTCAAACAGCATTTTTGAATGTCACTGATGATCAAGAACATGATAACACTGAGGTTTTCATTTTGACATTATGAGAACTTCTCTATTTTTTTATGCCTAAGTGAAAAGAGATTGGACTGAACCTTGAAACGTGTCACATGCAATTCAGCGATATTTTTATACTTGTCTCTTTAAATCCCTTCCCTCCTTTGTTCTTGGAATGAAAGAGGGATGCAGATCTGCAGCAGGTTTTACCCTGAGCCAGCCTCCATTCTCTCTCTCCGGCCCCATGAAGTGCCTGTGGCTTCAGAGGTGGCTGTTTGGCTGCTCTCAAGTGAGTGTTTACAATACAAATAACTCAATTCTTCCTAACCAGAGTCACTCACAAAAGCTAATTCTTGTCTCCCAGCATTTGGTTGTTGCAGTCAGTGATAAATGTGTTGTAGGAGAGCGAAGGAAAAAAATATTCATTTACAGCAAACCAACAGGAAGTGTTTTTGACCAACAGGAGCAGGAGCTGGGGGTTGGTTGTTGTCACCCTCTGTCAGAAACAGAACCCTCCACAGTACTTTATTTTCTATCAAGCCACCTCTGTTATGCAAGGAAACCCTGCTATCCCTGGGTATGTGACCATCAGGGTCATCACCTCTCAAATGAACTGTGGCAAACACCCGGCACGGTTCCTGTTTCGATGATCTTGTTACAACATTTCATGCAGCTCAAGATTTCAAGGGCTTGCTTCTCTTTCTTTTAGTTGAAGCCAATAAGCAGAAATATTGTGTGAGGTTTTTTTCTTTTTTTTTTCCTTTTTTTTTCCCTTTCATTTTACTGTGGTAACAACCTGTCATTCTCAGCTGGTTTTATCTTCTTTTTTTTCCTTTTTTTTTTTTCTTTTTGCTTGACTGTTTGTGGAATTTGGTTTCTTTTCTAATCCTCCCAGCATAACCTTTTTTAGTGACCACGGCTGCTGCATCCCACCTGAGTGCCTGTAACAGATAGTCACAGACAGTGAGAGGGCACATGTTCTCCTTTGTGTGACCAGGTCTCACAGGCATTTAGGAATTGTGAGGGGATACCAAAATGCAAAGGGAATCATGGAATCATAGAATAGCCTGGGTTGGAAGGGACCTTAAAGTTCATCCATTCCACCCCCTGCCAAGGGCAGGGACACCTCCCACTAGCCCAGGTTGCTCCAAGCCCCATCCAACCTGGCCTTGGACACTTCCAGGGATCCAGGGGCAGCCACAGCTTCTCTGGGCAACCTGTGCCAGGGCCTCCCCACCCTCACAGCCAAGAATTCCTTCCCAATATCCCATCCAACCCTGCCCTCTGTCCTTAGGAAGCCATTCCCCCTTGTCCTGTCCCTCCAAGCCCTTGGAAATAGCCTCTCTCCATCTTTCCTGTTGGCTCCTTTCAGATACTTCAAGTCCACAATAGGGTTGCTCTGAAGCCTTCTCTTTTCCAGGTTGAACATGCTTACAATTAAGGATGTTTACAGAAATCCAGTTTACTAATGAGCTGGAAAGCCCACACCATTTTTGATTTAAAGCACAGAATATAATCCATCCAAAGTGGGGCAGATCTGAAAGACATGGTGGGCTGCTCCCCAGGGTGGAGCTGTACAGCCAGTGGTGTACCACAGTATGTCGCTCTCAGAGGACATCAGCCTAATTACTTTCCAAAAGGCAGTCAAGGATGTTTGAAGCATCTTCTGCTTTGACATCCATGATGAGTTTTGAAAGATGGAATTGCAGATAATGTCAAGGAAAAAAATGCCTCTGTTCAGTCTGCACACGTCTCCGTGTGGGGTGCATCCTTCCCCAGTGTCTCATCACTGATATTTAATTAATGTGATAGTCTGCTGTCTCTGTCGGGGTTGTATCCATGGCTGTGGAGCAGTGCAGCTGGTTCTGCTCAACTCTTTAATTCAGCTCTGAGAGCTGATCTTCCCTCAGTGCTGGCCCCCAGTAATAGTGGCAACACAACAGCCTGTGGGTTGTTTTTTCCTGCTCTCAACTTGTTGACCACAATATTCCTTAGTGTCTGTGAGGATCTGTTTTTATCCTGTCCTGTTGTCTTTTTTTTTTTTTAGGCACTGTAATTATAAAAGAAAAATTATCGTAATAAAAATGTCCTTTTGAACACAAAAAGCACAGGTCCAGAGGAGGCCACAGAGGAGGGCTGGAGCAGATGGGCTAGAAAGACAGGCTGGGAGAGCTGGGGCTGTTCTAGCCTGGAGAAGAGAAGGCTCCATTGAAACCTGAGAGCCCCTTCCAGTGCCTAAAGGGGCTCCAAGAGAGCTGGAGAGGGACTTGGGACAAGGGATAGAGGGACAGGACAAGAGGGAATGGCTTCCCAAGGACAGAGGGCAGGGTTAGATGGGATATTGATGGAAGAAATTGTTCCCTGTGAGGGTGGGGAGGCCCTGGCCCAGGTTGCCCAGAGAAGCTGTGGCTGCCCCTGGATCCCTGGAAGTGTCCAAGGCCAGGTTGGACAGGGCTTGGAGTAACCTGGGCTTGTGGGAGGTATCCCTGCCCATGGCAGGGTGGAACGAGATGGAACCCAGAGCTTCCTTGGGGGACCTGTGCCAGGGCCTCACCACCCTTACAGGGAACAATTCTTCCCAAAATCCCATCTAAGCCTGCCCTCTGGCAGTGGGAAACCATTCCCCCTTGTCTTGTCATTACATGCTCTTATAAATAGTCTCTCCCTCATTCTTGTAGACTCCCATCCCTCCTCCTGTCCCCGCAGTGCTCTCTGTGAAGCCAGTTAAGGCTCCAAAATTTGCATTTCTTCATATGCATCAAGTTGATAGATAGAGATGGGGCAGCGACCCAGAGCTGTGTGGCTGCTGGTGGTGGCCTGGCCTGATCACAGCAGGAGGCTGTTCCTGCCACACCTGGCTCTGAAGGTGTCACTGTCCAGTCCCAGGGTGACCCAGCAACGTCAAACTGAGCTGGTTTAAGTGTTTTCCTTTCCCTGCAGGCTCAGCTGTGGTGTGGCAGAGCCCCTGCATGGCCATTCCTGTGGGACAGGAGCAGGACAGTCTCACTGCCAACTTCTTCCAGTCTTGGTGCTTGGGATTGCAGGAAGTGCAGTGTTGTCTTAGGCAGTGATACTGATGTTCAGGAAGCTGTAGGCCCCACGAAAGCTGCGTGTGTGTTCTGTGCTCCTGACCTTTGAGCAGTGGGCAAATGCAGTAACGCCTTTTTGGTAAGACACATTTGTCTTACAGTCCTTGACCTGGGGCTCAGTAAATAAAAACATACTAGCAGAGCTGAATCCCCACAGGATGAGCAGAGGGACAGTGTTAGCAAAGGAGAAAATAAAGAAAAATGTACTGGCACTTGTGCTAAGGAATAGCATGGCAGAAGCTACTGTCTGACTGTAAGTTAGGCTTCTTATCAGGGACTTTGTGCTTGGTGGACAGAGGGCACTTTGCTTTAAAAAACCAGAGCTGTTGCTGAATAGAGCTTAAACATTTCATTGGAGGTGTGTGGTGTTTTAGGGGTACTTCTGCATCGGGAAGAAGTGAGACAAATTACCTGAGTGTTTCAAACTTTGAGTGTTAACGTGTCATATGAAAAAATATCGGCGTAGTTTCTTTTGTTATGTATCCTTGTGAGGTTCCCTTTTACCCCTGCAGATAGGGAGCAATAATCCTCCTTTCCCTTTTCTTCATGAGAAACCTGCTGTAGTAACATAGCTTCAAGGAAGGCTCATAAAAGGATCTGTTTTCTTCAGTGATTCCCTCCAGGAATCTTCTATGGATTATTCCGTAGACAAAAGAGGAAACTAAAGAGTTGCCTTGCAAGAGCATTGTACAACATAAGGCAACTGAAGGTAGATCCTGAGTGCAGTTTTATGAATATCAAGAGGATGGGGGTGGAGGTATGTCTTGGTTCTTTGTATATTTTAAATCAGTAAGTGCAATTCATAAATTGGGTAGGACCCACTCCATGCAAAAATATAAAATCAGCTGTGAAGCTGAAACCCGGTAAATATTTCATTTTTGACATCGATGTTTCTTAAAGTTGGTTGAGTAGTTTAATTGTAACAAGGTTCTTCTAGAATATAATTAGTTAAAACCTGCCACTGTTTGATAAAAACCTGCTGTGTTTAGGCCTGCAGTTGTTGTCTAGTATTTCAGACAGAGAGGAATATTTGGGACCCTGTGATGAGCTTCCTTGCTTTTCCTCCTCAGAATAGGTACTGGCTGGTTAAAATGCAGCGATGGCAAAAAGTGTATTGAAAACTTTTAAGTTTCTTGTCAGCTATTGACCTTTTTGTCATCCTTTTTCTTGGTTTTCTTTGAAATACAAGCATTTATTAGCACGTTTGCGTGTGGAAAGCTGCAGTCTCTGGAACACATGCAGTTTTCACCTCGGAGGTTCTCACACCCACTTTGTCCCTGAGGGAGTAGTTCACGATGTATCCTCTTTCCCTGACAGTATGAGAACAATTTATTTCATTTCTTTTGTCTTAAATATTGTGGAGAAATGAAAGCCGTTGTGGAATTCAGAGTTCCCATGGGAAGGACAATTCAGCTTTGACTGTTACCCTGTTTGAATCCTTCACTCTCAAAGGTTCTGATTACTTTTTTAGACAGAACATAGCTATTTTCCAAAGTTTTTCAATGCACAGCAAGACAGAAGATATAAGCTACCACAACCAAATACCTGTCACCATGAAACCTACCGCTGGCCGAAAGGAAGGGGGAATTTTCCTATATTTGCTTTAAACTCATATTTCCTCTTCTATTCCCTTTTCCTTTCCTGAGCAGATTTCACTTTTTTATAGTCATAAGGGCATCATCAGATTGGGTGTGGCTTCCCTGAGAAGGCACCAGGAGCTGTGCCTTCGATTCTCCTCAGGGAAAACAGGGATCTGAACCCCAGTCTTCCACTTTGTGGCTGAGAGCTGTGATGTGCTGACTGTGACACCTTAACAAGGCTCAGGAGCAGTGAGGTCTGAAGAGAAAATATCAACCCCTGCTGCGTTTCCTGTGGAGCTGATTGTAGTGCTCCATGGTAAACTCTCTAAAGGAGGATTGATCATCTCGAGGAGGCACACCACGACCTCAGTTTTTGCTCTTCCAGGGCCTGTGTGTGAGTGCTGAGCTCTCTGTGCAGTCACAACCGACGTGTCCCAGGCGTGGAAGTGCTGGAGCTGCAGGCAGGGGAAGGAATCTGGGATAAAATCATGTGCTTATGGAACACAGGGGTGAGCAGCTGCTCCTGGAACTTACCAGGAGCCCTCAGGAAATCCGGATTTCCCTCCTTCCCTCCTGCTCCTCACTGCACCTGACCTTTAATGGGGTGTTTTACAAGTGTCCTACCAACCTTAGCACTTTTACTCTTTGTTCCCCGCAAGTTTGGTGTTTTGAAACTGAGAACCTCTGTGGACCTGCCAGACAGGGCTTCAGGTGCCTTTACATGTCCCTGGCTGGGCAGGAGCACGAGCACTCTACCAGACATCAATAAAACTTCCCAGTTTTTACAGTCAGAGATGAAATAAGAGCTGCCTGAAGCCTCGTCTCTGTCAGGACTACCCACAGAATCCTTATATCTGGCTTTTTCATCTCTTGCAAAGCTCACCTTTGAATGTCGTGGCCTTCTCGTGTACCTGCATAAAATTTGCTTCAATGAACTCATAATTTTTCTTTTTGTTACTGAAGAAAATATTTGTAAGCACAAGTGCTCGAGATATTTTATGCTATTCCTAAATTTAATCATAGGTATCTTGGGAGTATTTACTGATCTCATTGAAAACAGAGATGCTGTAATTTAGGGGCTCTCTGTTAAAAATGAAACGAGCCATAGAGTACAGGCTGCTGAAGGAGCAGCAATACCTACTGTTTTCAATGTGTGCAAATGCTGTAATAGGTCCCTTCAGTGCAGGAGTGACTGCAGGAGAGTGCTGGCACGTGTGAGCACTTAATTCTCTAACAGGCTTCCCTGGAAAACTAATGAAGGAAGAGAAGGACTGCTTGCACAATGTGTTCTTTTCGAGGCAATTTTTCTTTTGGTTGCTTTAGTGTTAGGCTTTAACCACTTTGGTAAAGACTGGGTATGTTTTATACTGATAATCCACTCTATAAAAACACTTTTCCTGGCCTCAAGGTTTCTCGTAGCATCAAGACCCTGCATTTCAGCTGCAGGCTGCCTGTGTTTCTCCAAGGTGATCATTTGACAGAGTTATTCCAGCTTCTGATTTGAATGGCTTGATTTGCTTTGCTTCAAAATGGTGAGAGGCTTTTAAGAGAGGGTCCTGAGCATTGATTTCCTCATGGTTTTCCTTCAGCTGAGTGCATCCATTCAAAGCTCTTTAGGATGAACTGACACAGTGCAGGTAGCTCTGAGATCATTTGTGATCACAGAATGGTTTGGGTTGGAAGGGACCTTAAAGCTCATCCTGTTCCAACCCCCTGCCACGGGAACCTTCCACTATCCCAGGTTGCTCCACATCCCATCCAACCTGGCCTTGGACACTTCCAGGGATGGGGCAGCCACAGCTTCTCTGGGCACCTGTGCCAGGGCCTCTCCACCCTCACAGGGAACAATTTCTTCTGTATATCCAACCTCAATTTCCCCTCTGTCAGTTTGAAGCCATTCCCCCTTGCCTGTCCCTCCAGTTCCCAATGAACAGCCCCTCTCCAGCTTCCCTGTAGCCCCTTCAGACCCTGGAAGGTGCTGTGAGGTCTCCACACAACCTTCTCCTCTCCAGGCTGAACATTCCCAGCTCTCCCAGCCTGTCTCCACAGGGGAGGTGCTCCAGTCCCCTCAGCAACTTTGTAGCCTCTGGAATTGGTCCAACATCTCCTTGTCCTTCCTGTGATCTGCTGGTCTAGGCAAACTCATACATAGAGGATGACAAGCATGGAATTGTAGCCAGCTGTTTCCCAGCACGACAGTTTCTCGTGGATCTGTGTCAGCAGCACACAGCATCTGTTGCATTTTAAAGGTGAAACATCAGTTCTGTTTGCTTTGGTAACCTGTCAGCTGAAACCTTCTCTGTGTGCCCTAATGAACACAGTTAATATTTTATAACTTTGTTTACCTGTAATATCAAGCTTCAGGAGTACAATTGGATATGTTACAAACCAGGGGAGAAATGCATTTTATATGGCTAATTCCAGGTCATTTTGCAATTTCCATTTTATGGCAAATCTTCTTTGCAATCCCCAACTCCTGTAACAACCTTTAAACTGTCCCACAGTTTATTTAGAAAATGAACTGTCACACCTCAGGATAAACTAATGATGAGATAGTTCAACAGAATCATGTTCCATGACTGGAAGAAACCCTTCCCATTGTAAGTGCTCTGGAGGAGGTCACTGCACACTGTACCTGGTGAGTACAGGGGAAATAACCTGGTCAGTCTGGAAACTGAGGGTGGGAGGGGTGGGGAAAAGAGGTTTTCTGAGTTACATGGAATCCCAGAATGGTTTGGGTTGGAAGGGACCTTAAGGCTCATCCCATTCCACCCCCTGCCATGGGCAGGGACACCTCCCACTATCCCAGGTTGCTCCAAGCCCCGTCCAACCTGGCCTTGGCCACTTCCAGGGATCCAGGGGCAGCCACAGCTTCTCTGGGCAACCTGTGCCAGGGCCTCCCCACCCTCACAGAGGACAATTTTTTCCCACTATCCCATCTAACCCTGCCCTCTGTCAGTGGGAAGCCATGCCCCCTTGTCCTGTCACTCCAACTTTTCTTTAGATGTTTATGTCTATATTTTTATTAAGGATAAATAAGCCCCAAAATATTTTTCCAAAACAGGTACGAGTGTGACTTTCTGCACTGGCAGGTTTCCATCCACATTATATTGATGATTTGAAAGCAGAGCTGAAACCAGGTGTTAAATTGACCCTGCCTGAAAAAACATTATTCTGTTAAAGTGGCAAAGGAGTGCTGATGCTGTAGATCACAGCATCGATCACAGGAGCAGCTGGCATTCAGAGCACACTCCCTGGGCTCCAGATTTCAAAGTTCAGCAGGTCATTGTTGAAATTCGACAAGGTGAAGCTAAGTCACTGTTAAAAAAAGAATATATGTGATTACAGCCATGCTCTGAAAAAGTAATGACCGTGGACTGTCACTTTGGAATTAGGTGGTTATTTTTTTCGAGTTTGGCAGCTCAAAATGTTTGTGGTTATTCTGTTATTGAGACTATTGCTTAAAATAATCATCTGCATCTTAATTCTGTAAATACATTTTTAAAATCAGACTTGTATTGAAGAAAAAATTCTCACATTGATGACCTTGTAGGTTTGCTGGATGTTGGTGTCCCATGGCTTCTCTGCACAGGTAGTGCCTTTTCTCACTCTCTGAGGTGCTTTCATTACTATTATTTAGGAAAACACAGTCTACAAACCTGATTAATACAAAAGTTTGCTTAATTAAAAGCCTTTCTTCCTTTTATTTGGAAAATCAAGAGATTCCAGATTCACAACATGCTCTCAAGGTAGTATTATATACACCCAGTTCATGAGGAAAATCCAATTGTTTTGATACATTTGTGTGGTTCTCTGACAAATTTAGAGCAGGTAAAATCAAGACTTTATTATTGTAAATGAACAACCCTCAGAAGAGGTTCTCACTGTCAGCAGGGCTGAGAGACCACAGGGAGATTCCACTGTTTTGGTTATAGGAATCAGATAATCAGCAAAGCAGCCAGCTCTTGATAACTTATATTTTTCATGGCAACATTTTACAAGCCATTGCTTTTATACCCTCTAATTTATAGCAGTATTTGGTGAGATTGAGATTAGAAATAAATAGTAATTTAAAAAATATGTTGCTCGAAGAAAATATCATACCTTAAGGCTCTAAAACCTGCAGAAGGGATAGGTGCCACAGTCCTTACTGTCTTGAGAAGAACACAACCGTTGGCATTTTGCTCAGCAACTGGGAAATTCTGGAAGGGGCTCTGTGGGTGGGTGGAGGTGTCTGTGAATATGTGGAGTTTCTCTCATCTGATCATTTTTAGTCCTATAAGAAGCTAATAAGAAGGGTGCTGAATTCGTGAAGGGGAGAAAAATAGCAGCAAACACAACTTTTTCGTGATTTTGCCTCCTGTGAGGTTATTTCTTGAGCTGTGGTTGCTCAGCCAGAGCCCTGACTGGTGTCTCTGATACTACCCCTCCGTTATGTATCTTCTTTTTACTAACAGATCTTTTAAACATTATGCTGAGTCACCAAAAAAAAAAAAAAAAAAAGGAAGAGAAATGTTGTCAGCTTTAACCCTGCTGAACGTCACTTGTGCTCAGATTTGAAGAAGGATGGCCTTCATGGCAGGAGGAAAACATCGGAGCAAACAGTCCTGCCATGGTGCTGACACCTTGTTTTGGGGCAGAGTTAGAGTCAGGCCTTAGCTTAAGCTTATCAAAACTCTCTGTGTGCTGTGCAGGAGAGAGTTAAATCATATGTAAACTTAAAATTCAGGTTGATAGTGCAGGGACAAGTACTCCAGAGGGGAAGCCCTGGAGTGAGTGCTTGTGGGTGTAATACACAACTGGGGCTTTGTTGGCCTGATGCAAGGAGGAGGATGCACCAAATGTGTGTGGGCTGTAGGAAATAAGGCAGGTTTTGTCGTGATGAAAGGAAAATGGAGTCATATTGAAGTGATTGGAATTGCATGAATAAGCTCATTGCGTTGCATGAAGTGGTAAATAAGTAAAATCTCCAAACTCAAACTGCTGTGCAAACGTGGGGAGGCAGCTGTTGTTCCAGATGCTTAGAAGGGCTTAACCAGGGAATGGCTTTTTATAACCTGATCGTTGCTATTGTTTGCAGAGCTCTCACTTGGCATCAAGAGCACTAAAGCAAAAGCCAGGACACTCTGAGAGCAGGTGATTGGCTTTTCAGATGAGCACGACTCCAGGAGCAGTGCACTAATTAGACAATCCAATGCCTTTCTCCAAGGAAACCTTAGGAAACCCTCCTGAAAACCTTCAGAGAACAGCCACTTCTGGAATGTCCCTTTGTGGGACTGATTTAAGGAACCTGGTGGCAACTGGAGGTCTTCAGACTAAAAAAAATCAGACTCCAAGCTTTGGAAATAACAACCAGCAAACGCTTTTTGCTCCTTTCAGTGAGGTCTTTGTACCCCTGTGTGCTGCCATCCACTGCAGCAAATCTGAATGTGCTCTGCCTGCACCAGGTTTGCACTGGGCTTGAACTAGTCAGGAGAAACTATTTGTGGATTTAAGGTAGATTCTGTCAGCTCAGAGGTTCTGAGGGTATAGGAAGGCTGAAAGAACAATTTTATAGGTGGGAAAATTCTATAGGAGGAAAAGCCACAGGAGGGGAAAAAAAACCTAATTCACACTGGTGGGAGAAAGAAGAGATTAATTCTGGGTTCTTTGTCAGGATAGTTCCTTGGATCTGCTTCCAAGGCTTTGGCTACTTGAGGTTATCCCAGCAGGGAAGGGTTAGGCCACACAGGCCTGGCACTAAGACCTCCCAGTTACCGGTAGGAGCTTCTATAATCTAGTCCATAGACGGATAAAAATATAATTTAACTATAATATGATTTTCAATTTCATTGTAAAAATTATTTTTTTTAAAATGCTTTCAGTACAGCTCTGCCAAAGAATTGATACCCTGCTTTCCTTCCCTGTCTGCCGTGCCCATATCCAGGTGTGCCCTGTAAACATGCAAAGGCAAAAGCACTTGCAAGCAGCTCTTGAAGAAAAAGGATTTTAGGTTAAATGTTTTACTGAAATATCCTAAACATGTTATTATGTTAGGGGAACTGTGGGGAAGCCACGATTGGCAAAGAAATGATACTGTCATTAACTGAGGAAGAACACAGACCTTAATTTTTCTTGTTAAGCAGTCTCAGTGTTTCCAAGTTTCTCCCACACAAGCTGATAAAATGGGTGAATGACAAATAGGGTGTTACAATGGTAGCAGTCATTAAGTTTTGAAAGTGCATTTTATTTCATTTTGGATGTGTGAAACTAAGGAGAGAAACTGCAGAAGGTTTATATCAGGAAGTAACTTATGTGAAAGAAAACCTGCATTTGGCACAGTGTGTTCTCCTTCTTTTGTTTTCCTCAGAAAGAGTAGATAAAAAGATTTTGAATTATCGTCTCAAAAATGAATAAAAGTAGACTTCAAATTAATGAAGCAAATTTATTGTTACAGATCCTAATCATCAAACCTCTTACATATAATTAATCATGTTACACTTGTTTGTGGTTAACAATTGCAGTAATTGTATTTTAATTTTAATTTAAAATGATGAAATTGAGATTTGACATTTAGGATACACAAGTTTTGGAGACTGAGGTTAACACTAATTTTTGTGTGAATGCATAGGAATGTTGGGAATTCTCTGAGAAATTTTATTGCTCCTTTCTGTCTATTGATGTTGAAGGGCCTTGAGGGGAGTGTGTGAGGAGCCTGAGGGCACTTGGTGTGTTCAGCTGGAGCAGAGGAGACTGAGGGGAGACCTCACTGCAGTTCCAACTCCCTGGGCAGGGACAGAGGAGGGGCAGGGACTGAGCTCTGCTCTGGGGGGACCAGGGACAGCACCCAGGGAACGGCTGGAGCTGTGTCAGGACAGGGTCAGGTTGGATCTCAGGGAAAGGTTCTTCCCCCAGAGGCTGGTTGGCACTGACCAGGCTCCCCAGGGCAGTGGGCACAGCCCCAAGGCTGCCAGAGCTCCAGGAGGGTTTGGATGATCCTCTGGCACGCAGGATGTGACTCTCAGGGATGGTCCTGTGCAGGGCCAGGAGTTGGACTTCATGATCCTTGTGAGTCTCTTCCAGCTCAGCACATTCTGTGATTTTGTCCTTTCTGACTCAGGTCACTGTGTGACTCTGTGATTTTGTGTAACTCAGGACACACCCTTAAGTGCCATCAAGTGCTGTGGCTTGTACTTGTTTTACACCTTCTGTAGTGAGATGCCCAAATCAGTGCTGCTCTTTTCCCTGTCATAGAACCAGCAGGGTTGGAAAAGACCTCCATGATCATCAAGTCCAACCTTCAACCAAATCCCGCCATTCCCACTAAACCATGCCACTGAGTGCCACATGCAGTCATTTTTTGACCATCTCCAGGGGTGGTGACTCCACCACTGCCCTGGGCAGCCCACTCCTAATATCCAACCTCAGCCTCCCTTGGCACAGCCTGGGACCATTTCCTCTTGTTGCTTGTTGTCTGGGAGAAGAGCCCGACCCTTACCTTGCCACAGCCTCCTTGCAGGGATTTGTAGAGAGCAAAAAGGTCTCCCCTGAGCCTTCAGGGATTTTTAGGTGAGCAGCGTCTGTGACAAGTGGCTTTCTGTAAATGAAGCCATCAGTTGTCACACTCACCCACCGAGTGCCAGGTACTGAGTGTACTTGTTGCTGTTTGCTGATCTACCTGTACAGTCATCTGCGTTATTTTCTCATGGAATTTCATTTTGATTTCCACTAATTTCAGTTCATCAAAACCCTTTCCTTGTAGGATTTTGGGTTCCTCGTGATCAGCATGTTCAAACACTGTCTGCTCTCCACTGTGCTTGGGAGCTGGGTGCCTTTCTTTTTGGTCATCAGGCTTTACCAAGGTTTAGTTCTCCACTATCCTCTCATCTTCTCTGAGAAATGTGATTCAATTTGTCATTGTGGTTTCTAAAATTTCTCATATCAGGTATTTGCTCTTAAGCTTTATATTTCCTGTGTTTATACTTGAATCATTATTGATTAGCTTCTTTTTTTTTTTTCCCCTGCATTGAGAGCATTATTTGGAGCAAATTTTCTTGACACTGTATGTCTACATTTAATCACTTTGCCTGGATTGCAAGGATATACTGGAAACAGCAAATTCTTTAGAACAAGCCCCTCTAAAGCTCCAGTTCCCAAATCCCAGCCTCCAGTAGCTCATGTCTGGAATGCCTCAGCTTCTTGCAGAGTAGAGAAAGCAAAGCAGAAAGATGGGAAGTAAAGAATACAGTATTTCTGTGCTCTTTTTGCTTCCTTTGTTTTGTTTTACCTTCATCTAAAAATAGAAGTGTCTTGCTTTTGTGTGGGTTGCATTCAGAGCAGCCGAGGCCATTAGTTAATTCAGACTCATGCCAAAGGGATCAAATCAAGCTGTGTGTGGAGGGGACAAGAGTTTCTTTAGGCCAGAGATGAAAATCTGTTTCTAACTTGCAGTCTAAGAAGAGGAAGGAAAGTCTCCAGGCATCTGAGAGGAGTCCCACCCCGAAAGCCTGTTCAGTGTTAGGAAAGCTTCCAAGACATTGAGAAAGAAAGTGGTATTTTTGGGTGTTGCAAAATATCCATCTGCAAAGCAAATGAAAGAGAAACAGATTTCAGCTCCATCCATCCAGAGGGAGCAATGGGAGCAGTGCAGAAGTCAGGAGTGAGTGGAGGCAAATGTAACTGGAAATACCCCAAACCCTCCACACCTCACAGACACTTCTGTCCATCCACAGACCTGCTGAAAGCACTTGGTATGTTCTCACATGAGGAATTACTGATAAAGCTGAGTCACACAGGGACTCTTCATCAGGAACTGTAGAGACAGGACAAGGAGTAATGGGTACAAACTGAAAGAGGGGACATTTAGGTTGGGTATATGGAAGAAATCCTTCCCTGTGAGGGTGGGGAGGCCCTGGCACAGGTTGCCCAGAGAAGCTGTGGCTGCCTCTGGATCCCTGGAAGTGTCCAAGGCCAGGTTGGACAGGGCTTGGAGTAACCTGGGCTAGTGGAAGGTGTCCCTGCCCATGGCACAGGGTGGGCTTTGAGGTCCCTTCCAACCCAAACCCTTCTGGGATTCTGTGAAAACTGCAGAAGATTAGGTTGAGTATTGTTCAGGGAGAAGGAAACTGGCTGGAGCAGTGGGTGGAACTGAACTTCCAGAGGTGAAAGAGGTTATTTGGAGCTTGAGGGACTGGGAAAAGCACAGGCACAGAAAATGTTCTTGTGTTTAATATATAGCTGGATAAATCGAGGAAGTGTTTAACTGATGATTGGGTGAGTGGTGGCCAGAGACTGCACAGGGAGTCCTGAGAGGGCTATTCCAATCCTTTATTTCCTGCCTGTCCACTTTGGGATGATGCATTGGCTGTTCTTGCTTACAGGCACTTGGCAGTCCTTTATGCTCTGTCACGTACAGGGTTTTAGCATCCTAAAGCCCAGAAAATAGCAGAAAAAAATGAAGACCATGTCCATTTTCTTTGCTGATAATGAGATCTGGATATTTCAATACTGCTCAGGAATTCAATTCTAAGGCATGGTAGGAGCAAAGATGGTGTTCTTGTTAGGCTGAGCTGAAAATATAATTTAATAGGTGACAATTCCTTTGATTTAAAACAATTAAACTCACAAGAAAAAAGACTATGACATTTAGAATACTCATTTCCCTGTATCCGAAAAGACTTTCATTCATTTCAGCAACAATTTGATTCAGAGAACACAGAATTTCCAAAAACATGAAGACAATGTAGGCCTGAACTCAATTTACATGGCAGGTAATGGAAAAATTTCTGGCAACATTATGACAGGTCCTGGAAAAGTGAAAATGATAAGTAGGACAGTTCAGTAATCCCACTGGGAGAAGATCATCATCTCTGTAAAGATAAGGGTATTCATTTTCACTTGTATTTGTTTTATAAAGTGCACTGAATATGTCTCTTACTTGATGTCACATGTGATAGTCAAATATAAACCTGGTCTTGGGCTGCTGGGGAAGAGCAAGAGCTTCAGGCAGCTGCTGATAGGGTTCAGAAAATCCATATGTATTCTGATTTAAAAGGAATTGTAGATTATTTTTCCCCTTTACAAGGGGAAGAGAACAGAAAACAGAGAACAGAAAGTGGCAAACGACTATTTTGAGTTCATACTGAACCATTTTTAATAAAAGAACTACATTATAGTTTCCTGCTCTTCCCAGGGTCCTTTTTTTAGCAATCCATTGAGTGAAAAATCTGTAATTGCTTGTAGGTTAGTTCATTTCCAAACCTCAGCACATGACCTCTTGTTTTTCAGTTGGTTGCTTTGCTAAGAGCATTCCCATGAATCTGGCCCTTCTCCTCCCCGATTTGGGTCAAGGCAATACAATTCCCACTTGATCTCCCTTTTTTGCCTTGCTAGGAGCCAACTCCTAATCTTTTGTTCTATGGCTCTGCCTACAAGCCTCTGACTACTTTTGCTTGTCCTCTGCTGCACTTGTAAAGTCTTTGCAATGTTCTTTTTGATCTTTGGAGGTTTTAGTAGGCTAAAATATTGCATTATTGACACATATTCTCCTGCTGGGAGAAGTCAAATGTGCCAATTATTTGGGAGAACTAGGGACTCCAATTAGGTATCCACAGCAAGACACTGTTTTCTCTCCATTTATCTTTTCTACTTGACACTAGAGTCATAATGGAGGTTTTATTCCTGCTTCCACTGTTTAACTGTAACACAGTTCAATTGGAGGATTTTCTCTTGTCTTTCATGTGTTAACAGCTCTGAGAAGGCTTAAAGGGAAGTTTTCCCTCGCACAGTTGTTCTCATTCATGCCTATTGCTCTGGTTTTCCATGCTGTATCTTTTGTTTGCTCTTTGGTGTGATCCCTGTCCCACTCCCTGCAAGGATCACTTGTTTTACTGTGAGGGGGATTCTCGTAGGAGTGGGTATGTGCAAGTCGTCTCATTATATCATCCTCACCTTTACTCACATCTGGGATTCAAGGGAAAAGATTTAGTTCCTGTTATAGCCTGCCTTTTATTTCTTCATTATAGAAGAAGTAAAATATAGAACAACAATAATATATAGATCATAGCATCTTGGCCAGGGTACTTAATAATCGACGTGAGTTCTGGTTTAAGGATCATAGAAAGGTTTGGGTTGGAAGGGGCCTTTAAAGGCCATCAAGTCCAAGCCCCTGAACTGAGCAGGGACACCTTCCACTAGCCCAGGTTGCTCAGAGCCCCATCCAACCTGACCTTCAATATTCCCAGGGATGGGACAGCCACAGCTTTTCTGGGCAACCTGTGCCAGGGCCTCCCCACCCTCATTGTAAAAAAAGTCTTCCTTAAAGCTAATCTAAATTGACCCTCCTCCAGTTTAAAACCATTCCCCCTTGTCCTGTCCCTCCATCCCTTGTCCCAAGACCCTCTCCAGCTCTCCTGGAGCCCCTTTAGGCCCTGGAAGGGGCTTTAAGGTCTCCCTGGAGCCTTCTCTTCTCCAGGTGAACCCCCCCAGCTCTCCCAGCCTGGCTCCAGAGCAGAGGGGTTCCAGCCCTCAGAGCATCTCCGTGACCTCCTCTGGACTGGCTCCAGCAGCTCCACATCCTTCCTGTGTGGTGTGTCTTTCATTTATGACAGAGACCAGATTAGCTCACTCCCTTTGCATCCTCCTTTTTTTAAGATTGTGTCTCCATTAATCACACCCCTGTGAGAGAGGTGACTGTCCTTCGAAGTAGTAGCTATAAAAAAAACCTCCTCAGCCTCTTTTGGTCAGTCATGGGAGTTACCTTGTTCTTTTCTTGCAGGCTCCCTGCAATTAAAACCTGAACAGGCAGCTGGGAGCTGTATTTGCAGGTCAGACAATGAATTGCCTCCCCTGGGACACTGTGCTTTTAGTTGGATAACAGCTATCAAGGTTATTAAAGAACAGAGATTTGGTATAACTGAATTTTGTTGCTTAATGACATCACAAATGCCAGCAGTGGGTTGTGCCTGAGTTACTGAATTGTAGACACTTTGCTTAATTTCATGTGTCTGAAGTGTATAAAGGTTGTTATTAAAAATAAATGCATATACTTGGAAAATTGCAAAAGGCAAATAAACTTGGTTGCTGTTTAGCTTTGGCCCAGGACCTTTCTCTTGCCCACGTGCTTGGCATTTTCAGAGCTGGTTCAATAGAAGAGTTTCTCTGTACTGCATCCATGGCCTTGCTTTGTGTGCCCTTTGTGACTGTTCCCTTGAAAGATGCTTTTGGAAAAAGCCCAGGCCAAGGTCATATTTTCTTCCTTTCTGGAGTGAATGTTTTCATGCAGTACAGAAAGTGAGGCTGAGATGTGTTTGATACTTTATTTTGTAAGAAAAGGTGAGTAAACAGGCAGTTTCCATTATCACAGTCCACTGTTACAGAGGAGAGAAGCCCAACTGGTAAGAGATTTATTACAGAAAGGACATTTGAACCAGCTCATCAGGATAAACCTCAGCTACATGAAAGTAGCAGAGTAGTACTTTCATAGCAAGTGATGCAGAAGCTTCAGAATCCTTTTGCCAGACCCCTGTGTGTAGTATTCACACAAAGCTCTGTAACAAATCAAAGACAAAATTATTTAGATTGGTTTCACAGAGCCACTTTCACAGAAAGCAAGTTCTCTGAAGAAATCTGTTCCATTATGCATTTAAGTGGCTGTGACATTAATCATTATGTCATTAATAATTTGACATTAATAATTTCTGCCATCATTTAATCCCTGTTAAGTCTCTCTGCTGCAAGATGCAAGAATTAAAAACAATCAGTCTCACTGTTTTCTACTCTTATCTTCAGAGCTGCTTGATTTTTAGATGATGTGCAGAAATCAGATCTGCCAAGTAAGTAATGCCAGATTTGTGAGCAAGTTCAGTTGTCTTCTTGTTCTCAGTTTATCACACAGTGCCACGTTTTTTCATGTTGCAGTTCTGTTGAATTTAGGCCTTTGCCTTTTCCTGGTCTGTCCACCGTTCTCAGTGAAGGATTAATTTTGTGGTTTGCATATTGTTGTCTGGACAGCGTGAATCTGTTATTTTTGGGTCCTCCAGCTGTTGTCATTGTGTGAGTTGGGTTGAATTACCCTGGGATTTGCTGTGGTTTCCTTATGGAGTTATAGCTTTAGTATGTGGAGGATATTGGAGGGCTCAAAGAGAAGGGTAAATAACTGCTGTTCCCCCCGACTCCTGTCTGTGTGGTCGAATGACATGACAAGAGAAATTCTGTACATCTGTCTTGAGCTCTTCACAGGGCAAACAGGGCACAGATCTTCTGACTGACAGCAATTTAGTGGCAGATGCATTTGTCTGTGGGCTTAAAACTGGTTAAATGAAAGCATGGTATTAAAAGGGTGATGTTATCGGGATAAAGAGTTTATAAAATTTAACAGATGTGGCTTTAATTGTGTGGCACCAGCTCAGAGCTTCACTGGAGGACATTTGTAGATAATACTAAGGCAAATGAGTGTATGCTTTGTAAGCGTGTGGGTGCAGAGATAAGGCTCAATTTGCATATTTCTTTCACTTCACATTCCTTGTTTTCAGAAGTTGCTTTTGAGGACGAGCCCAGCGCTCCCCGTGTATGGGCTGAGTTACTGCCATTTGGGTCTGAAAGTATTTTCCTAGAAGTAGAAAAAGCTGTTTGAGGGCTGGAATGGCCATTTGAGCAGCTGCACTTGCAGTGCTGGTTTGCAGTAGAGGCGGGACTGTACCTGAGGGAAAAGCCGTGTCTGGGCGTGGCTGCTCCCTTCTCAGAGCCCCGTTCCCTGGGCAGGGTCAGCTGGCTGCAGCCCCAGCTGCATGTTGTATTCTTCTTTCCCTTGCAGTCACTCACCCTCTTTTACATACTTCATCCTCCTCCTCTTTTGGATGCAAACTGGCAGCTTCTTCAGGTGTCCTTGGCTCCGTGTGTGTCTCACCTGAAACAGTGTCCAGAGTGAAGTCAGTCCTCGTCCTCTGGGCTGTGTAGTGGCCAAAGGTCCAACACTTCTCTGTCCCTTCAAATATCTTCTTTTCAAATCAGAGCATTTTCAGCACAAACCTCTTCCTTTGCCCTTTTCATTTACTACTTATCCTTCACTTACTGCTTATCCTTTTATTTACCTTCACTCGGTTTTTTTACTTACCTTTTACTTTATCCTTTCTCTTTGCTACCAGCCAGTTTAGGAGCCATGTGTTTTGCACATATCTTGGTATGTTTACTTCCTGGCCATTCAAGAAGAAAATGGATTTTTTTCTTTGAAATCAGTGCAGATCTTGTCTTGGGTAGAGGGAGAAGGAGGCAGATCAGAGCTGGTATAATCCCTAGTGCAGGAAAGGGGGGGACTGTGCAAGGTGAGGCTGGGTAAAGTGAGGCTCTCAAGGAGCTCAAGAGATGGACACAGATCTGTTCACAGGCAGTGCCTCTGGTTGAAAAGGATTTTTTTAGCTTATGCAAAATAAAGAGGGAGAAGGAAACAAAAAACCAATGTGCTGGATGGCATGAAAGGCATAAATGTCCTTGGAATTGGTACCACTGAGAGATGACAAAAGTAAGGTGCTAACAAAGGTGAGTCCCAGGAATGTGGAGGAAGAGTGTGAAATTAAGCTATGGCTGTGAGCTGCATCTCTCAGAGACTGACAACCTGTTGCAGGAAAAGGAATACTTAAGAGTATGTATTAAAAAAGAAAAAAAATAAAAAGAAATCTATGCTATATAGCTGAAGGATAGGTTTCTGTGCTGTTGTACTTACTCTTCTGAGGGTACACAGATCTAACAAAGCTTCCAGAGTCCTCCAGGAAAAGAGAAAGATTTACTACCAATTTACTCTGACATATGGCCACCCATCCCTTCTCTGAAAATCGACACATTAGTTAATGGATAAAACTGTCATACTCTGCTTTTAACATTAGAAGTGTGGTCTTGAGGAAGAGACCAAGCTCTCACAAATTGCAGTCTAAGAATAAGATCTCAAGATCTGATGTGATTTGGCATCTATAGAAGTTGAGTTGTCTAATAAACCGTAGCAATTCATCATCTACTTTGGAAGTCTGAAGTTTAGTAGGCAGTCGTATAGTATGTCTTTTGGTGCCTAGACTACCTCAGGAAAAAAAATCATGGATCTTGGAGGGGCAAGGGGATTATGGCTTGATTTATTTGGCAACAAAATTGACTATAAAACTACTTTTACTATGCTCAGGGGACCAAGGCATAGAGATGTCATATTGAGTAATAACATCAGGATAATATCAAGGTCTTTGGTCATCTCACTGATTTCACACAGGCGAAACCACAGATATAAAACACTTGATACCAGAGGAATAGGACATTTCATGTGGATAATAAACACCTAGGAAAATTAATGGCCTGTCTGGCTAAAGAGATAAACCCTGAGTCACAATAAGTGAGAGCACTGGGGGGAGAGGCAGCGACGTGCGTTTAACTGTTTTAGTGCTGCCTGAAGTATCACTTATCAGGTAAAACGGGGTTTGTACATCATATATTCCTACAGAAGAGCCAGTGCTGTATCAAAGGAATGCCCTGCAGTCTGCAGAGTGCTGCCTAATTGCACTAGTTAATGAAAAAAGGGCATTTGTTAGAAGATCTCTTTTCCCTGGGACACATTTTAACACCAAAGTGAGAAATGAGGGTTTAGAACTGGCAGTACCTTGCAGCAGGTACCCACCTGTGGTCAGAAATACACTGAGAGCTCCTGACAAAGGGATCAGTAGTTGAGCTTCCCTAATTTTTGTCTGACTCCACACTGGAGTGCACAGGATTATAGGCAATGCCACAGGGATGTTGAGTTTGTCTGCAGTTCTGGGCACTCAGAGCACAAATCTGATGAGGAGCAGCTGAGGGAGCTGGGGGGGCTCAGCCTGGAGAAAAGGAGGCTCAGGGGGGACCTTCTGGCTCTGCAAGTCCCTGACAGGAGGGGGGAGCCGGGGGGGGTCGGGCTCTGCTGCCAGGGAACAAGGGACAGGAGGAGAGGGAACGGCCTCCAGCTGTGCCAGGGGAGGGTCAGGTTGGATATCAGAGAAGAAAAATCATGTGGATGTAGCACTTGAGCCCATGGTTTAGTGGTGAACACGGTGGTGGTGCTTTGTTGATGGTTGGACTCAATCAGCTTGGAGGTCTTTTCTGTGTTTCTCCAACACTGCTACTAATACACCGAAAACAGAGGAACAAAACCTGTCCTAAAGGAAAAGGCACTTCAGGTTGGGCTTTCACTCAGCTGGGCTTGCTTCTGGTTAACGTTTGGTTTGTTGTTTTGAATGGCTTGCTTTGCATCTCACTGGTGTTTTATGGGGACTCTCCCCACGTGTGGTAGGATTGGTTCCAGCAGAGCATTCAGACATGAATGCTGAAGGCAGAGCTGGGAGCGAACTGAAAACAAGGGGTGGAGTGGGAAGGACACGGAGAGCATGGCCTGAGCACTGTGAGATACCTGCTTAACAGTCTGCTCACGAGATGGGATATTTTACAGCATAAACTGAATTGAGCAGAGGGGAAGGAAGGGCAGTTTGGAACTCTTGCCAGAAAAGATCTAGTTTTTTAACCTGTGCAATGATTATATTTGCACGCTGGGACACAACGTGCACAGGAGGAAAACAGATCAAACTCCTCTGTGGGTACAAAGCACATCGCAACTATTTAGTGGTCACACCAGTGGCTTTTTCCTCCTGTTCTGTAAGGTGACCAAAATTGGTTTAAATGGCTTTAAATGGCCCTGTAGAAGATGGGAGTTGTCTTCTCCAGTAAATATTTGAGATTCATTTTAAAAGAGAGAAAAATCTGTAAGCGGTTAAAAGGAACCTTATGAGCCTTGGGGTGAATCAGTGCGTGATGAATCAATCCTATGGAGACAGAGCAAAATATGGACAAAACCTGGCAACAAATAGGGAAGGACACAGAGCTGGTGTCCAGGCACACTCTCACTAGACAGGAAATGAATATGGATACCTGCCCTCGTTGAAACTAAAAATGCTCGAACCAAACTTTGATCTTCTGGGGGTGAGGGAAATGCCACAACCAGAGATTTTTCAGATCCAAACACAATTTTAGCTCAGAAGTTGAAAAGTTTTGGGAGGGGAAAAAAAAAAAGTAAACGATAGCAAGAATTGGTTTAGAAATGCAGAAATTTAGCCTGAACTCACTGTCATTTGTGCTCTAATTTATTCCATATATGTTATCAGAAATACGTGACTTGAGATTTTTAGAGAAGTTTCCATGAGGTTTAACTGTTATGATACTCCTGATACTGAATCCCGCAGCAGGCAAAGTTATAAACTGCTCCAATGTTTGCATTTTTAATACCTCATTACATTTTATGAGTTACAGTTGATGCTCTCCCATTTGTTACGGTTTTATTTGGTCTGTACATGCATTGCTGTCATAGCAAAATTGCAATGTACAGCTGTTCTCTCCCAGAGGAACCTTGCAAGAATAGCCAGGAACTGTTATCCCAAACCTCTAATTATAAAATTTATGTCAAATCACTCACAATATGTGCCGTATAAATGATAGATTGTGCTGGCCTATGAATACAAATAAGTGATAAAAACACCAATGCATCTCGTGAATAGAGTATTTAAAAAGGAAATATTTATAATCAAGCACATGTAAACATGACTTTTTCCAGAAATTTAGTAGCTCAGAAGTGATCCACTGTCCAGGGGTCAGAGAAAATGAAAATTCCCAGAGGAAGTGTGCAGTGCTATGTGGATGCATTGCAGTGTTAGATTATAAAACAGAAAAAAAAAAATCTGATGTCTCAGTACATGGTTTTGAGGAAGTTTTAGTATATAAGGGCTTGAACTGAACTCTCAAAGACTGAGAAAAAAAAAGACTAGGCTGGGTGAATTAAGATCTGTAGCAAACAGGAAGGAAAAGGCAATTTATGATCTGGTGAGACCTCCGTTGGTAGGAGAAGAAAAAACACTGAGAGAGCTCTGGCAAATTTCCACTCTAGGGACAGCAAATAAGATGGCCTTTGGGCAAGGGAAGAGAAATAGGACAGTCTCCCCTATCAAAGCAAGCAGTCTATTGCTCCCTGTTTTCCTCTGCCTTTAATGAAGCAACAAACTCAGAACCAAACAGAGCCAGGAGGAAGTTCAAGGGCGCCCACGAGGAGCAGGTGGGATGTTCATCCCCAGCCAGGACAAGTCAGTTGGTCTGTCAGTCGTGCTGGATGTCTGTGAGCTCAGGCCAGGGGCTCAGCAGAGTTCCTGCTCTGATTCTCTTGGCAAAGAACCTGATTTAGCAATTGGATATTCTTTTCTTTCTTTTCTCAGTGCCAGATCATGGTAAGTCGTTTTTCACCATGGAGATTTGCTTGCAGAAAATGTGTAAATGCTAATTGGCCTTTGAGTTTACTGAAGTACTTGAAGATGGATTATTGAGAGTGATTTACTAGATTTGCTTGAATAATTCAAATTCCAGCTATGCTCTTCAAAAGTTTCCATGGTGCTGTTGTTTCATTTATTTGTATTCTTCGAGGAAAGCACTGGAGCTTTTGAGATCATTTAATTCCTTCGTTTGTTGGGGAGAAAAAAAAAGCTTTTGCCATTAGCATTAGATTAATTTTACAGAGATGGAGAAGGTGAAGCAAAAAAGGACATTATCGTGCAGAACTATAAAAGACATTGGCCATTTCTTCTGCAGCTTTCCAAGGAGCATGGTGAAAGGGCTGAATCATAAGATGAAAGAAAACCCAAATCAAAAAGATCTGGCCTATATGTAGATAAGTTTTCTTACCTCTTTATTTGACTGTAACTCCTAAAACAGCATTTTCACAAGCACCCATGTAGTCCTGTCCTTTAGTTTATTACAGCTCAGATTACGTGATGGAATCAAGACCTCATTTTTCTTAAATGCTGCAGTAATAATTAAATATATTGTATGGATAAAATTTAATTTGTGCCTCAAGGCTCCTTTTCTTAGTGCTTTTAATGGCAAACATAACTAGAAGGAAGAGAAGGTGGGATTTTTGTTCTCACTGTGATGAGGTGAAACAGCTGAAGGATGAAGTTGGTCAGTGTAATCTGTTCTTTCACACTTGGACCTTTTCTATCCAACACAGATTTTGTCCTTGCAAACTTCTTTGTCATTGCAGTGGGTAAAAATTGCTTGAAAAGAGATGGCATGTTGTTCAGGTTGCTTTAAAAGTTAAATGAGATGCATTCATTATGTTATGGTTCACAAATTTAAGAATGAAACCCATATTCTCTTCAAATTTATCCTTTTTATTGTGCCAGGTATATACTGCCTTGTATATCTATGAACTCAATTTGCATCCAGTTTTCTCATTTAAAAAAAAAAAAAAAAAGAAAAAAGAAGAGTCACTTGAAATTACATGCAAATAAATGAACTGTAAATCTTTGCTATTATAGTCAATTAAGAATATTACCAAATGGCCAGATTGGACACTTTTTATGCGGCTTTATTTATGTGATTGCTGCAGAGACTGGAACTGCTGTGGAAGAAGGATTTTAAAAAGCTCCTTTGTTTCTTTAGAGTGAAAGTAATGCTTTACAGAGGATGGTAGAGCTCTCCAAGAAATTGCTGCAGTCAGGGAGGTCAGCAAGGTCAACAAGGTCTCTCCAGCTGAGAACAGCAGGAATCTCCAGTGTGTCTGGACAGAACATTCACAGAATCCTGCTTCCAACCCTTCCTGGGTTGGAAGGGACCTTAAAGCCCATCCTGTTCCGTCCCCTGCCACGGGCAGAGACACCTTCCACTGTCCCAGGTTGCTCCAAACCCCGTCCAACCTGGCCTTGGACACTTCCAGGGATCCAGGGGCAGCCACAGCTTCTCTGGGCAGCCTGTGCCAGAGCCTCACCTCCCTCTCGAGGAAGAATTCCTTCCCAATATCCCATCTAACCCTGTCCTCCCTCAGCTTACGGCCATTCCCCCTTGTCCTGTCACTCCATGCCCTTTGGAAAAGCCCCTCTCCAGCCTCCTTATAAGCCCTCTTTAGGTACTGGAGGGGGGGAAAGTGCAGAAATTCAGGAAAATGCAGATCCCTTCTGCTTAAAATTTGTCAGATACAAAAGTGCTCTGAGTCTGAAAGGGAGTAGCTGCATCTTCAGCTGGTTTTAATCACCGAGTAGGCACTCAGTTGATTTTACGTTAGATATCCCTTATAATTCCTTATATTATAGTAATTTAGGAAAATCATGTTTTAAATAGACTAGGTAGAGAGTAATTAATTGCTCACTAGCATGTCTTGAACTCATGGTGTTAGAGTAGGGATAACCTTCTGGGCCCTGGAACAAAGGTGGTTATCCAGTATTTCTGCTGTGTATTATCCACTGGCAGTCACAGGTTAGGGTCAGAAGTGTACAAACACAGAGATGAGAAACTCAAAAGAGTTCTCTGAGAGAAAGAACTCTCTCTAAGGCCAGAGATGAGAAGGGAATTGAAGAAATTTCAGGATGAAGCTGCTGTGATGGGAGTAGACTCCCTGACTACAGAGATTTTTAGGAGGGTTTTGATCTCTCAGAGTCAATATTAAACGTCACAGTGAAAAAGCCTATATTGCCAAATTGTTCATGATGTATTTACTTTCAAGTGTCTTCAGTTTTTAGGTCTGGCAGAAGCTTTCATGAAACTTGAGTTAGCTTCAGATAGGTTGTTTCTAATTTGGTACCCAGGAGTCAGCATTAATCTTTCATGTGCTCCATGTCTTGAGTTACCATGGTTTGAGTGATGCACGGACGTGTCGGGCAGAGATGCAGTGGGAGAATAACTTCCTGCTTCTCAGAGACTCTATTAATTTTCAGTAGGTAGTATTTTCAATATTGATGTCTCTGCAGAAATAAATCAGACCACTTTATTCAGCAGAACCTCGGTGTGAAGTCAGGCCCGCCAAGAGCAGCAGCAAAACAAATGCATCACCCACAGGGACCTGGGGAGTGGAGGCAGCAGCAGAACTGCACAGACTGACACAGAACCCAGCCCTGAGATCGAGTGGGCTTGTGTAAACATTGCCCTACGTATTTGTTAGTCTCAGTCAAGTCTTTGGGAATTCTCTTCTTCCCTTCCATGATTTCCTTGGAGGCCCTGATTCCTATAAAAGAGCATTTTGTTTCACTCAGTGAGCATTCCAGCCTTCCTTTACACAGAGAGCAGTATTTTGTCTGGGCGTGTCAGACTTGCATACGTGATTAGCTGGAGCTTTTCTAGTAAATATAAAAGTGGATTATTGAAAAGTGAAAGCTCTTGTCCTGTATGACTCCCTTGCTGCCCTGGGAGAATACCCTGGTTTGAAAGAACGACAAAAAGTTCTATGTATGATCAAACACAGCTCCCAGTTGTAAAGTTTATTAAACTGGATTTAGATTGCTATAATTTTGAGAAATGGTTTCTCATCCTCTCTGGGTCACACCTCTGCAAGGTGTGTGATTCCACCTTGCACAGGCATTTACTGTTCTCACAGACCAACTTGCAGCTACAAGGGTTTCAGGCAGGAGGTTGCAGGTACACCTCCTTCCAACACCTCCCTGCACCGTGGCTTTTAGTGCAGGTGTCCTAAAAGAGAATAGGAGTGGATCCTGACTGATACATGAGCAGGGGGGACCATTTCTGTGTAGTTGGACCTTAGGTTTGCTGCTGGACTGTCTGAGACAGGTAAGTGCTGGGGTGTTCAGGTCTGACCCAGACCCCCAGCAGAATCACAGAATTGTCCAGGTTGGGAAAGACCTCCAAGATCATAAAGTCCCCCCTGTGCCCGATGCCCACCTTGTCCCCCAGCCCAGAGCACTGAGTGCCACGGCCAGGCCTTCCTGGGACACCTCCAGGGATGGGCACTCCAAACCTCCCTGGGCAGCCCCTGACAAGGCCTGACCACCCTTTCCAGGGAGAAATTCCTCCTCATGTCCCACCTGAGCCTCCCCTGGCACAGCTGGAGGCCGTTCCCTTTCCTCCTGTCCCTGTCCTGCTGCTCAGGAGGAGACCTTGAGTGTGACCTGCACAATGTGAACCACAAGCACAGGAGCCTTTTCATGAGCCAAGAGAGCTCACACAGAGAAAGGAAGAAGATGAGGAGCATTTTTGGGCTCCAAGAGGAGCAGGGCAGGTGTCTCTGTCAGACAGCAGGACGTTGAAGCACCTTGCTGCTTTTCCAGTGGTGCTTGGGTTTCTGAGGTGCTGTTTCTCTCTGCTTATAAAATGCTACGATCTGGTTAATCTGAAAAGGGGTACTTAGGACTTTTTGTGTGCTGTGCTTGTAGTCACAACCTTTCCAATTACATGAAATACAGAAACAACAGTTCTGAGTTAGTGAATTACAGTTTAAATCTGCAACACTCAGAGTCATGTCTTGAAGTGCAAATTTCCTGTAAGAAGTTAAAAGCAGAAGTGAAATTATAGAAGGTCAGAGACAATGCAGTCTCTTGCAGTTTTTTCTACACATCATTTACTTTCCTTGATACATAGTCCACGCTTTCAAATGAGTTTTCCCCATGCCAGGTTTTAAGGAGGGAAGTTTATTTTCTGATCATGAAATGAAGTTTGAAGTTCTGCTTACTAATGAGGTGAAACTTGTTTTACCTTTCCCTCCTGGTGAGTGCAGGTAGCCAGAGGCCCTGCTAAGTGCTAATGAACTCAGTTCTTAATTTCAGCAAATTATGAATTCAACAGTTTCAGAAGGCAATATGCTGAGGTAAGAGACTTTACTAAAATACAAGGAATTTAATTGTATTAGGTTCTCACCTCATTAAATATGTTGGAGAATTTGCCAGAAGTAAAAGCTGTTTTTCTGGCTTCATAGTTATTTAGTGGTTAGCTTGGTGTAAGGGTTTTAACATTTCAATTAGAACACTGATACGTTTTCGTACTTCTGTAGTAAAATGATGTAGTATATAATTAATCATGCCTGTTGGAAGTTTCTCTTTGCACTCTTAGGTTTATGGCAGGGCTGCGTAAAAAAAGATAAAATATTATAGTCCCTAGCATTAATTTTTATCTGAAATGCGTGTTCATATGAAGGAAGAGAGCATAAATACCTCAGTGGTACTGACAACTACAGCTTTTCTCTTTCAAAGAACCTTGGTTTTGTCTGAAGAAAGCAGGGACCAGAGCACTGAGTGCCACATCCAGTTGTTTCTTGAACACCTCCCTGGGCAGCCCCTTCCAATACCTGAGCACCCTAAGACACACAATGAGAAGGAACTGTACAGTTTGCCATAAGAAAATTTCTATGGGACTTAATAAATTTGCAGCAAATTCAGTTAGATATTACTCTGTCCTGCACAGAACAGTAGTATCAGTCACCTGGCTGAGGAAGGCAGAGCAGACTTACAGAATGTCACTGTTTTTCTTCCCATGATATTTCATTTCCCATGGGAAATGTTGCAACATCCGTGCCCCCATTCTTCTGTGTACACTTTTTATAGCTGTTTAGTTTGTTTATAGATGAGGATTAAAGCTCTGCTATAAATATGAAAACGTTTTTCAGGCTTTATGTGTAACCAGTTGAAGATGTGAACACACACCCCTTGCTTTTCTAAGCCAGCTCAACAGTAGCTTCTGCAGTTGGACTTAGGGCTTTGAAATTCCTGAAATGCTGGCTTGGCCAGTGTGTCAGGCCTTGGAGCAGTCCTTGCCTTGGGAGAGGCATGACCAGAGTAATTTTTTTTTAACCTCTGTCTGGTGGAAGCTGAAAATACAAACACTGTGTATTTTCAAAGAGAAACATGGCATAGAGGGTCTAATGTTGTTTTCCTCTCGTGTTTTCTGTGTCCTTCTTCCCTTGGGAAAGAAAGGTACTAAAGGTACTAAATCCATCCACATTGTTCCATCCATCCACAGAATTTTCTGTCTCTGTCTTTGACAGTGTGTTCAAGCATTTGAGAAAATTCCTGTTCTCGCACAGTTGTTTTGGATGTATCAGGGGTTTATTTTGCCTGGTGGATTTGACCCCTGTTTTCCTGGGATGAGAAATGAGATATATGGGCATGAGCTTTGTAGTAGAGCACAAACTGTGGTTGGTTCTTGGAAGATCTGTCAGCCATAAGCAGGAATCCTACTGCCTTCCAGGAGAGCCCAGACCTGGCAGTCTCATTAGTTTCTTGCCCATTTTCAAAGCTTAGTTCATGTTCCAGCTTCTTTTAATGAATCTTACCAAAACTGGGATAAGATTCCTGGGGTTTTGGGGTGTTTGCCCACTTTCCCCTGGCTGGGAAAAGCCAGATTTTTTTCTTAAAAATCTCCTGTGTGCACTACTGAAACGAATACTGTGCAGGGAATACTGGGAAGGGCAGAGATTTGGGAGCATTCCTCAGGAATGCAAAACATTTATAGCAAAAGGGGATATTATCCAGGTTGTAAGACTTTAATCCTGTAATAGAGACTTTGATATCAGTGCAAGTGAAAGGATAATCCAATCCCAGGATTTCTGGGCTAATGTGGAGTCTGTGGATCCCTATATCTGCCCTGCTCTCAGCTGTGCTGATACAAAAGTTCTTTTGGCTTGATTTATATATGATATATTTGAAAAAATATAGGGATATTTTGGAAAGCCAGGGTGTTGGAAACCTAGGAAATCCTGTCCTTGGTTTGGTTTCTTCTGCAGTGTTGCCTCTGCAGCTCTGTCTCCTGGGACATTGGTCAATCAGATGGACAACCAAAGTTCATTGTACGGGAGGTTTCTATTGGAAAGCAGAGCTGTGCTATTACAAATCTCTAAAATTAATACAGTGTTTTGAGAACCAGACCCATTGACCTTGTGAGGTATCACTGCTACACCAAGGAAGGTTACAGAGTTCCTAATCTGAACCTTACTTTTTATCTCTATTAGATATAATTTCCCTATAGACATACTGCCTTAGTTATAATGAGATGCCTCGGAGAAGGGAGGAGAAGTTTGTAGAAGGGATAAAAGGTAATCCTATTTTTTCTCCTTTTTTTTTTTTTTTTAATCTTCTGTCCTGCCTTTCTCACATGTTTGTCCTAAATATGCTTTATGTCAGGTAAAACAACACATCTTCCAAAAGCAGTCTCCTGTCATTTGTTGTCTGGAAATTCCATGTCTCTTGTAATGGACAGTTACATATTTGATTTCCAATAAATGAGAATTGCTATATGTTTTTTGTTCTGTGGCAAGGAGTGTAAAGCAGGATTTTAATACCTAAAATACCCATTTGGCCTGTAAAATTCTTGCTGTTGTAGTAGCAGAGGAGGAATTTTTTAAGGTAGCAAGTGAGAGAAGTGCTGCCTTACAGTCTCTGAAAAGAAAGGCTTTTCTGTAGCAGGAAGGTAGAACCCTCTAAATAAAATCCTTGTCTGTAATGGGCAATTCCAGGGAATGCTGGAACAAGCAACAGATCCTGCCAATCTGAGGGACTGTCCCACTAAGTGTGTGAGTATCTGCCATGTGGAAAATTAATCTTTTGTGAGCAGTCACCCCATGGAATAGAAAGTTTTATCTTAATTGAGATTGAGTTAAAGATCATGGGGATGTTGAAAGGATGTGTGACCTGTCTGTTCAATTCCTGGCTTTCACCTCTGCCAGGTAACCTGAGGGACTTGTCTGTAAATCAAAGTGTGTTTTGATGAAGTGAGCATTTTTCCAAACTGCTAATGTGGATGAAAAACATCATGAATCTTGGTTAAGGCTAAACCAGTATTGTTCTCAGAAGTTATTTTGGGAAAAAGAACGATAATTACTCAATCACATTGCTCAACCACACTGGACATTTGCTAAGCCTGTTATTCCTTCCTATAGGTTCTTGTAAGAATACTTTTCACCGTATTAAGCTGAAGATTTATGTTTTCATAGAATCATAGAATATCCTGAGCTGGAAGGACCTACAGGGATCATCAAATCTAATCCCTGCCCAGGACAGCCCAGCAATCCCACCCTGTCCCTCAGAGCATTGTCCAAACCCTCCGGGAGCTCTGGCAGCCTTGGGGCTGTGCCCACTGCCCTGGGGAGCCTGGTCAGTGCCAACCACCCTCTGGGGGAAGAACCTTTTCCTGAGATCCAACCTGACCCTGTCCTGGCACAGCTCCAGCTGTTCCCTGGGTGCTGTCCCTGCTCTCAGAGCAGAGATGGGTGCCTGAGGCCCCCTCGCCCCCATTTTGAGGGGTGTTTCAGACAGGATCTTTTAATACATGGACAACTTTTATGGAGGTACTAACAAACCCCACCACTGGATTGTCAGAGATTTTCCAGCAGATCTGTTGAATGGCCTTCAGAGGTTGTAGCAGAAAGTAGGAATAGTCCCTGGCTAGGCTGCACCTTATAAATATACATATTGGCATCGTTTGCTCCAGTCTGGTTTCTTGGAGGAGGTCTTGGCAGTTGTAATTAATTCTGAAACCAACCCATCCCTGAATTCCACATTACACAGCTGAGAGTTTTCTCTGCTTTTTGTTGGAAGAATCCAATTTAGTTGTGATTGACCTTTGTTCCTTCCCTATAGCAAAGGTTATTTGAGGAGCAGGTTTTATCTGAAACTAATGTATTTAACGTGTTTAAGGAGAAATTTATAAGGAAGCTTTGAAAAGGCTGCATCAAAATTATGGATCTGAAACCATCTGAGGAATTTGGTGCATTCTGGTGTAGGTATTTTAAGGCTGTGACAGCATTTGATTCAATCTGTTTTCCTTAGCTGGTAAAACTGAACACCCATTTTTAGCACTGAGTCCCACTTGGATTGCTTTTAGGTTGTTTATTATTCCTTGTTTTTCATGTCACCTCTTTTCACATTTAAGAATGAGATGCTGGTGCCGTGCTGGCGGTATTGCCAAAGGTTACTCTATTATTATTTTTAAAAATAACCTTGTGTCACAAGTTTATATAGGGCTTTTTCATATAAATAAGAAATATTTGCTTCCCTGAAGGGATCAAGTTATTTACGTATTTTCAATGTGTGTATGTGGCATTAAGTAGGCATGTGACACACCTTCCTAGAATGGAAGTGAAATGCCATTTAGAGGTGTGATGCTGTGTCTGGAAAGTTGCTGAAGCTTTATTTCATCCATCTGACTGCTTCCAACTTGGCCAGGAATCCAGAACTGAGGGGTGAGGTCATTTTCCTCTCCATCCCTTCCCTTTCTGTCAGCCTCGGGAAAGTTTTTTTTTGTTATTGTAACTAAATTTTGGATTTTTGGTTTTGTTCCAGCCTGTAACACATTTTAGATAGTGAAGTTAAAGCTATATTTATACTTACTGTATGGAAACATGTTTGTGTTCTTTATGTTGCCAAAGAGATATGTAAAAAAAAGAGGTACTGGTGATGTCCAGACTGTGCCTTATCCAATATTTGTCTCCCTGCAGAAGCGGGGAGCACTGTGCAGTTGTGCCAAAGACAGGCACAGCTTCTCACTAAAATAGGGAAGGATCAATCTCTTTGGTTATTTTCTCATATGGAATTAGTGTTTCATAGTGACAGTGACAATAGAAATGCTCATAGAGTACCTTTAATGTAGAAATTTTAAAAATACTCCCTTCAGGAAAACCAAAGAAACCAACTTCCTCCTTCAAAGACAGGTGCCCGTGTTTTAATCCTAAAAGCACTGTACTAAAAGAAGCTGGTTTAAAATGTGAAACCAAATAACATTTACTGCTTTGTTTAAAGGCTCCTGTTTTACTATTGTACAAAAATGCCAACCTCCACACCGAGCATTCTGAACTGCTCATCATTCATTATTTTGGCAGACTGAAGATGGTTTGCCTTTACTGTTCCAATTGCTCTTTTGTAAGAATGCAACTCTTGGCTTTTGCTGCTCTTTTACTTTAAGGACTGTTGCAAACATATTTGGTGATTGCCTCAGAGCCAGGTTCCCCACCTCCTTTAAGCTCCTTCCAGAGGTGCCTTTCTCAAGTGTCAAGGGGCGGAATTGTGTGAAAGCAGCACAGCGTCGTCATTTCCTTGGGACATTTGCCAGCAAATATGAGATGATCTCCAGTTTCTTTTCAGGAATGCAAAATGAAGTTTCTTCCCTTATGCCTTCCTTCTGGATTGCATGTGCAGTCATAGAATCATAGAATTATTAAGGTTGGGAAAGGCCTCCAAGATCATCAAGTCCAGCCTTCAACCGAATCCCACCACGCCCACTAAACCATGCAGTGAGGTGCCACATATTGTCATTTTTGGAACTCTTCCAGGGATGGTGACTCCACAAGTTCCCTGGGCAGCCTGTTCCAAGCCACCGCTTTTTGCTGATATCAAACGGATCCGAGGGCTGGAGCAGCTCTGCTGGGAGGAAAGGCTGGGAGAGTTGGGATTGTTCAGCCTGGAGAGGAGAAGCTTTGGGGTGACCAAATTGTGGCCTTCCAGGGCCTGAAGGGGCCAAGAGGAAAGATGGATAGAGACTATTTCCAAGAGCCTGAAGTGCCAGGGCAAGGGGGGAATGGCTTCCCACTGCCAGAGGGCAGGGTTAAATGGGATATTGGGAAGGAATAGTTCCCTGGGAGGGTGGGGAGGCCCTGGCACAGGTTGCCCAGAGAAGCTGTGGCTGCCCCTGGATCCCTGGAAGTGTCCAAGGCCAGGTTGGACGGGGCTTGGAGCAACCTGGGCTAGTGAGAGGTGTCCCTGCGCGTGGCATGAGATGAGCTTTGAGGTCCCTTCCAACCTAAACATGTTATTTCTGCAGCGATGGTTGTGGAGTGTGGCTTAGAGTTAGACCTGTCTCAGTACTTATAAAGGCTCTCAAAAATGTGATTTTGTTTCTGGTTTTTAAGTGTACTCAGAGCTCCAAGTTCTTGCTGCCCATATTTCCTCGATATTTTACTGCAGGTGCAATTCCAGCCTTTACTTAATCTGCTCCCTGGTGGTCTCACCAAGGTGATAAATGGCAAGGAGATAAGTGTCAGGAGGCTCCAGAAATCATTTGTTTCTAAGCATTTTTTTTTTGTCTGAGTGCAGAGCATGTTTAGTGTTCGGATCCAAGACTCTTTTTTTTTTTTCCTCTGGGGAGAAGATAACTGTTGAGTTTACCATATATAATTCACAGCCACTGCTGCTAAAGGTCTGCCTGACAAATAGCTGTGTGCAGTTAAAGGATGGCTCCTTACCTTCAGGCTTGGGTGATGGTCAGGAGACGTATTGGCTGTTCCTGTGGGCTGCAGGGGCAGCAGATGCTCCTGGCCTTTCCTCACACAGAAGCTGGTGAGATCATGAGCATGTGGCTGGGTTTCTGTCCTGACTGAAACCCTGCCGAGAGCACATCCCTCATCCCGACAGCAGCAATCCATTGCCCAGCCAGCCTGGGACAGAGGTCAAGAGACCCTTCAGATTAGAAAAGGTGGTGAAGAACAAGGGCTCACCCTGTGGAAAAACAACTGAGCAAAAAAATGTGTTAATGTTGACTAGTTACTGAGCTGGAACTGCATGAAGAGATGAGAGATTTCTGAGAGCCCTGAACAAGGTGTGTTTGGAAAAGAGAAGCTTCAGGGTGACATAATTGTGGCCTTCCAGTACCTGGAGAGCCCACAGGAAAGATGGAGAGAGGCTATTTCCAAGGGCCTGGAATGAGAGGACAAGGGGGAATGGCTTCCCACTGCCAGAGGGCAGGGATAGATGGGATATTGGGAAGGAATTGTTGGCTGTGAGGGTGGGGAGGCCCTGACCCAGGTTGCCCAGAGAAACTGTGGCTGCCCCTGGATCCCTGGAAGTGTCCAAGGCCAGGTTGGACGGGGCTTGGAGCAACCTGGGCTAGTGGGAGGTGTCCCTGCCCATGGCAGGGGGTGGAACAGGATGGGCTTTAAGGTCTCTTCCAACCCAAACCATTCTGTGATTCTGTGACATCCATGTCATCACTTCAGGCTCATGTTCTGCCTTCATTTCATGTAGAAATACAGAACATGTCAATTTTGGTCAAAGTTTGAATAAGTTTCTGCACAGGGAAGACAAATGAATAATTTCCCTAAATGTTTTATCTTTCTTGTGGCTAGAACCTTTATGCAGAGATGCTATTTTTGAAACTAATAGCAAGTACTAAGCTTAGGAGATTTTAAAAACAGTCATGTTTCTATAAATCAGCCTTTTCTACATTCACTATATTTTTTTTTATCCCAGTACATCCAGGAGAGGGTAAGATGTGAGAATTATTTTGGAGTAGAATGGGAAATAGTGTCTGTCTAGTGACTTCCTGAAGATGAATAGTCCCTAAATAAGTAATAAAGCTGAAATAGCTGTAACTTGCTCTTAGGAGTTTGTTTATTGATAGTTTCTGCCACTTGAGCTTAGATTTTGCTGTCCTCAAGTTGAAATGGGCATTGTCAATGGTTTTTCTTTTTTTGAGATTTCTTTTGGTGGGGGGTTGGTTGGTGTTTTTTGATTGGTTCCTTAGAAGCTGCATGAGCATTATCCTGACAGGGTAGTTATTTCTTATTACAATATACTCCAAGGCAAGAGTTGAAATTACAGTCTAAGGGAGGTTATTATCATTTACTGCATCATCTAGAACTTTGCTAAGGAAAATATTTGTTTATGAAGAATGCCATTTAGGTTTCTGTAATGCTGAACCAATGACAAATAATAATTGGGCTTCTGTGTGCAAAAATATTTTTCATGCCTTCAGTTTTATAATAATTGGGCTTTTGTGTGCAAAAATATTTTTCATGCCTTCAGTTTTTTTTTATGAAGCTTATCCCAATTTGTCTCCTTCTCCAGATACTAATAGTAATCAGTGTTAAAGTTTTCCATGACACTGAATACAGCCATGGCTTCCAGTTTTGATCAGCTACCCAACAGTGCCCTCTACTTTAGTTAGTTGAGCAAAAACGTGCCTGGGATGTATCTGTGTAAACTTCAGAGAAGCTGTGGCTGCCCCTGGATCCCTGGAAGTGTCCAAGGCCAGGTTGGACAGGGCTTGGAGCAACCTGGGCTAGTGGGAGGTGTCCCTGCCCATGGCAGGGGGTGGAACAAGATGAGCTTTCAGGTCCCTTCCAACCCAAAGCATTCTGCTTCTATGATTCAGGGCTGATGGCTTCTCCTTTGTGCATTCCTGGGAGTTGTGCTGCTGCAGCCATTCCCTGACCATGGGGCTCCTCTTTGCTCTCAGATGGTGGCTGGGAGGGTGCTCAGGCTTGTGGTGCTGTTCTGGTGTGCACTGGCAAGGAGGATCTGCATTTGGACACGTCTCAGGTTAACCAGCAGCCTGTGGGGTATCTGGATACTGGGGTTTATTTAGGAACCTAAAGAGATTAGAGCATTTACGCTCCTTGATTCTCTCCCACACTCAGCCCTGTGAGCCACCCTCAGCCCAGCACCATGCTTATTATCACCTGACTTCCCTGCCCACCAGGCAGGTCACTGCTGGCTGGAAAGGCTGGACAGAAATTCCTCTTTGTTCCTGCAGTTGCTCCATTACCAGTCCTGAGCATCACCAGGCAAGGTCTCTAGGCATCCCCTGACATTTGTCTGCACAGATCTCTCCCCATTTCCAGGCTCTTCCTGCATTGCCAGCATCTTTCCCCACTTCTTCCCAGGCCCTAAACCCCTGGTTCCCCTCCCTAACCAGGCTATGTGCAAAGCACACACGACCAGCTTCCTATTTTGTGTTTCCATCTCACCTCTCTTTATGAACATGGCAACTGTGTTTAACCCTGCTGTTAGGAGCATGTGATGCCCTTAGTGATACAGACAGCAGGGAAAGGCTTCTGTGGAGAGCTGAAGAGTTCAGTTTGACACGTTCATGCACAGTTCTGTGCTGACTGCCCTGTTTAACCCTGTTAAGGCCCCCAGGCTGCTGTGCCTACAAATGTTATGACAGCTGCAGGTTACTGTCCTGTGCTCACTGTTGCACGACCCAGGTGGAGCCCGTGCCACAAGTGCACAGTTGATGAGCTGGAGTGGGATGCTTCTCACACCAATGGTTTTGCAGCCTGGGTGCAGTCCTGTAACAAATTGTACCTTCCAGAGTAATATGATTTCTTTGCATTAGTGGGTCAATTCCAGGCCTATTCCAGCTGGCTTAATGGACCATGGGAACACTTCTCCAAGTGCTTGCCTGACAGAAGGGGAAGATGGATGGTTGTGGCAGAAACCACCAACAGAGGCTTGGTGCAAGAGAAGCTCAGTCTGTCCCTGGTTTTTCTCTCCCTGCCCTTCTCAGCCCGTGCAGGAAGCTCTTTTTCAGGGCTGGAGCACTGGAGTGTGCTCTGGGCTGAGCATTAAAATCCAGGTGGCTTTTGGTATTTGTCATTAAATCTGAGGGTTTGGGACCCACTGCCTTCCCTTATCTACTCCAGGTTTGTGGATCTGCTGTTGTTTGGGGGTGTTGATGGTTCAGTGCAAAACACAGGGCCAGGGCTGACAGCAGGACATGGGAATGTGCCTCTTTCTTCACCAAAAGGGTGGTCAGGCCTTGGCAGGGGCTGCCCAGGGAGGTTTGGAGTGCCCATCCCTGGAGGTGTCCCAGGAAGGCCTGGCCGTGGCACTCAGTGCTCTGGGCTGGGGGACAAGGTGGGCATCGGGCACAGGGGGAATTCCATGGGCTGGGAGGGCTTTTCCAACCCAATTCTGTGATTAAACAGTTATGAGACACTCTTTGGTACTCAGGTACCGTGGAGTGCCTATTGATGATGGGACACAGGTGTCTGAAGTTCATGGTGTGCCCCACAGTCCTGGTCCCTTGATGATGGAGCCAGGAGAGCCTTTCTGAGCATCCTCTGTAGCTCCCTACGTGGTCTTGACTTCCCTTCCAAAGGGAACAAGGTTGGGAAGAGAGCTGAATACAGTTGTGTGCAGGGTGTGCGCCAGGGAGCCAGGAAGTGCCCTTGTCCCTCCCTTTCCCTTCCCATCTTTTACTACTTGGTAAAAGTTATATTTGGGAAGGATGGGAGCCTATGAAGCTGAAACAAAGGTCACGTTTGATGTGGTACTTGCTGAGGGAAATATGTAAATCTGAGACTGCCAAACAAAACTCTTTATGGTGAGAATTCAGCAGTGGTAGAGGATCAGTCTGTCTGTGCTTTGTGGAGGTTGCTGTATTTTATAAAAAGTTAAATATGGTTTCTCGGCTCTTATTCCAGCTATCCAGAAATTATTTTACTGAGGGAGTGACCAATTTTGCTTGTGATCTCACAGAGAGCAGAGACATGGCAAGGAATGATATAGTGACTATGGTGATGACACATAATAAGACCATTTGGTGTGAGTTTTGCTGAAGAGTATAATTTTAGGCACATTTCAGAGCAATCAGAATAGTTGCAATCTAAAGGTTGTGTGGAAAATACCAGAATTAACAGCCAAACAGTCAAATTCAGAAAGCTCTTTGGCACCACTAAATTCTCATCATTCAGAATGGAGATCATCACCTGCTGAAATGTTCAGTTAAAAGACCCTTCCTGCCTTTACAGACACCATTGTTACAATGCACACACGTGCAAAAATACAGCTTTTTAGCCCACAGGACATGTGAAGATTTCAGGCTCTTTTTAGATGCAGATGGCAGATTACCAACCAATCCTACTGTGGGAAAAGGTGTCAGATTTCTGTGTGCCCCTGAGAAGTGTTATCCAGGCCAGTGCAAAGGTGGAAGCAATTTACTGCTGGCTTTTGAACCTCGTGGTAAAGATAACTGGCTCCATCCCTCTTAACATTCCCCCAGTGGTGCAGAATCAGCAGTGGGAGGTGTAATGGGAGAGATTGCCCAGAGAAGCTGTGGCTGCCCCTGGATCCCTGGAAGTGTCCAAGGCCAGGTTGGACAGTGGAAGGTGTCCCTGCCCATGACAGGGGGTGGAATGGGATGAGCTTTAAGGTCCCTTCCAACCCAAACCATTCCGTGATTCCAGGTGTTTGGCACACCTGGGAACAGCCTGGGACTGGGACCAGAGCAATCTTTGCTGCAGCAGAGATGTGTCCTTGGTCCCTCCTTGTTTCTGACAAGCTTGGGTTGTTCACTTCAGCAGACAAATGCCAGTTCTAGGGGTTTTTTTTAGCAATGGTGAAGGTGATGTGGAAATGTCAAGTTTCTTTGCTGTGTCTTTTGGAGATAAGAAAGCAACCCCACAGCAAACCCTAAGATACAGATTAATTGTCATGACCTGAAAAGGAACACAAAGGTTACTTATCTAAGTAAGTCCTTGATTCAGAACTTCTTTAGTCCCCTCCTGAGCTCACAAAGGAAGGTGCAGTGCCACAGCAAGGATGGGAATGAAATCTCTACTCTCCCAATCCTAAAGTAAATGAATGTGCTGCTGCAGATGGCAGAGGAAGCACTTAGGATATAACACCCATGTCCAGTGGCTCTTTCTTATAGCCAGAAACAAAAAAAAATAATGTGACAGAATTGCACTGAGCTGCAGGTCCCCTGCCTGCTGCTCACTGCGAGGTTTTTCCTCCAGAGTTCCTTAATAAAGAAATAAAAGCTCCCTGCAGTCAGGAGTCTCTCTGCAGGGGAGGGGTGAGCTTTCAGTTGCCACAACAACAAGCAGATTTTTTTGTGTGTGACCAAGGCCCCTCGCAGAAAACTTGGAGGCTTGAAAGGTGAGGAAAGGGTTGTGAAGATATGTTTGAAGAAGCTCAGTCACTAAAATCACCGTATATTTAACATAATTGTTCCTGAAGGCTGTGAAAACCCTGAATTATTTCACATCAAGTTTGCTCATTATGCAGGTTATCGGTAGTGCCACGTTTAACTTGCTGGAAATTAAGTGCTGTGAGAAAAGATGCAATTTTCACAACCACATAATCTTGTTTTGTAGCACAGGCATATAAATACATCTATAAAAATGATACAATACTCTCAGATATTCCTTGATCCAGTGGAAACATCTGCTGTGAACTCACTAGTGATTTTTAGTGGAAGGGTCCCACAAGTACATGCTTTTAGAGCTAATGACTGATATTTGCAATATCTTAATTAAAAATACATAAAAGAAAATAGAAAATGGAACCTTGTTTTGCAGTCCTTGCTGATCTGAAAGATTTTCTAAAGCTGATTGTGACACTTGTGAGTATGAGCAAAGAGAACAAATAATAAAGTTGTAAAGACACCCAACAACAGCAGCTGTCCAGATTGGAATCATTGAAGGAGGGACAGTGAAAAACCTCAGCTGGCTGGAAACACATTCCTTCGTAGCTATTAGGGTAATAGTTGGATATATTTAATGTTTTTGCTGGCTGTAAAACATTTGCTGTCCAAGGAGGCTTGTCCCTTGTAAAGACCCCACCTGACCTCTGTCCACCTCAAGTCCAGTGGCTCAGGGGGGGATTCTGCCCCTCTGCCCCTCAGGGGAGACCCCCCTGCAGAGCTGCTCCAGCCCTGGGAACAGCCCAGCAAGGACATGGAGCTGCTGGAGCCAGTCCAGAGGAGGAACCAAGAGGATCCGAGGGCTGGAGCAGCTCTGCTGGGAGGAAAGGCTGGGAGAGCTGGGATTGTTCAGCCTGGAGAGGAGAAGCTTTGGGGTGACCTGATTGTGGCCTTCCAGGGCCTGAAGGGAGTCTGCAAGAAACCTGGAGAGAGACTATTTCCAATGACCTGGAGTGTCAAAACAAGAGGGAATGGCTTCCCACTGCTAGAGGGCAGGGTTAGATGGGATATTGGGAACAAATTCTTCCTCGAGAGGGAGGGGAGGTCCTGGCACAGGTTGCCCAGAGAAGCTGTGGCTGCCCCTGGATCCCTGGAAGTGTCCAAGGACAGGTTGGACAGGGCTTGGAGCAACCTGGGCTAGTGGGAGGTGTCCCTGCCCATGGCAGGGGGTGGGAATGGATAGTCTTTCAGGTCCCTTTCAACCCAGGCCATTCTGTGACTGTGATTCTATGACTTTTATAGTTGGAACAGCCACAGTTGTGTGGCAGGTAATTAAATATCAACAGGAAGGTTGCTTGAGGTTCACATGTGCCATAATTCCACACTATCTTGCCTATGCAGACGTTTGCCCTGCGAGATACCGACAATTTTACAGTGTTCCTTTCAACCTCTGTGAGTGAGTTATGGGTTCATTTCTTCAGGGGAGAATGAACAACATTAATAGGACTTTGGAGAGCAGTTTGAGTTTCAGAATGATGTATCCTTATCTATTGAAGTTCTTCTGTACTGATCTTTGAAGCAGATATGAAACCATTCAAATGGTGTTTTATAACCTACCCTTGGGAAAACAAATGTTTGTAAACATCACTCCCTTTTAAGGCCAGAATAAGTAGCTACTACATATATTATATACTATAGGCACTGCACTTACTTACAGATCCTCATGTCTTCTTCCCCTTTTGTCTTCTTATTTTCACCCCAGCTCTTACACGTTGCTTTGCTTCAGATTTGTAATGACTCCCACACACATTGGATGTAGAAAAAGTGTGTCCAAAAGGAAACCTGAGGATCTGGGGAGTAGGTAGGTGCTGATATTACTTGTATCCACTCATAGGGTACTGATGAGAATTAAATTGAGGTCAGCCCTGGGCACAAGAGGTTTATTTGATATTGTTGGTGTTGAGAGTATGTACAATTAATGTCTGACCTTGGGGTGCTGCAGCCAAGCAGATCGTATTATCTTTGCAGGTTCAGCAGGGAAAGCTGCTCCTCTGTCCAGCACCTGAGGGAGAGAAAAACAGTTTTAAAAGATGCTTCCAACTGTGCCACCAGGGTGTGGGAGACTGCTGGGGTCTGACATTCATAAAATTACTGTGGTGTACCTTGAACTTGTTTGTTTTCTCCTTCAGCTCCCAGTTGATGAAATCTTTCCGCCCAGTAGCTGTAAATTTAGCCATAAGTGGTTATCTGTCTCATTCCCAGCCTCAGTGGGCTCATTCCTGCTTTACAGCCCTCTGTTATTGTGGGAAATGAAAGGAAAGGGGAGCTTTAGTAGCACCTCCTCTGCAGTGGTGTTGATTCCAGGACTATGGACAGCCAGGAGCCGTATCTCGTGTCAGATTTGTGCTGCTTTTACGGTGCAGGAGCCCTTTCCCCACCTGAGCACCCCTGCTGCACCTTTGAGCATATGTGGCCAGTACAATGATTTCATTTCTCTTTCTATCTTTTCCTGCTCCCTCCTGGGGTTCTGTCTGCCTTTCTCTCTGTCTCAACATGTGCTAGTTCACGGCCATCCTGGGATTGACTCATTGACTCAAATAGTTTCCTCACATAAAACACGTTTAATGCACCAGTATCACCATCAAAATAAACAGTGGAATTGGTTCCAAGCCCAATCCTTACACTTACAAACTCTTTCACGTTGTTTTTTTTAGTCCTGGGTGCCTTTGTTGGTGAGTTACTCTTGTGGATTGTGAAAGATGAGGAGCACCACTGTAGAAAGGTGCCTCACAGGTCTCTGAGTTTCATCCTGTATTTGCCAGTTGGAGGTCGTTGCCCCAGAGGAATTATTTTTTAAATTTAAAATATGCTCTTTTTTTTCTTCATACGGGAATTATTTAGGTGCAAATCTCATTATTACTGTTATTAACAGTGCAGCATTAACCCTAGGGGATAGATGAAGCTTCTTCCCACACAAACTATGTTAAATCCAGGGAGAAATGATTTGGAATGCCATAGGGTATGCACCCAAAGGTTATATTCTACAAATCCTGTTACTTAATAATCCCTTGGTGTGCTTGCCTCCCACATATTGCTTGGAAAATGTACTCATAAATTCAGTCTGAAGGAAATAGGGTGTTTTGAGCTATTGAGTATTTTGGGTAGTAGGAGGCTGTTGGGTGTCATCAGGCTCACACTGCTGTGGAATAGTTTGGGATTCTTCATGTTTGTTGTTTTTTTTTTTCCCCGAGAAGTCACAGTATTTATCTCTCAGAATGTTAGACCTTTGTAAAGAACACATCTTGCCAGCTGGTATAATTTGCATGGCAGTTTTTCCCATTTCAGTGTTCACGCTGTTTTTGCAGGAATGTAATTTAAGTTGTAATTTGACACGGGCTTGTTTTTATCTCCCTGCTAAGATTTTGGTTTGGGGAGGTTTGCTCTCCATCTCCACTTGATGAACTAATTCAATATTCAGAGTCTGTGTGGACCCTGTATTTCAATTTGGCTCATCATTTGGAGAAGTGTGGAAAATGTTCAGTGCTGTATAATCAAATAATTTAAATTCTGCTGGGCCTTTTGCCAAGGCGAGAAGGTGAGTGTTGGGAGTGCTGAGTTTAAAAAACAAACTCTGAGTTACATACAGTTTTTGGTAGGTTCCAGAAGAGTTTTAGGACAATACTGACTGTGATACTTGTGTGTGTCCATAACAAAATACAGAATACAGGGGCAGAGAGAGGGAGCAGTTAAATGACGTTTATTTTGTCTAGCAAAAGACACTTGCAAAAATCACATTTTCCGTGACAAAGGCTCCCCATTTTTCTCTTGTGATTCCTACACCATTTCCTATGGTCAGCTGGGATTTGTGCCCCCAGCATTTGGCCTTCTGGTAACATTGGTGCTACCACTTTTTTTTGGTATTTCTCCTTGTTGTTGGGGTTGTGAAGTTTTCACAGAATTTCATGTTTTCTACATAACATTACTGTTATGTAGAGAAAAAAACACATACAGTTTTATTCAAGATTTTTTTGCTTGTTTTAGGTTTGTGCTAAAAAAAAAAAAGTGGCTTTAGATTTTTTGAATGTGATTTTCTTGTGCAGCCTCTTTTGCTTAAGAAGTTCTTGATAAGAAACAGATTAAGGGAAGAGCTCTCCTGATATGAGAATGAAATGACTTGTTTGTTTTAGGCTTGTAATTATTGTCAGTGATGGTTTTAGAATTGTAACTGATTTGTAAGCTTTAATAATCATAGTGTGCCATCATACCTTGCAGCATTTTATGGATGAATCCATCTTTGTTTCCAGCTTGGTGTATCAGCACATTTAATGTGGTGGCATTTTTCATGGTTTAATTAAAACTATTAATTTCCACAATTCCAAATTGCCCATTGTGGCAGCCTGTGGATGGATGTAACGAGGATCAAATAATTGTCTTTGGGGATTGCTGGAGTTTACAGGGAAACTTGGGCACAGCTCAGGTGGTTTGTGGGAATTTGAAAGCCTGTGTGTGTCTTCCTTCCATACCAGTTATAGGCATTTTGTAAAATTACTTTATATGGCATGAGGGCAATGAGAATTCTGTGTCACTGACAAATACAATGAGTATTTTTCCCTCTGAATTAGTGAGGAGAAGCAGCCTGAATGACTCCCTGTCTCTAATGCATTCATTGGGTACAGAACAAATAGGCAGTGTGAAATCCCCGCTGTATGCTTGGTTTCCAATTTCACTACATGATGACTTGAAGGGAAAAAAAGATCATATAATGTTATTTCGGTGCATTTGAGATGTGGAAGGAATTTTAAGTTCTTTTATGTCGAGACCCCTTTCACTTAGTAAATATGTATCTAAATTTTCTGTTTCAAACAGAAACAGGAATAATATATTTCATAATATTATTATATATAACAAAATAAATAAACTATACTAAATATAAATATAAATATAAATATAAATATAAATATATATATAAATATATATATAATATGACATAGTTCACTGTCACAGGTTGCCCAGAGAACCTGTGGCCACCTCATCCCTGGAAGTGTCCAAGGCCAGGTTGGACGGGGCTTGGAGCAACCTGGGCCAGTGGAAGGTGTCCCTGCCCATGTCAGGGGGTGGAACAAGATGAGCTTTAGGGTCCCTTCCAACCCAAGACCCTCTGGGATTCCATGATTCCATGATCTTTGCTGTGGAGTGTGACTTATGCTGGAGTTCATGTGTCTTAATTAAATCTGTTCTGGTACCGTATCCAGCACTTCCATAGGATTCATCTCCCAAGTGTTTGCACATCAAATATTCCTCTGAGGCCTTCAGCAAGGTCATGGGAACATAGGAAACATGGGAAACAGGGGATTTTGGACATTTGAGTGAGGGAAGCTACAAAGTTCCCTGAGTGCCTGTCCTAGGGCCAGCCCTAGGAATGGCCTCGCTTGGAAAGTGTGTCCTAAGTACTCTTGCTGGAGCACAGTGGGGAGGTTGGATATTCTGGAAGCTTTATGGGAGCAGAGGTGGGACACAAGTAGTGGCCAAGGGCTCATCAGGGTTTACAGGGGCCTAAGGGTGGAACAGAAATCCTGGGGAGCATTTTAGAACCATCACAAGGATGGGGGAAAATGTCCCTTGTTGAAGCGAACAGGTATGTTTAAGTGTGGTCTCTAGAATGGAAACACTGAAATCATCCAGACTTTAAAGTAATTTTGGTTTTTTTTTTTAATTAAAATGTCTATGACACTCAAATGTTCATGGAAATTAATGCTATTACAAACCCTCAGTAGCTTTAGAATTAATTATTCCTTGCCAGTAGCAAAGGCTTAGAGTTACTCTATGGTAAAAGAGACACTTCAGAGAAAAATTGCCCTTCTTTTTGGCTATTCTACTTATTGCTGCTTCAGTCAAAGCCACGTTTTTACATTATAGTCAAAGTCCTTAAATTATCCCCCTCAGCTGCTGAGGAGCAGTGGTAGCAGTTAATGCTGCAATAAGGTTTCAGAAAGTAAAGTCATAGACAGATGTGAAGATTGGCCACTCTGAGTTCTTGATCTTATTTTAAGTCTCCCGTGGAACTGACTTAGAAGTTCTGGATATTGGGAATTCCTTCATTTGGTGCCTGTGGCTGAGGCAGGCAGGTGTGTTTGCACATGGAGATGGCAAAGGGGTGTGTTTGAATGTGATCTGACTCTCCAGCTTCTTGTCCTGCAAAGGCTGGTGAGTTCTGAAAGCCTGTTCCCAGGATTAATGAGTGACTTACGAATGGGCAATTCAACAGTTATGTTACCAATATCTATGTTTTTTCTGGGAAGTTTCTCTGATTCAGCTAATGAGATACTTTTCTCTGCATTTGATTTCATTGTTGGTTTTGTTAGGTATCAAGGAAAAGATCTACACAAGTGTCATGGCACTCCATCATTTAATTTAGGTAAGGGTGGGATCAGAGGATCTGTTTTTCAGAGGATAAATATGAAAAAATACTGTCTATTATATACTGGGTATAATATACTGGATATAAAATATTAGATATATTATGCTGATAGTATTTAACTTTTAAGTAATGAGAGCATCATGTTTGCCAGCAATAAAGAATTCATTGTAAGGAAATAGGTTTTCACAGCTGGATCATAGAACAGTTTTCCCCAGTGTGGCATAAGAAGAAATTACACTTCTCATAGATGGCAGAAAAGTCGTGCTTCACACAAATAGGATCAGTTAAAGGGGGATGCATGAAGGGAATGGAATTAGGATGGAAATATGCTTTGCTGAACATCTAATTGCTGCATTAAAAAAAAAAAAAAAAGGCATTCATTCTGAACATGTTCTGATTCCAGATACAGACAGAGCACAGGACCTTAGATATCATCCAGTCCCACCCCTGCCATGGGCAGGGACACCTCCCACTAGCCCAGGTTGCTCCAAGCCCCGTCCAGCCTGGCCTTGGACACTTCCAGGGATGCAGGGGCAGCCACAGCTTCTCTGGGCAACCTGGGCCAGGGCCTCCCCACCCTCACAGGGAACAATTTTTTACTAATATCTAATCCAGACCTACTCTGACAATCCATTCCCCCTTGTCCTGGCACTCCAGGACCTTGGGAATAGTGTTTATCCATGTTTCTTGCAGGCTCCCTTCAGGTCCTGGAAGGTCACAGTTAGCTCACCTCAAAGCTTCTCTTCTCCAGCCTTTCCTCATAGGAAAGGTGCTTCATTCCAAAGGCTTTACTCTTTAATTTTTTAAAAAATCAGATTTTTTTATATAGTTTTCTCATTAAAGTTCCTCTGGTTCATCCTTTCATCCACTGGGCCTTGCCATTTCCTTTCCTAGATGGGTTCCTGCTTATATTATTTAATTACAAAATAAATGGAATTTTATTTAGACAATATCATGCATTTTAACAATGAAGACCATTACTTTTCTGGAATGAAATCCTGTAGTGGAGTCACCATCCCTAGAGGTTTTGAAGAAGTGACTGGATGTGGCACTCGGTGCCCTGGTCTAGTTGACAAGGTGGTCAAAGGTTGGACTTGATGATCTCGGAGGTCTTTTCTAACCTAAATGTTTCTATAATGAATGGGAAGAGGGAAAGGAGAGAAAATCTATCTAGTGACTTTCTTGAAGACCTCCTTTGTCAGTGCCATAGACTGAGGCATCTGGTTAGGGATGAAGTGCAAGGACTGACCTCTGCAAATACATTTGTATTTTGAGGATGTTGTTGGCATCAGCAAGAAGGTCAAAGCTGGACATCAAGCAACATTAACATGGTACCCACCAAAATGAATAGAAAAGTTGTTTCTTCTCCTGATTAGCAGGGCAAAAATGTTAATGTTTCTTTTTCTACTAACAGGGAAGATCTGAGAATGTAACACTCAGGTTGCACACTCAACAAAACCATAACTCTTGGAAGCAAGTTGGTAACATTCATGAGGTGTTAGGAATCACTCTAGGATTAGGAATCTTCAAGAAAATTATTTATGAAGTGGTACAGTAGAGTTATGAGCTGGCTGGGTCTGGGAGCCTCCACCTGTTCCTCTGGTGTGGGGATGGGTGGCCACCAGACCTTGGATACTGCGGGGTTTGTGTGGCTTCTCTGCTTGCCAGGCAGACATGGCAAATGAACCAGGAGAACAAAAATGCCTTGGAACAAACCTGTCTCCTTTGTACAATGTAGAGTACAAGCAAAGAAGCAGAAAAAGCATAGTAACTATCTTAAAAATATTGAAATCCTTGTGTGTAATGGATATTACAATTCTCAACGGATCATTTCCCAACTTCCTTACCAGACTGGACTACTGTGTGAGCAGATCCAAGTCTTTTCTGTTTCTGGGGATCCTCTTCTGGTTCAGTGTTTCAGGCTGAGTGCTCTGCTCCTGGCCTGTTCAGAGGTAAGGAAAGCACACTGTGCCACAGGGGGGACCTCTGTGAGGATCAGGAACCGGGACCTGAGTTGGATTAAACAGGATCCTTGGCTGCTTGGTAGAGGGTGCATAAGCTCCACATCCTCCAGCACATCTGCCCATCCATCTTTCTGCTGTCAGGATCTCCAGGCACCCTCACACAGTGGTTCCTCATTTCTCTCATATCCTCTGGGTAGCACTCTGCTGCCTCTCTGAGTTTAAAACTCCCTCCTGGCAAGGCAAGATGCTCTTCCAGCCTTCAGCAGTGCCCCGAGTGGTTTTTATTTCACCAGAAGTCTGCTGGGTTCGAAGGGCTGTTGGCAAGGTACTGTTCTTGAGTCTCTTTACCCACTGAAAATGAGAGCAAGGTGAGACTGGGAGATGAACGTGTATGGAGAGGATTTTGTGCAGCACAAGATGATTTTTGTGTGGGCACTGAGCACACAGCTGATCTTTTGCTGCCTGCTGCCCCAGGAATTTCTGTTGGTGGGAGTTCTGCCTTGTGTGTGTGTAAGAATTGCTGTGTTTGCTCCTTTAAGGTGACGAGATTTGTGCGTTTCATGGATAGATGGGAATGTTGGGAGGTTGTCTCTGTTATTGCTTTGCTGTAGTGTAGCACTGAGTGAACCCTTCATTTTTTGGTCAACAGAAATGTAGAATCACAGAATCATTAAGGTTGGAAAAGCCCTCCTAAGATCTTCAAGTCCAACCATTAACTCAACACCACTATATCCACCACTAACCATGTCCTTAAGTGCCTTTAGAACACCTGCAGGGACAGTGACTCCCCCAGGGCAGCCCCTGCCAAGGCCTGACCACCCTTTTGGTGAAAATTTCCCTGATATCCAACCTGAACCTCCTGTGCTGCAAGTTGAGGCCATTTCTCCTTGTCCTGTCCCTTATTCCCTGGGAGCAGAGCCCAATCCCCCACTGGCTCCCTCCTCCTGTCAGGGAGTTGCAAAGCCAGAAGGTCCCTCCTGAGCCTCCTCTTCTCCAGGCTGAGCCCCCTCAGCTCCCTGAGATGCTCTTGAACCTGATGACCATGTTGGCATGAAGATATTCTTACAGGTGTTACATTATACAATACTGGTTTGGCTCTTTCTCTCCAATTCTCTATTATGCATTTCTTCTGCATTGCAGCACATTCTTTAGACAGAGAACAGGAAGAGGGAATACCCTCCCCTGTTGGGATGCAGATTTGAATCCAAGAGCAAGTGAACTGATGTGAGAGAACTTTTGTTTGCTTTTACTTTTAGTGATTTATTTAGTATAGCCCTAATTAATTATGTAATGTTATTACCTTTAAGTCTTCAGTTCTCCTTGTCTTTAAATTATATTAAAATTCCTCATGGCAGCATTTGGTGGTTTTTGGCTGCAGAAACATCTCCCACAATCCGTATCCCACTCCAGGACCTTCCTGCTCCCCTTGGACTTGCTGCCTCTGTGAAGATAAATGACCCAAACTTGCCAGCAATGCTCTGGATGAGCAGTGCTGTGACTTCTGCTTTGTGCCCTTGGGCTTTGAAGGTGTCCCCAGCCTGAGGATGGGCCAGGTAGCCCCTGACAAACCCCCTGGGTTTGCCCTTCTGTTCTTTAAAGAACTCTGGTTTGTGTGATCCGTGTTCAAACAGACTCATGTCCTTTCACTAGCAGGATATTCAGTCTCTTGGGATAAAGTGGCTGCTGGTGAAGATTTGTCTGAGCCAGGAGAGGATGTACCAACTGACAGCAAGGGATTAAGTGGTTCTGTTGATGCCAGGGGTAATCCTTGTGGAGAACTCCAAAATCAACTGATCCTGAGGCGCAGAAGGTTTGTTTTTTTTATTTCCAGGGCTGTGATCTTGTCCCTTCTGACTTTGTTCTTTCCCCTAAAATACATGGAAAAAGGCATTAATGAGCAGTGTGACACTAAGCAATTGGGAGTGTGAACCCAAAAATGTCATCAGATTTCGGTTTATCGGTGAATTAGGAATCAGATCTGGTGATGTTAAATAACCATTCAGTGATTGTTTAGCCCTCAAGGGGCTGAGGGGCATTAGAAAAAAGAATGTAATGCTAGATGTGCTGTACTTTTGTTAGTAATGTGAAATTTAAGAGATTAGGCAGAGAAAAAAGTCTTTGTCACAGCATGAGGTGCTCCCAAAGGGTCGGATAACAGATAATCCCCTCGTACTAAAGCTATATATTTCAGCTACAACAGCAATCAAAGTAAAGCCTTGAGAGCCTGCAAAAACCTGCCTGAAAGGCAAGGGCTCTCCAAGTGCTACAGAAGCTGTTTCAAAGTTGATATAACAAGAATCAATTCCCTCTTTTTCTAAACACTCCGTGTTGGATGTTGGGTCTCCTCTGATGCTGTCGGGAGCTCTGTCCCGGGCGGGGATCTCCGAGCTGTCACCTTCTTTAGTATCTGTGTTTAAAACAAAATGTATGAATAAAAAAAACCTCTTTGAATGAGGTTGGTGTGTTTGAGGGACGTAAGATTTTTTTTATTATATTGTTTGATTTTTTGCTGGTTGTGTTAGGCGAGCCAGGTGGCAGCTCAGGCGGGTGTTTAGCAGGCAGAAGGATCTGCTGACCTGCTGGAAAATACAAGTGAATTAAACTTACAAGTTACAAAAGAGGTTGTTAATATGAACTGCCTTTTGGCCACTGGCAGGCAATCAGAGCAAAAATGTCTGTGGGGTGGTCAGTTTATAGCCTTTTCCCTGAGAGAGCCATCCTGGGTCTGCAGGTCTGAGGGTGGGGAGGATTTCTCTGTTTGATCCCCACTGTTCTCTGTTTGATCCCTGATCAGGTCAGGGAAGAAACCTCCGGGTGAGGGGCTGTAACTCTGGGAGCTGACAGGGCTATTTTGTACTCTCAGGGACATTTCCCAGATTCTTGGCCCCCCTTTTCCTTTGGTGTAAGAATACCTTAAAGCTATTTGAACCTGGTTTTCTGGAATTTCTCCTTGAAATGGAGCTGTGCTTCCCCCGTGTTGCCAGAGTCGCGTGTCGTGGCACCGGGGGGTGTGTGGGTGTCTGAGTTCCCATGCTAGGTCTAAATACTTCAGCACAACTGTGCAATTTAGAAAGGAAACACAGCTTTTATTTTCTCTTCCCCATGCCTTGTTTTTCTCTTGCTTTTCAGTCTTGAGGGCTCCTCCTGACAGCCAGGAGCCCTCCCAGTCAGACATTACCCCATTACCTTCTTTGAGCCGTGACTTATTTTTCTTGTTAAAATGCAGCCATGACAGGGTGAAATGCAGAACCATCACTGGGCTTTTACAGAGACAGATTTTTGAAGCTGAAAACCCTTGCAAACTAATTTCTAAGATTTCCTCTCACCTGTGAATTTTCACAGCAAAAATGACTAATTTTGTACTACATAAGGGACAGAAGAGGTACAATACTGTGTGACAGCTGCTGTGCATCCCAAATTTAAATAGCTGTTAGTAATCATGGCAAGTTTTAAAATGTTTCTAAATAATTGATGGAGATGAGTGATGTGGCAATGGGTGGCCACATTTGAGTGTAATGTCAGGTTATTCTTTGGAAACCACCTACTTTGTGGTGTGTTCCTCCCCAGCGTCTGCTGTGCTCTTCATGTGTCGTGTCTTTTCTCCTTACTCCCTTGTTTGAATTTCTTTGCTTTTCTTTTTCTCTCTCAGTCTTTAAAACCCTGTTACCTCCCTAGGGTTTTCTGGGTTTGGGACTTGTGTGCACTTAGAGTCTGTGCTGAGGAGGGTGTAGAAGCATCTTGCACCCTGTTCACTGAGCCCTGAGACTTGTGCACAGTTCTGGGGGTTTAAGTCACATGGAACCTGTATAACCTGCAGAATATAAAGGAAAAATTAGGAGAGTAACAGAAGAAAAAAAAAATCTCTCAATGCCTAAGTTATTCTCTTTGTTGCTTATGTGACCATCAGGAAAGCATTGAAACATTTCATAACTACCAACTGAGGACAAAAATGCAAACATAGAATCATAGAACTGCTGAATGGTTTGTGCTGGAAGAGTTCTTAAATATCATCTTGTTCCAACGCCCTGCCATGGCCAGGTACACCTTCCACTAGCCCAGGTTGCTCCAGGCCCCATCCAACCTGGCCTTGGACACTTCCAGGGATGGGGAGTTGTTCTAACATGATTTTATACAATGTGGAAAAGTATAAAAGTAGAGGACAGCAGCGCTAAATCTGGACCTTGCATTACCTGCTAAGTGTGAAAGCGCTGGAGTAATAACGTTCCCGTTCCCCAGAAGAGGAAAGATGTGCTTGTAACAGTGTCAATATTTAATAATTAAGTTCAAATGTCCCACCAGCATGTTGGTTTGCGGGCAGGGAATTTTTTGAGCGGGCAGTTCAACTGTCTGCTTTGATTCTGAGGGTTTATAGGAGTCACAGTGGGTCTGTGCTTACATGCCCAGAAGATTTCCAGGAGGGAGATGGGAGGTCACAGCTGAGCTGCACAAATGTATGTGTGTGTCCCCTGAGCACACGGAGGTAGAGCTTGGTAGAGCTTTTCTTTGAAGAGTCTGTTTTTCCCCCGTGTTTGTGTTTGCCTGAGTCACGTAGGGAGGTTCTTTCCACGCCACTGAGTGTCACCAGGGAGGTCTCCTTTCAGATTCTAGTCTGCTGCCTTTGCTTTTCTGCAGCATTAGGCATTCCTCCTCCTGTGCTTCAAAGGCAGTGGAAACCAACCCAGAACACCCCAGCTGTGTTCCTTCCTCTCAATTAGCAATCACGAGGCACCCTCAGGACACCTTACTGTTCCTCAGTGGAGGCATTCTGTCCCTTACCATGTGGGAAGCATGGAAGTGACTGGAGAATGCTCTCTGTTGCAAACCACCAGCAATTAATTTAAAGGTTGTTTCTAAGGCCATGGGTGGAGATTTGTCCATAAAAGACATACATACACTTCCTTTGCTCCAGGAGAACCCCAGTGAACTGTGGGGTCACTTTCATAGAATTACATCACTTGGTGTTCTTTGTCCTCTCACAGAACCAGAGGATCACTGAGACCTCCAAGGTCACCGAGTCCCCCCTGTGCCCGATGCCCACCTTGTCCCCCAGCCCAGAGCACTGAGTGCCACGGCCAGGCCTTCCTGGGACACCTCCAGGGATGGGGACTCCACCTCTGCCCTGGGCAGCTGTGCCAGAGCTTTACAACCCTTGCTGTGAAAACTCTTTTTTCCTCCTGGCCAACCTGAGCCTCCCCTGGCACAGCTGGAGGCCGTTCCCTCTCCTCCTGTCCCTTGTTCCCTGGCAGCAGAGCCCGACCCCCCCCCGGCTCCCCCCTCCTGTCAGGGACTTGCAGAGCCAGAAGGTCCCCCCTGAGCCTCCTTTTCTCCAGGCTGAGCCCCCCCAGCTCCCTCAGCCCCTCCTGCTGCTCCAGCCCCTTCCCCAGCTCCGTTCCCTTCCCTGCACACGCTCCAGCCCCTCCGGGTCTCTCCTGTTGAGGGCCCAGGACTGGGCCCAGCCCTCGCGGTCCCTCAGCGGTGCCAGCACAGGGACGGGCACTGCCCTGGGCCTGCTGGCCTTGCTGGTTTTGATACAAGCTGAAATGCTTATTGCTTAGGCATCATTCTACAGAAAACACAATAAACCCCACAATCAGTAGGTTTAAGAGAAGGAAAAGTCAGCTCAGTGCTGCCTCAAATATAAAAAACACTGTAAATGGTGATGAGAAGAGGTTGCACAGTTTAGAGACCTCCATGTAAAGCCAATCTCAGCCTTGATTTTGTTGAATGATCAACAACAAACAGCAACACAAAAAAAAGCTCTGAGAAGCCTTTTGCTTTCCAGAATCTGTGTGAATTCTGTTTAAGGCATCACTGCCTTTGAATCCAGAAGTACCTAATTAGTAAAGGGGCAAACGATACAGAGGTGCTTATGTTCAGGCATAAAACTATATAAATCTAAAATAAATATCAGAATAAGGTATTACCTTATCAACTATTCAACAAATATGTGAGATGGTGCTAAGAAGTTGTATCATCTCAGCCACCTCAAAATTCCTTCTGTAAGCTTTTATAGCTCCACAGCTCCTTCTTCTAACATTTTTCCTCCAAAAACTGTGTCAATTGTGTACCATCTCTGCCAGTTTGTCAGAGGGCTGTGATAGAACAGGATAATCATCTATTTAACAGAAAACAATCAGAGTCAGATGAAGCAACATTTGGGACTTTGAAGTGTGAATATTTTCCCACTCTATGCAGTAAAATATTTATCTTAAGGTATTTTTAGATTTAGTTTTTTACCAGGTAAGAGTAAAATGCAGGACACTCGTTTTCCAAAGGATGAAGTATTGAATAGTGTAGTCTACAAATGTTTAATTTAATGCTTCCTCTCCTTGTGAGCAGCATTGCAAATGCAATCAGAGTTTCCTCACTAATTTAAGGAGATAAAGCAAGGGTCCAAGGAGGAATAGATAAAGTTAGAAAAATAATTAATGATTGGTATTCAAGTCACCAGAGCCAAGAAATTCACGCTAAAGCATCTGCATAACTGGCCAGAACAGGGTGACCCGTTATCTGTGACCTGTCCCTGAGCCTGGAGGGCAACAGGAGAGGTCCCAAAGGACTGAGGTGGGAAATTTCACAGCAGAAATGATCCCTTTATAGATTTGTAGTTTGTTTCAAGTTCAGTTGCTCTTTTAAAAACTCACCACGTGTTGTTCACTTAAGTGAACATCGGAATTATGATCCAGGGTAAGTCACCAGCAACACGGTTCTGGCTCAGTGTGACGCTGCTGTCACACAGGGAAGTGTTTTCATGCCTGTCCTGAGCTTGTGACAAACATTAAACACTAGATGCCATGTTTCATTTTTTTGTTAATTCGCTGGCTGGTGAGATATCACAGGCTGGAATTGGAAAGTCACAGACACAATGGCTTCAGAAAGGACTGGAGCCATTTCAACAGGGACAGAGTTACAGTTTTAAATGATGTTGGCTCGGGAAGAAATGCTCTGAAATAATTAAGATTTATTTTAGTCACAGTGAGTGCTTGGCAATACCAAACAGAGAAGAAATGGCTGTGCATAACTAATAGGACTAAAAAAGGCTTAATGAGGGGCAGTTGGGTGAGAGGCATCGTGTGAGGAGACACTGAATGGATTCGGAGTGTTCAGCCTGAGAGGTGCAGCCGAGGCTTGGGCCTGAGGGAAGGATAGAAGCTCCCCCGTGGGAAAAAGGGGTTACCGGCAATTTAATAATTCTTTCTCATAATAAAAGTAGTAGGATTAACATATTTCCAATGAAATTATCCAGTAGCAAATTTAAAGCAAGCAGATGGAGTGCTTTCCCATGTCCTGGTTAGTGCCTGGGGCTCACTGCCCTGGGGTGTGGTGAGATGGGGACACCTTAGAGTTCCTTCCCATGCCTAAAGGGGAGGAAGCCTTTCCAGCCTTAAAGAAGACTGGAAAGGGACTTTTTGCAAGGACATGGAATGACAGGATAAGGGGGAGTGGCCCTGAGCTGAAGGAGGGCAGGGTTAGATGGGATATTGGGAAGGAATTTTTCCCTGTGAGGGTGGGGAGGCCCTGGCCCAGGTTGCCCAGAGAAGCTGTGGCTGCCCCTGGATCCCTGGAAATGTCCAAGGCCAGGTTGGACCAACCTGGGCTAGTGGAAGGTGTCCCTGAGCCTCATGCTGATCTGTAGAAACCCACTGAAATCAGTGAGTTTTTCTCTGTAGTTAAGGTAAAAAAGAACATATGTAAAGTCTTTTGGGGCCGCTTGCCATGAAAACAGTTTCACGACTGCTTTTATCATGCAATAAATTACCCAGGAAAAAAGGATAACAGATTAATTTAACTAATTTAACTAAATTGCAAATAGTATGTTGTTTTATTAAGCAATGCTGTGGTGTAATTAAGACTTGTTACTGATTAAACACCTTGTAAACACAGAGCTATTAATTAATACTAAATTACAATAAAATTAACCACGTAACATAAACAAACCATGTAAATGTTTTAAAATGACAGATAATTCGTCAACTAAAAAGCTGCTTATGGAAACCATTTCTTGCAGAGTTTGCTGAAATTAATATGTGTATAATAATTGCAAAAATGGAAATAGGGCAGAAAGAGCATTCTTTATGATTTTTCAATTCTATCCTTTCAGTTCTATCCTTTTCAGTCCTTTGATGAAAAACATGGTGGTTTTTTAAGATGGATATTCTTAAACAAATGTCGAAGCAAAGGCCTTGAGCCTCAACTTACAGAATGCAGGGAAAAATGTAAAAGTGAAACTCAATGACACCTTGAAGACCATCTCTGGATTTGACACTTGTTTGTCTCATTTGAATATGAATCTGAACAACTCATGCATTGCTAAGCTCTAATTTGAGTATTATGTATTAATGCTATGGCTCCCATTCAGTTCTCATTTGCAGGAATGTCAGGGTGTCTGAAACTTATTTGCATGCTTAAAAGATCTGCTGGATTGGATGGTTCACAAGTTCTGGAAATCCCAGAGGTTTTCATTTATCGTTGTGCATTAAGTAGAGAAATACAAAATCCGTGATATCAAAGTGCAGGACTACAGGGGATGGTGGCAGTAGGAGATACAGAAATAGCTCTGAACTCTTAGAGACCTGGGATCAAATCTGATTAAGACCAAATAATTTGAAGCAAATTTTAGCCATGCCTGAGAACACCTAGCAGCAAGATTGCCAAGGTGTATAATAACCACTCAGGCCTTGGGCTTTTGTTCTGTGTGAGGCAATGTGAAAACTCCTCTAAATATCTCTGGGGTTTAATGGCATTTTGGAAACTACTGAAAATTTCAATTGACTTTTTTGATTATCTCACAAACAGAAGCTCTATAAATAGACTATTTTTTTTTTCCTAAGGAAGTTACTGAAGTTTAAAAACTAAAATTATTATGTTTGTATCATGCTACTGGATAATACTGTAAGTGCCAAAAATGTAAATAGATGTAAAATGTAAAGTAGACCTGGTGTGGGTACAAATTGAAGCCCCAATGTCTCAGCCAGGAGGCAGCTAAAAAAAGTGTGTTACAAATATCAAAATCCCTTCAACTGTGACATGTCTTTGGTTAATCAACAGTTTCTGTCTTGTCTTCTTGCACAGAGCACGTAGGCACATGGTGAGGACATGGGGACATGCAAATGCATTTGCTGCAGAATCCCAGGATGGGTCAGGCCTGGGCACAACAGTGATCACTGTAATGCCCTCAATCTGCAGTTCAAACCAGAGGAATTTATCGAAATAAGGTACTTGCTAGACTTGGTTGTACCTATAATGGCCATGACATGAGCAGGTCAACATCAAACATAGATCAGCAAAACCAGCTCAGCTACACAGGAACAGAGATGATCCTGCCCTGCCTCTGCTGCTCTGCTCATCCTCCAGGCTGACTCTGAGAGCAGATGAGGGGTAATGACAAATCCCATTCCATGAACTCCAAATGGGAGTCACTGCAACTGTTTTACATTCTCACTGAGAATTGTAACTGAGCTCAAATATCAGGTTGGTACCAATCTGCATATAATGAGACAGGAGCTCATTAATGAAGAAATATTGAGATTTTGTACTGGATTATCACAGAATCCCAGGATGGGTCAGGCTGGAAGGGACCACAGTGGGCATCTGGTGCCACCTCCCTGCTCCAGCAGGGCCAGCCCAGAGCACAGGGCACAGGAGTGTGTCCAAACAGCTCTGGAACAGCCCCAGGGAGGACACTCCACCCCCTCTCTGCTCTCTCTTCAGGGCTGGGTCACTGCCCAGCCAACAAGTTCTTCCTCCTGTCCAGCTGGAACTTCCTGGCCATCAGTTCCTGCCCGTTCCTCTTGGGCCATTGCTGGGCCCCCCCGAGCAGAGCCTGCTCCATCCTCTGCCCCCTCCCTGCAGCCCCTCCAGCCATGGCTGAGGGCCCCTCTCAGGCTCTGCTCTGGAGGCTGAACAGCCCCAGCTCCCTCAGCCTTTGCTGCTCCCAGAGCTGCTCCATCCCTTGGGCATCTCCGCAGCCTGCGCTGGCCCCGCTCCAGGAGCTCCCTGGCCCTGCTGTGCTGAGGAGCCCGAGCTGGGCCCAGCCCTGCAGATGTGCCTGCCCAGGGCTGGCCAGAGGGGCAGGATCCCCTCCCTGCCCTGCTGCCAGCGCTCTCCCTGGTGCCCCCCAGTGCCCAGCACTGAACCCTGGGGACACCCCCAGTGACAGGCATGTAGGTAACTGTAGGTACAACCATGGAGAGGTTTGTGGGAATTCACACGTAACGTCACTGCATGTGTGTGATCTGTCACGTGAATGGCCTTGTAGGGACCCATTTGCTTTCAGGTACCAAAGTATTTGCAGATAAAGGTATTGTCTTGAACAGTAAAGGCCATGAAGTTGTGATTTTGTGTTTGATTATGTTTATCAGTGGATAGAGGGCTGATGGAGGAAAAATAGCTGTGAATAGATATGTTTGGAGCCATAAAACATTGCTGAAGGTTTCCTTGAATAGTTCCATTTAAGTGGGAGAAATATTAGCCAAGGCAAGCACAGCCTAAAACAGGCTGACATAAATATTCCACAGACTGGGGGGTGAAAGACTGTGGGAGCTTTTATTCCTGACTCTGCTGTTCAAGCATTCCTGGACCTTATTAAGAGGGAGAGTAGGAGGGAGATTTCAGGAGGACCAGGAGGAGTATGAACAAACATGGAAGAGCAGCCACTCGGTTAAGAAGCACAGTGTAATTATGTTGTGCAATTTCATGTCATCCCTGTTCCAGAATTCCTTCAGTGCCAGGGAAACAGTGTGAGTGAGGGATTGTGTCTGGGAACATCCATCTGCTGGTTCTGCCCAGGTTCATGGTGTGGAGTGTGTGGTTGAAACCACAACGTTAAGTTTGTGGTCTGGGAGCAGCTGCAGCTCCATGTTTGCTTAGATAAATCCCAAATCCTTTCCTGTCTCATGCAGGTTTTGCATGTGGTGTCTCTTGCTGTCAGTTTGTACCTGCAGGATAAATGGATCTCATTGAACTCTGCATCTGGTGCAGACTCAGCTTCTCTTGAGGACTAAGGTAGATGTAGGTACCCCATTTTTCCAGAGTGGAAAGGCTGTTCCCAGTTTCTCCTTGGCTGTATTTGCTGAGAAGGTCAACCTGCTGTTTCCCACCACTCTTGCTGCATTCCCACCTCCCCAGGCCTCACAACTGGGCAGTTTCTAGGGCTTTTTCTAAAACCAAATGAACCCCTTTTTTTTGCCAAATGAACCCCTTACCTTACCACTTACCTACCACTTACACTTGTTTTGCTGGGATGGAAGCAGATTGCAGAGCATGCTGTGCTCCAGCAGGGCCGGGGGAGTGGGAGCCTGGGCCACAACAGCAGTGAGGAGCAGCTGGACGTGGGCTGGGACGCACGTGGGCCGAGCTCGGCGCTTGCCGGAGCTGGAGCCGGGTGAGGACACATCGGCAATTCCTTTCTTTCCCTGGGTTTCTCTCCAACTGCTCGAGGAGTAAGAGTGTTTCATAGGAAAGGACTGGCACCGTGTGTTCTGCTTTTAGAAAGAAGTCAGTATTAGGACAGTTGAAGCCTTTTCAGCCTGAATTAGCCAAGTAAAGATAAAGGGATGGAGTGATGGGACAAGGGGGAATGGCTTCTCACTGCCACAGGGCAGGGTTAGATGGGATATTGGGAAGAAATTCTTCCCTGTGAGGGTGGGGAGGTCCTGGCCCAGGTTGCCCAGAGAAGCTGTGGCTGCCCCTGGATCCCTGCAAGTGTCCAAGGCCAGGTTGGACGGGGCTTGGAGCAACCCGGGCTGGTGGAAGGTGTCCCTGCCCATGGCAGGGGGTGGAATGAGATTCTCTTTAGGGGCCCTTCCAACCCAAACCATTTTGTGATTGTATAAACCAATTCAAATCATTGCTTATGGAAATGCTCAGTTCCTGGCCAGGCTGTTCCAGACAACACCTTTCAGTAGTGACTCCCTGTAATCTCTTGTGTGGGTTATGAACCCCCACGTGTCAAGTTTTCAAAAATCTGGAAAGTTCAGTGCCTTATGGAGTTCCCTTTTCTGTTGTGTCTGATTTAACATAAAGCCACACTGAACTCGGAGGTTCCACAATGACCAGCTTGAAATCCCTGCTGGTCTATAATCACACCTTTTTCTGAGGCACTGTGAAAGTTTGAGTGACCTGCATTTAGAAAAAAATTCCCCAAGACTTTTAAAAACTGTTTTTGAGGTTTTATATTATCATTAGCAGTAAATTCTTTAAATAGACTTCAGATGCAGTTGTGAGTTTATGTGGCACAGAGGAAGAAAAAAAAAAGAACTCATAATCTGGTTATAATTTTGGGTTTGATCGCTGCTCCTGTGTGCAACCAACCAAGTTCCACCAGCTGTGTGAAACCAGCATTTACATGCAGTAGAAACAGAGGCAGACATAAATATATATGAAATGTATTCAGAAAACAAGAAATAATGCTAAAACAAATCTTACTTTGACTCAAGTTTACTTTCTGTTGCCAAGAAAAATATGACTGAGTTGATTTCCCACAAAAAGTTGACAGTAAATCAGGTTTTCATTGCTCCAATTTGACAACAAAACTTACAATAAAAATGCCAGAATAGTGTTCTTTTCATATTATTAGTAGTTGAGGGAGACTTTTGGAAGATGGTGGTTTTCTAAGAGATTCTAGGAACACCACCTGTATGGCTTTGCAGGAGGAAATAGGGATATTGATTTACAAACCTGGAGCAGATAAGTTGTATTAGTTGTACTAGAGGATACTGGTGATAACTTTTGACGTACTTTTCAGGCAAAATCAAGTCCTGTTTTTGCTACATATGAGGAGAAAAAAATGTTTGCACACAAAGCAATCCTGCTGCCCCCCCCCCGACCCTACTTAGGGATTTGGGTTCAGGAATTTGCCTTGTAAGCAGCCAAAAAAAGTGGTGATTAATCTCTGCAGAAAGCAAATTCTGTGAATATTTCAAGAGCTGATTAGTATTCTTTATTTTCCTGAGTTATGGGTAAAAAAATCATAAATTTCTGCATAAAAATTCAAGAGCAGACTTTGAGAGAAGTGTAGAGATGGAGTTTGATATAGGAGATGATATAGGAAAATGTATGTAGTGTAAGCATCCTTATAGGTAACATTTGCTTAATTAAAATAAAGGGGGTAATTTTCAAAGCTGCTGGAGAGATTTAGGATTCTTGCTTCATAAAGAAGGTGAATTTGCATTCCTTAGCTGTGATAATAGTGCTCTTCATGCTGATTTTTAAAATTCTTATACGAGTTACTTGTTTTGGTGGAGAAGAGGCCGAGTGAAAATGTGGAGTTAAAGAAGGTGCTGGAGGGGGAAAAAAGTAAATTTCATGTAGAAATAAATAGGGCAGGCCCAAAGAAATTAATGAGGGTGTTCTTTTAGATGCTCCCAACTAATGCTACGCTGAGGAGGGAAGGGGGGTTCAGGTAAGGAGGATGTGGCTGGGAGAGTGCTTGAAAGACCTTTTTGGAGTCAGGTATCCACCAAGAACCTGGAGCCCTGATTTTAAACCTAAACCTTAGGCTAGCTCTTACCCCATTCCCATAATCCAAATCCTAACCCCACTATTTTAATCATTTAACCATGGAACAGTTTGGGTTGGAAAGGACCTTAAAGCTCATCCCATTCCACCCCCTGCCATGGGCAGGGACACCTCCCACTAGCCCAGGTTGCTCCAAGCCCCATCCAACCTGGCCTTGGACACTTCCAGGGATCCAGGGGCAGCCACAGCTTCTCTGGGCAACCTGTGCCAGGGCCTCCCCACCCTCCCAGGGAAGGATTCCTTCCCACTATCCCATCTAACCCTGCCCTGCGGCAGTTTGAAGCCATTCCCCCTTGTTCTGTCTCTCCATCCCTTGTCCCCAGTCCCTCTCCAGCTCTCCTGGAGCCCCTTTAGGCTCTGGAAGGAGATCTAAGTTCTCCTTGGAGCCTTCTCTTCTCCAGGTGAAACCCCCCAGTTCTCCCAGCCCTTCCTCATAGGAGAGGTGCTTCATCCCTTGAATCATCTTTGTGGCCCTAAAGAAAGAAGGAGAAGTGCTCAAAAATTAGACGTATAACAAAAAATGTTTCATATTCAATGATGGGAGTTGTTTTTCAGGCAGTCATCAGTTGTAGAAATTAAGTTAGTCTTCAATTACAGCCTTGAAAATGGAGTTAGTCAGGACTGTATTTTACAATGGTTCTACCACTGTGCCCTTTGTGCTCAATCTTACTCATTTTGGGTCAATTCAGTGCATTTTGGTGCATGTGAAGGAGCTTCCTTTCAGAGGAAACTAACCCAGAAGCCACATTCTGGTGGGCACAAAAAGCTCTGCTCCCCCTAAATCGGGTGTGAGAGTCCAGCAGAGTGGCTGGTCCTTCACAGGGCTCTGAACCACACGGACGGTGTCAAATCCAAAGGAAAGCCCTGAATTATCGATGGTGTGGATGAAATGGATACAGCAGGACCTGCTCTCACCTGCTCCTCTCACCCCAAAGCCCAGGCTGGTGTAGCAGCCACGGTCCATGGCTGTGTTGTCATCTTCCAGTGCCGTGGAAAACTACGGGCTGCAATATCCGTCTCTTTTTATAATGTTAAAATCCAAAGCACTCCCCATCTAAACAGCCTTTTTTTTGTTGTTGTTGTAAAATAATATACAGAGCTACAAGCCCTTGATGATTAGAGGAAAAGTGTTCTGCAGTGTGTGAACAGCACACAGCATGATGCATCTTCATTACCCAAATGCAAAATGATGGTCATTTATCATAAAATCTGCTGACAATGGGCATTAATCTCCTGGTAAAGCAAGTGGTAAACTCAGATCCTGTGGCATTGCAATTCATTTTGTCCCTCTCTCTCCACTCCACACATGAAAAACTGGTCATTCTCTGGACAAAGTAATTGCAGCCTTAATGGTGTGGATTTTTGTGGGTGAAATATGGAATTATTTTGGTGGGATGTGGATTCAGTGGTGACCCCGGTGTTGGCAGGACGTGCCTGTGTTTCATACCTGCTCCATTTCCTCTCGTCCTCAATCTTACACCAGCTCTGTTTAAAGCAAAGAACAGGAGTTCTTTCATGAGGAAGTTTCAGAGATACATTTTTGTACTGGAAGCAATCCTTTTCCTTTGAACAACATGATGGAATAGTTGGACATCTTCAGAAATACAAACAAATGTCAGTTGTCAGGAACTGCATGTTGTTTATTCCTTATAATTGTCTGATTGCACTTTTTTGTGTGTGTGTGTGTCTGTACATATATTTATAGAAGAGAGAAATTATTTAGTCAAGCAGACCTGGGGAAAAGTTACACATTCCCACACATGTATGGAGTCCTGATAATGAAACTTTTACCCATTTTTACTGAGGTAAATTTTGAAAGCTGAGGAAATGTCACCTTTTTTCCCCTTACCGGGTATTTTTTTTGGAAGTCAGCACAACATCTATGTATTTCCCCAAATTTCCATCAGCCTTCAAAGCTAAGAGTTACTTCCTAAATCTGACTGCCCAATGTAAGTGTATTTATTCCACCTCAGAGTAAACCAGCAGTTTTGGTTATTGCAGAGCAAACCACGTGTCCCTCAATATCCCTGTGTCTGCTTGAAGAGCAGGGCAAGCTGGCTAATTCCAGTGGAACAGACACCTTCTGTGCTGGGCAGCCTGGAAGAGAGAAGGCTCCAGGGAGACCTGAGAGCCCCTTCCAGGGCCTAAAGGGGCTCCAGGAGAGCTGGAGAGGGACTAGGGACAAGAGATAGAGGGACAGGACAAGGGGAATGGCTTCCCACTGCCAGAGGGCAGGGTTAGATGGGATATTGGGAAGGAATTGTTGGCTGTGAGGGTGGGGAGGCCCTGGCACAGGTTGCCCAGAGAAGCTGTGGCTGCCCCTGGATCCCTGGAAGTGTCCTAGGCCAGGCTGCACTGGGCTTGGAGCAACCTGGGCTAGTGGGAGGTGTCTCTGCCCACGGCAGGGAGTGGAATGTGATGAGCTTTAAGTTCCTTTCCAAACTAAACCATTCAGTGATTCTGTGAATTAACAGCCCTGAGAAGAAGTTTTGATCTTTTCTTGGTCGAGTTGCAGCTCTCTGTACATTCTGGGTCCTGCTGGGTACATAACTTAGGAACACTGAAGTCAAACAGAAAGCAGCAACCTCCAAAATGTCTCTGCTTCCTGTGACGTTGTCCCACTTGCTGACAGGTGCTTTGTGAGGAAAGACCTGTATTTTGGCAAAGAAATGGGAGGTGAAATGAGCCCAACAATGTGAAATTCTATTTGACAGCCCACCAGTAGGAAGTTACAATGTGCTCTCTGCTATCCTGGCTCTCTCACTCCCCACAGGGAGCCCTGGGCTCTCTTCCCTGTGCCCACCAGGCTCTCCTTGGCACAGGAAAGGTGAAAATCCAACCCAGTCAGTGCCTGGAGACCACAATGCTTGTTGAACATTCCCTGGGCATTCTGAGCTTCCAGATGGAATGGTCTCACCTGGGTAAACCCTGGAGAAAGGGCCCCCAAAATACTCCCAGCGCCCCAAGCGTGTTCCTCATCCCAGGGAGGACTCACACACACACACACACACACAGAAGGCTGGAAAGTGCCAGTCAGGGATTTTACTGCTCAATATTTTATGCTGAGGAAGGGCAGAGAATATATTTGAGTCTAAACAAATTACAGATAAGTGCCTGATATGTTTTAGGGCAGGTGTTTTATAAGAATGAAAATTGCTATGAATTTTTCCTTGGTTTTTGAGTTGACAGCCTTCATGAAAATATGTAAACTACTTTAATGAAAACCTCAGGCTTTGTTTTCTTGTTATTTTTCTTATTTAAAGCTGCATTTATCAGGAATAAAATAGCAGATATCAAAAACTATGTGTTCTGCTCTTCTCTATTCGTTTGGAAGGTGAAAACTACTTAAAGGTAAGTATGTGACATTAGTTGCTCTTCTTAATCAGTAATTAAAATATGAACAATATCATTAATCTTCTTTTTTATACCTTCCAGGTGATAAACATATAATCTCACCAGCTATGTTTGAGAAGTGCAGTTAAGTTACTGTGATAATTTCCCTTTTAATATGGACATGTTTTTGCTGAAAATGATTTCCAAAATGCTCTCTCCAATAATCTACTTAATAACTTGTATTCCTTGAGGCTGAGTTCAACTCACTTCCTGAAAACTACATGACTTTTTTCCTTGTATCCCTTATCTTTCAGTTTTCTGTTTTTAAATTCAGTCCTGTTTTAAGATGTCTGTGTGGACATACAATGAGAATAATGCTTCCATAATCTCCTTGTGACTGACAGTCATGTCTTTGAAACTTTAACTCAGAAAATGTTGTGGGGTAAGGCTGGAGAATCTGTCCTCTTGGAATGCTGACTGCACACTCTAAGAATTTGTTGATTGGAATCACAAGGTGGAAATCGGCTCAGCAGGGAAAAGAGGGTTGGGTTGGTTGGAAATACACATCTCATGACCAGAATTACCTCTCTTCAAGTCGTGTTTCCACTTGTGAATTCTAGCTGGGATTTCAAACACAGGAGGTGGAAGTGTGTCAGGTTCCTTTTCCTGGGCACTTTGCACTGAACTCAGGTGGCAACATAAACTGCAATGAAAAGAGTATTTCTTTCCTATGAAAAATTCAGGTAAAGCCTAAAAACTTAATGAACAACGTTAAACAGTTGTTGTACAATGACAGGAACTGATTCTTGCCAAAGCAATTGTCATGGCAGTATTCCCATTCCACTTCTAAATGCTCCTCTATTGGTTTGATGTTGCTGTTGAAGTGGTGAGCTGTAAAATCATCCTGGAATTCCAGAGTCTCCTTTCTGTTGGGAGTTGTTGTTGCTGAGTCTGTGTGATTTATTTAAGGATGAGTAAAGGGTAGCAAAGTTCTTGTTTTTGTCAGCTATTTCCTTTGGAGAAACTGAATAAGTTACTTTTCCCATTTTTATCTCTGGTCTCTTACAAAAACTTGGAGTGTTTATTTCCATATGGGGATAATGGACTCTGATGTGTGAATACTGTGCCAAAGAGATCCTGAAAAGTACATGCAGATTAGGTTTTTTCTTAGGTCAGGTTTTGAACAAAGAGTAATCAAGAAGGTCCTAAGTGAAAAGTGGGATAAAAAGCAGAATTCTGATCAGCAGGTGATTTTATCTGACTGTGGGGATGGTTCCTTCTGCTGAGACAGTGAACAGCTCAGACTGCAGCAATGTGGGGGGCTTGAGCTATTGAGATTTATAGGAAGCATTTACTCAGTACAGTTCCCAAAGGAAATTATTATTTAAAGTGGAGATGGAGCAGATGAATACAGGAATTATAAGAAGCTGGCTAAGGCAGATAAGGAGCTGGGAAGAGAGGGGACCAGGAGGGGAGGAACTGAGAGGTGAACTCCCAGGTTGCAGGGGAGGTATTGGAAGCATTCCTAAGGGAAAGGTCCTGTGACCAGCCCCCTGTAATTCTTCTTTAATAACCTTGACACAAGGTCTTTGATACGGCTTTCTAAACTCCTGTAATGCTGTGAAGGACAAAAACATTATACAACAGAATTTTGTTGACTTTGTGGATTAGTATAACAAAGGCAGGACAAAATTGAATAATCATAAGCACACTGCCATTCTGTTAGGGACTAAGAGCAGGGGGTTGCTATAAACAAGTTTCAACATATGGAAATTCAACTTTTTAAAAAACAAGTGTTTGTTTGTAGCACATAGCTGAAGCTGTCATAATTACAACATTTTCCAGAACACCTGCTCAGCAAAGAGCTGTGATTTCCCCTGAAGAGTTGAGAGCTTAGGTATTGCATAAATTCAGAATAAATAAACCCTTAGTTTTTAAATATCGGGTTCTGAGCCTTATTCTATCAAGTTCAAAGCAGCTGCAGGTGTGACCCCCTGACCTTGCATGAGGAGTAGGAAGGTGCCAGACTACCAAGGTGCTGGTTATTATTGTGGCAGCTGAGGAACTGATCTTCATGTAACCAGCCCATCTGCCTCCTCCCCTGCAAAAGTTCCCAAACAAACCAAAAAACTGGAAACAAGCTAGTGTGGATCTCATGCACTAAGTGAGCAGCCCTGTTCTTTGAGGTAAGAAAGCTCAGGATGGGGGGAGCTGGAGCACGAGCTCAGCCACGGAGACAGAACTGGAGGCAGAGCAATCTCTGGAATAAGGGGATGTCCAGCAGGAATCTGAGGGAAAAAATGGTACAGTTTTGGCTCTGGGAGGGAGGAGCAGAGCAGGACACTCAGTGTGGGTCAGATCAGCCTGGTGCAAAGGCAAACTGATGTGGTCAGTGCCCATCCCACCTCACAGAAGAACCAGCATGTGCTGTGGGGGTCCAGCTTACTAAAGTGGGTGTCAAAATACGGTGACACCTCCCTTACATGGGGCTGACCAGGGGACAGCTGGGTGTCCTCAAATCAGCTTCTTGCAGGAACTCAGGAACTCTGAAAGGAGCACTGACACACTGCCTTCAGGGGCATCACTCACCAGTCTTTCCTCTAGTTGAAGAATCCTAGAACTACTGAGAAAGAGGAAAAAGAGGGGGCATTTTATCACAGAATCACAGAATCACAGAATGGTTTGGGTTCAAAGGGACCCTAAAGGCCATCTCATTCCAACTCCTGCCATGGGCAGGGGCATCTTCCACTATCCCAGGTTGCTCCAAGCCCCATCCAACCTGGCCTTGGACACTTCCAGGGATGAGGCATCGTAGCACAATCTCACCTCCAGAGTAGCAGCCCCAGAGTCGTACCAAAATGACACCATGGTAGTAAAAAGGAGCAGATGAACCTCAAAATGGGCCCTCATCAGTGAAATATGGGTATGCTCTACTCTGTGGCTGACCCTCTGAGGATTGGGGATTAAAGCCAAAAAGATGAGAGAGAAAAGGAATGTTCCACAGATCAGCAAAAAAAATTGGTCAAAAGAGATGAAACAGAAGGTAGAACCAACTGATCGGGTTTGTGAGTGAGAGGATGACAGCAGTACAGTCTCCAGAGAATCTGTGCACAAACCTGTGATACTCAACTGATAAATGAACTGCAGAAGAGGCAGAGTGTGCTGCTGATGCTTTTATTTGAGCAATGAAACCGAGTGCTGACTGTGGAAAACTGCCGGAGGACTGAGCAAAACAAAGTGCCTGGGCAAGGCAGTGACAGGTGAAATCCTCTGGAGGTGGGTGCAAAGTGAAGAAGACAAAAATCCCACCCATGAGGTGATGAATGCTGAGCTGACCATTGCCACTCACTGACCAAAACGTTGGGCAGAGCTGGAGCTGTAACCTGCAAAGGATGCTTTCCTGAGGTTTGTTGTAACAGAACAATCATAGAATGGCCTGGGTTGGAAGGGCCCTTAAAGCTCATCTCCTTCCACCCCCTGCCATGGGCAGGGACACTTTCCACTAGCCCAGGTTGCTCCAAGCCCCGTCCAACCTGGCCTTGGATGGGATGGGCAGCCACAGCTTCTCTGGGCAACTTGTTCCATGTTAACTTTAGTTATGGAAGTTTCGTAATGGGGGCTGTAAAATGTAAAGCCTTTTTTTCAGGAAGCAGCTGAACTGCAAGTGTTTGGGGATCAGTTGGGAGTTTAGGGGAATTCTCCCATGGGATGAACATCTCTGCCCTTCCTTAGGGGCTGCTTCTGTCAGGGAGGGACTTCTGGGCTTGATGGACCCTCCTGTGAAGGGCTGATCATGGCTTGTCATGGAGCTTAAAGTGAGAAGAGCAAGGAGCTGCTGTTGGTGGAGCTGCTAAAAAATCCCCAACTGAAAGGAATTTCAGGCTGTGCCTGGTGAGTAGGAACAGGGAGGTGTTTGCCCAGTTGTACAAGGCTCACTCACACTATCATATGTAGTTTGGTTCCTTGTCATCACATGAAGATCAATTTAAAATCTGAGAGTTGATAGAAGGACAAGTAATTGCACAGTGTGCCTCCATCCCTCCCTGTTACAGGACTGATTGGGATTTCATTGCTTTTGTAGCAAAATAAAGAGATGTCCAGTTTTTAAAAATACAATGAGGGTTCAAATATGAGGAAATAGAACCTATTAATGTGGATAGAGGGGCTAATGGACTTCAATATGTCTTGAGTGTGTTTAAATTGGAAACTGGAGAAAGACGAGTGAAATTCCAGAAGGACTTTCCAAACACAGCTGAGACACAAACCCACTGTTTTTTCAAGATGAATTTCATGGCAGGGATGAGATTTCTGAGTAGAAGCCCACCTGCAGTTCTCAGGAATAGCTTGCAACACTGGGAGCTGGGCCCCCAATTTGTGGCTGTCCCCAGGCTTTGAAGAAAGCAGACCTGAAGGATCTGTCAGGTGTTTTTACTGTTGAACAGTAATGCTGTGTTGTCCAGTCATACTGGATATTCCTCTGCCTTGCCACTTCACAGGTTGCCTCATGAGTCCAGGAGGACCTTTTTGCCTTGATGTTGACTTGATTTCTGGGCTGTTTCCCTTCCTCCAGCACAGTTGGATTGGTCTTGCAGAGTCCTACGGGTGTTTTCATGTGATGAATTCAGCCACCTCAAGGTTCTGCAGTGTCAGTCAGACCCTCCCCTTTTCTCCTCCACTTTTCCCATCATATACCATAGCTCTGGAGACTTTCCAGCTCATCTCCTAAGCATCATAACTTGATAAAGGTTGCAGTTGGCAGTGGAAGCTGGGGATAAATGACTCTTACCCACAGTCTGCTGAGGTCTTCCTGTTGCTCCATGGACATCCCTGGATGGATGAATCCTTCTCACAGGAGGTGGATGGTGACACTTGGATGCAGAAGCCTGAATTTCAGTTCAGGACACTCATGTTAGATCTGTTAGGATCTAAAATATTTGGAACCATAGACAGCACAGATGCTGCAAGTCCCCAGGTCCATTCTGCCATTTTAAAGCCACTTAATTGTAGAAACTAATGGAGATCTCTTATGAAAGAATAAAAAAGGCAGATTAAAACAATGTTATGAACGTGAGACCCTACGTCATGTGAACTATCACATTTTCATCAACTTGGGTTTTGTGACAGATTTAGGGCAATGGAAAATATCTCCCTATCCTGAGGTGTGTCACTGCAAATCCAGTGTTCACATTTTTGACAGGAGTGAAAAACTCATGAGGGCTTGAAACTGATTTTTTATTCGTTTGTTTTTTGTTTTACAATGAAAAGAAACTGTAATATTGTGGGGATTTTAAAAACAAACAGAAAACTGTACACATATAATAAGATGAAACGTGGTGTCCCTGTTAGCTTACATCCAACAGGACCCTAAAGGACAGATGTTCTGGGAGAACAGATATCCATTAGAACATGATGGAAGGGGGAGATTTTGAAAGGTAGCCAGAACCTACAGATGGAAACTTTAAATAAATAAAAATCAATTTCTAAGTAGCCAGTATAAATAATGCAGGGAATGTGTGGCACGTTCTGGATGGTGCAGCCCAGCAAACAAACCCGCCTGTGCATTGTGAGCGGGTCGGAAGGGATGGAGCAGCCTTGCAATGGGATTAGCTGAGGGGGAGCCAGAGCCAGCCACCCATCCTCCTGGGCATTTGCAAAAGGAATGTCAAGACAGAGGGAGTAAAGACTTGGCAGAATCTGTTTTTTGAGCAGTGCTCTTTCTCCTCCTTGCTGCTGTAACAATTAATTTGGGGACGCTCCATCCTTGATGAGTCTTTTCGCCTATTTTGAGGATCATTAAAGGCAAAAGGAGAGGGAGGGGATGTAGAAGGACATCATGTGTAAGAGTGTATGAAGTGATAGAAGATGGGTAAAAAGAGTCATCCCACTTGATCAATTTTTTTTTAACAGAGGAAGTTTTTTTGGCACAGTCTCAGGAACAAAAACAGAGTCTCCTTTTGAGAGTGGCCCCTCCGGTGTCCCAACAAGTCACAGGTAACCTCATCAGCAGCAGGTGGCTCTTTTAGAGGGAATGCTTTACCAAAGTACAGGATAGGAGTGCCAGGTGACTGGCCAGGTTTGGTTTGGGTTGGATTGGTTTGAATTGGATTGGATTGGTCTCGTTTGGTTTGGTTTGGTATGGATGGGTTTGGTTTGGATTGCATTGGACTGGTTTGGTTTGGGGGGATTTGTTTTGATTTGGTTTCATTTAGTTTGGTTTGGTATGGTTGGGTTGAGTTTTGTTTGGTTTGGATTGCATTGGACTGGATTGGATTGGATTGGTTTGGCCAAGGGCCCCTGGGCTGTGCCAGCCATGGTGTGGGCACAGGCCCAGGGCAGTGCCCGTCCCTGTGCTGGCACCGCTGAGGGACCGCGAGGGCTGTGCCCAGTTCTGGGCCCTCAACAGGAGAGACCCGGAGGGGCTGGAGCGTGTGCAGGGAAGGGAACGGAGCTGGGGAAGGGGCTGGAGCAGCAGGAGCGGCTGAGGGAGCTGGGGGGGCTCAGCCTGGAGAAAAGGAGGCTCAGGGGGGACCTTCTGGCTCTGCAAGTCCCTGACAGGAGGGGGGAGCCGGGGGGGGTCGGGCTCTGCTGCCAGGGAACAAGGGACAGGAGGAGAGGGAACGGCCTCCAGCTGTGCCAGGGGAGGCTCAGGTTGGATATTAGGAAAAAAGAGTTTTCACAGCAAGGGTTGTAAAGCTTTGGCACAGCTGCCCAGGGCAGGGGTGGAGTCACCATCTGTGCAAGTGTTTAAAAACCACGTGGATGTGGCACTTGAGGACATGGTTTAGTGGTGACCATGGTGGTCATGCTCGTCAGTTGGAGTTGGTGATCTCGAAGGTCTTTTCCAACCTTAACTTGATTCTGTGACCTCTCCTGTACTGCCCATCTCTGTGTGTTAGTAGTCAGATTGGTACATTCAAGCAAGCTTAAGGGCAAGACTGTCCTTTGTTACAACAATAATGACTTTATTCTTCAGAAACTAGGATTATTTTTATTAATTTTGCTGCAGTAGCTGCATTGCTGTTGTTTCTCTCAAAGCAGTGGTACTTGCACATTAAAAATGTTGTGTTAGTGCAGTGCTGTTTTCTTACTGCATCTGTCTCTCCAACTAACCCTGGAGGCTTATTTCTCCAAACACAGATTTACCTTATTTTCACAGTGATCTACATTCTCTGTACTAAAACAATGCCATAAGGAACAAATTGTTGGTTACACTGTTAATCAAACAGCATCACAGTGGGAGCCAGCCAGCAGCACCAGCAATTACAGTTTATTAGACATCTCTTCTTAAACAGTTGATATTCTTACACATGATATTATGTGTTTGCTAATAGGCCACATATCTTATTTATGCATTTCACCCTCCTTTACCTACACCAGTAGTTATGCTCCAAGCACATGCTTTTGCACATAAATAGGATCATCATTTGGAGCTAATCCAGTTTACATATTCTCTCAGTCAAGCAACAGCAGGTCTGATTTGAATAGTCAAACTGGAAGCCCCCTGCTGTCATTAGCCCTCCATCAGTGTTGTTCAGGTTCTTTTCAGTATCTGAGCTAATAAAAAGCTCCTCTGATAACCCTTTCCTCCTGCTTGTGCTGTGTAGTTTTACAGATGGGTAAACCCAATGTCCCTTTTATGGTTGCCTTTGCCATAATACCACTTAATTGTAAAATAAGTCGTTATTGGGGTTTGCAAGGAGAGAATTGAGACAGAGAAATATTAAGGAAAGTACCTGTGGTTTAACTCTATCCCAGCCAAAACCAGGACAGGTTGTTTTTAAGGGAATTTGAAACTGGTGCCAGTAAGAGGAATTCCTGCATGGAAGTCAGAGGGGATTTTGCAATTCTGGCTTCCCCAGGAGGAGTGGCAGCCAAATCTGGGCTCTCTGCCTGAAGAAATGGACCCTCCTTGGAGTATGATGCTCTTACATTCTGACTTTATTCCCTGTATATATTTCTGTCTGTGGGTTAAGAAAATTAATCCTTTTAAAGTTTTTATTTGATTCAAACTGAGCCCAGACTTTTCTTGGTTAAAATCTGCCATTATTATTTCCGTGGATAGTGTAAAAGTCCTCCCTGACTTAAGAGTAAAATATTTCCATGGTAAGAATAAATAACATGCACACTGACCTTTCAGTCCCAAGGAGAGTGTCTGCCTAAGAGCTTCACAGCTCCCTGCCTCAGTGCAGGTTGACATTTGCAAGGTTGATAAGTCGGTTATTTGGATGTAAATCGACATGGAAGGAAAAACAGTTCCAGTAGTTGTGATAAGAGTCCACTTTTTCTCAGTTTAGTATAATATAATGCACAGTAGATCATGGAAACCCACCATCAATGCATAGTTTAAATGGGGGCTGCTCTTACATGTCAGTGTGGAGATCTGGAAAGGGAGAGAGTTAAAATTTAGCTGATTAAAGAGGAAAAAAATGCCTATCAGGGATTTTGCCCACTATGCCTTAAAGCATCTTTGCAAGCAACTATCCGTGGTGATAGTATTTTAGGGATTAGAAGCAGGCTGTGGAATATGAGTCATCTTGAATTCTAATCGAGATGTGCAAGCCTCTGATGCAGAGAACTGAGAAAAATGAAAGTTTGGAGGTTTTTTTTCTTCCTCTGAAGACCCTGTAACTTCCATCGGCGTTTCTGGTCACCAGGAAGGTCAGTGGTTTGCTCTGGCCACAGCAACAACCAGTTCTGAATAAACTTGTACTTTATTATTCTCTGTCTTCCCACTCATAGATCTTCTTTTTGGAGATATGGGCAAGTTGTTACACTCATCATTGCTGTTCTGGGCAGATAAAGTTGTTTATTTAGAGGCTTCCCAGCTTATTCTGTGCTTCTGACACTCAAGGACTGGTGACTAATTCAGTGTTTCATTAAACATGACTGTTTAAGATCATACTGACTGTGTAAGACTTTCTGCTTCTGAATTCTTCACTATGATTGCAAACTTTTAATCCTTCTACGGAGAGGGCTCACAGAACACACTCCTGGTATTCTCTTGTTACGTGTTCTTAAGCACATACAGGCCACTCTGTACTGGAAGCTGTTCCAAATCAAGCTGAAGCTGAGACAGAGCATCCTGGTTTTGCTGCATCCCGGGAGACTTTGAACACGATATTCCCAAAACTGTGCATGTTGAAAGGTGGGAGTGTCAGCCTTTCTCCTCTCCTGGCAGTGCTGGCTGAGTGAAGCAGCAGGTTTGGTGCTGTGGGGGATGACCCTGCCCCGTGCTCTGCCCGTGGGCTGTGTCTGAGAGCATTGCCCTCGGGGGCTTTGCCGCCTGTCCCTCTGCAGGAGTGGCCTGTGATGGCCTGGCCTGTGACACAGACTTTTCAGCTCCCTCTTCAAACACTTTCAGAGCATTGTCTTGGACTGATTTCATGTTATTTGGGGGGTGTTTTGGGCTTTGTCCCTCCACAGAGTGAGTGATGCCAGGCCCTGGCAAGGCCACTTGGTGTGTCCTTCTGTAAGACAGGTATTGAAGAGATCACACCCTAAATTAATTCCTGGAACTTTTACCAGGACTGATCCAATTACTTACTGGCCCTTGTCTTGAAACTCCCATTCCTGACAGAAAAGTGGCCCACAGTACATTTGCTACACACACATGAGGCCCTCCTGGGATATTCCCATGCTTTTATTTATTCAGTCTGTCCCCTGTTCTCACCTCAAGCCTGGAAGATGCTATTAAATTTGTAGAAAAAGAGTCTTAGAGAATACATGTATATTCATCTACTTCAAAATTATTGGCAAAGCCAACACCATCTCCTTCAGCCTCTGAGACCTGCGAGTCAGCAGAGTGAAACAGCCCACTGCCTTTTATTAGGTGTTATGCACTTGACAGCCAAGTCAAATGCCAGGCTTGGAGAGCAGTAATTCAGTTCCTGACTAATCCACTGAATGTGTCGTTCCTGTCCTCCAGAGAAACGTGTGACCTCTGCAGTCAGCTCCAGCTTGAAATAAGACTTCCTTGGAGGTCTCTAGATTTTCAGCGGCTGAATCCCTCCTTCACAACCCTGTTTCACTTTCCAGAGCCTTCAGCAGCATGGCTTTGGAACTGGGGAACAAGTGAGAGTCCACGGCCATGCCATCCCCAGACAGCAAGGGCAGAGTTGTTGGCGGTGCCGTCTCATCAAAAGTAATGAGAAAACTGATTTTTAGTGGTCATCTTGGAGCAAGTCTGGAGAAGGCCCCAAGATGATCAGAGGGATGGAGCAGCTCTGCTGGGAGAGTTGGGATTGTTCAGCCTAGAGAAGAAAAGCTTTGGGGTGACCAAATTGTGACCTTCCAGGGCCTGAAGGGCCCAAGAGGAAAGATGGAGAGAGACTATTTCCAAGGGCCTGGAGTGGCAGGACAAGGGGGAATGGCTTCCCACTGCCAGAGGGCAGGGTTAGATGGGATATTGGGAAGGAATAGTTCCCTGTGAGGGTGGGGAGGCCCTGGCACGGGTTTCCCAGAGAAGCTGTGGCTGCCCCTGGATCCCTGGAAGTGTCCAAGGCCAGGTTGGACGGGGCTTGGAACAACCTTGAGCTAGCAGAAGATGTCCCTGCCCATGGCAGGGCGTGGAGTGGGATGGTCTTTAAGATCCCTTCCAACCCAAACTATTCTGTGATTCTGTGATATTACCAATACTTTTTGTGGAAAACCCAGCCTTGAATCAAGCTGAAGCACTTCATTACTTCACTTTGGTTTTAAAGGTTGCTGCCCTGAACGCTTTTTCTCTGCCTTAAGTTGGTTTTGGTATATGCAGCAATTAATTGCCCTAAAGCATGGAGAGACTCCCTTCCTCGGCCCCCCTGGTGTGTGGGGACAGTGCTCACCTGCCTTCTCATGCTAAGCTTTTTGGACTAGAGCTGAAAGCTTCATCCTTGCACTATGCAGCAGTTTGCAAAGGGCTGCTGAGCACTGGAAGGAGCTGCTCAGGGCAGTGGTGGAGTCTCCATCCCTGGAAGTGTTCAAAACACGTGTGGAGGTGGCACTTGAGAACATGGTTTAGTGGTGAGCTCGGTGGTGGTGCTGGTTGATGGTTGGATTCGATGCTCTTAAAGGTCTTTTCCAGCCTTAACTCTTCTGTTCTGTTCTATTTGGTGAAGCCTCCTTGGTGCAGAGAACAGTGCTACAGAGTGAGAGTTTCTTATTCTCCAGCTCTGCGTGGAGGGGGCCCAACATGCAGCCTTTAAACACAAGCAGAGCTCAGTTACACTGAGATTACAGGAAGATAAGCACAAAGACCCACAAAACCTTGGTGGGCTGACAGAAAATAGATCTTAATTGTGCTTTTGCTAAGCCAACTCCATCAAGGCCCCTGAAGCTGCTGCTTCCTTGTCTTCTATGTCCAAGTTGTTTCACTGTTTTACTGCAGACCAATGTGTTACTTTACTAACAGAAACTACTCTGTCTCACATAACGTTGCCTTGAGGTGAGTCAGAGGGTTCAGCAATCCCAGAGCTGCAAGTCATAGAACCTTTGAGGTTGGAAAAGACCTCCAAGGTCACCCAGTCCAACCTCTGATGGAGTACCACCATGTCCATCAAACTGTGGTGCCATGTTTGTTCAGGAATTTGCTTGTGATAATTTTATTTTACTCTAAGGAAAATTGGAAAACAAAATCACTTTTTTTCCTCTTCAGCGTATTTTTACTTAAATGTGCTATTCATGTTCCAATGGGTGATGCTGTATTTAATATATTAGCTTATTTCTAGGGGGAAAGTTTAAAAATTTCATTTCACTATCGTGTAGATGAAGAGTTGAGGGTCCTAACATATGCCAAGAGTTAGGCAATTTATTTAATGAAGATTCCCAGTCTGCTTTTTGTAGTTACTCTGAGGATCAAAGCAAGATTTCTCAAAGGACACTAAAATCTACTGAGAGAGTCTGTGCAGTGAGGAAAAGAGCTTCTCCTCTGTCACTGAATAAGTAAATAAACACAACTGATGGCCAAAGGTGATGATGAAAATGTTTTAAGGATAAACTTTTAAGAATAAACTGAAGGATTGACCAAGAGACAAAGAGCTAATGTGCTGAAGTGGAATTAGTTAATATTCATATTTGTAAAATTGTAAGTAAAATGAAACTGTAATAATTCAACTTCCATCTGCATGGAAATTCCTCAAAATCTTGACATTTCTTCTCTTTATGTTAGATGGGGTTACAGACCCAACAGATGCCAAGTATTGGTCATGTAAAATTACATTTAAATACCTTGGGGTTTCTAAGGATCATAGAATATAAACCCATGGGGTAACTTCACTCTACCAGCTTCAGAGAGGTGAAAAACTGCTCAAGCCATGAAAGCAATCAGTCAAGTTGTCCATGCTCTCTGCATTCATGATTTCAGAGCATCTCCTGAGCCACCTGCACCTAATCATTGCAAGGGCATTTTCACAGTCTGAGTTGTGATTCCAGTGGGAAACACTGACATGAAAGGATTTAAGCAAACCTACTATTTTAAGCAACTGCTCGCTGGTGTAAGCAGCTGGTTCAAACTCCACTGCATGCCTTCCTCTAGGATTGGAACCAGGATTCATCCTGGGGATTTGTTTTAAAGAGAAAAAATTATACAAGAAAGAAAATCTGCAATCTCTCACCTTTTTTTTTCCCCTGAAGAAACATGTAGCAGCCACCATTCCAACACAGAGGCAAATTGAATATACATGTCCTTATTGTAACATCTCATTCAACATGTCCCTCTCTCCTTTTTCCTCTCAGATGTCTCAGGAGCTTTTGAAATGTTAAAAGGTGAATGAGACAAAACCGAACCATGAACAGATACCCCTTGGAAAAATACAATAGATAAAGACATCACTGCTGCTGAAGGTGACAAAGAGTGATGAGAAAATTACATTTTCTGTGCTTCTGCCAGCCCTATTGGAAAGCTTTGCTGTGATATTTTAATTTTGTCTGATTAGATATAACTGATCTGCAGTGAGGGTAATTCTTTTCTTACACAAGTGGGATGAAGAAAGGTAGGATCACTCCTCAGTTGATCAGGATAAAACCTCTTTGGGATAAGAGTGGTCTCACCCAACAGCCTCTCTGGGATATGAATTGGTGGCTCTTTCATTAACTTAACCCTTCTTGCCTCTTTGCCTTCTTCCTGATTGTCCCTTATTTGCCTGTCACCAGCTTCAGCAGGACCTCTGACAGGACCTAAGCAAGATAATTTGGATGGTGAAAGGGGGAGACATTGAGAAGGAAAGCAGATTAGCTCTCTTAGAATAGGGTTTGAAATAAATTAATTCACAGTTGTATATTTAAATTTTCTCACTTCAGAAAACGGGTGGATGTGACACTTCACAATATGGTTTAGTGGCCACGGTGGTATTTGGTCCAAGGTTGGAATTTATGATCTTGGAGGTCTTTTCCAACCTTAATGATTCTATTTTCCTTTTGAATCATAGTTCCACTGTGAGTGCAATTTATATTTCTGCCTCCCTTTTTCACACACAGGTGTAAATTTTGGTCAGTGGCATTGTTTTATTCAGAAAAGTGCAACAGCAGGGTTGGGCTCTCTTGCTCTTTGCCAGGTTGTTTCAGGTGAATGTCCTGCTGCTTTAGGAAGATCTGAAGGCCAACTGCCTCTCCAATGACTGGGAAGGGCAGGAGGAGCTCCATGCTTGGAGTCATGGGAAACAACAACTGTGTGAACCATGGTTTCTGCTTCAGGAAAAAATCCAACATTTTATGACAAAATAAGAACAGAAATCTGAATGCAGCTGGGTTAAATTATTGTACTTTTAGATTGTGAAATGCTTTCATTTGGGTACCAGGTTTGTTTTCTTTTTTTTTTTTTTAATGTTGATTTATGATAATATTTTCTCTTAATTATCCTTTGTTTTGTAGTTGATGAAAAATAGACTAAGAATGAGCACTCAAAAAAAAAAAAAAATCCCCTTGAGCAGAATTGGTTTAAAGACAGCTCAGCACCCTTAAAGCTCCTAAGAGTCACTTCACAGCACAGGCAGCTTCTTAAAGACATTGAGCCTGTCCCAGTGCCAGTTTGGAGAGAGATGGGACATTCCATTTCTGTCTGAGACCAGGGTAAATTCAGCCATGGTGAGTCCAGAGTCAGGCAATGATCAAATTCCCTTGCTTTTCTTCTGAGGGGAAAAAAAATAAGGATGTTGTTCAGTAAGAATCCAACCCTTAAAGCAAATAAAAAGTGAGGAACAGACAAAGATTATGTTGGAAGACAAAGGAAGGGGAAAGGAAGGGGGGGAAAGCTGAATATGAAGCAAAAGTGCCATCGTGATGGGGGGAAAAAATAAAGGCAAACATAATCCTGATGTGTGTAGCAGTGGAGTTAGGGTCTGGTTCCTGCTCTGAGCTCTGCATCTCAGGAAGTTGTGGAAAGCCAGAAGAGAACAGGAAGATCAACCAGAGGTCTAGAAAATACACCTTGCAACGATAAATTGATATTTAGTGTGAAAAGGAAAAAAGGGAAGTTTTAAAACAGTCTTTCACTATGAGAACAGCGACTTTAAAGCTAAAAAAAACGTGTGGATGTGGCACTTGAGGACATGGTTTAGTGGTGAACGTGATGGTGGTGCTGCGTTGACCTGGTGATCTTAAAGGTCTTTTCCAACCTTAATGATTCTGTAATTCTGTTCTTTTTATCCATGATGGATGGTGTAAAATCAGTGGGTGGAAATCACAATAGGGAATGTTTGTAGTACATATTTAGGTGTGTTGACAGTTGATGACAGTGGATGAGTTGCCTGAGGCCAATGGAGCACACCCCAAATGGTGGATACATTAAAGTTTCTCCAAAGACTTAAAACAAACATTCATCAGGAATGAAAGAAAGGTCTGATCATGTCTTGGAGCAGGAAATGGATGTGGTGACCAGGTGCTTGCTCTGGTATCATTAAAATAGAGGCCTAGAGCCTAATTCTGTCTTTTACAAGGGAAGGCTGAGGGAGCTGGGGCTGTTCAGCCTCCAGAGCAGAGCCTGAGAGGGGCCCTCAGCCATGGCTGGAGGGGCTGCAGGGAGGGGGCAGAGGATGGAGCAGGCTCTGCTCGGGGGGGCCCAGCAATGGCCCAAGAGGAACGGGCAGGAACTGATGGCCAGGAAGTTCCAGCTGGACAGGAGGAAGAACTTGTTGGCTGGGCAGTGCCCCAGCCCTGAAGAGAGAGTAGAGAGGGGGTGGAGTGTCCTCCCTGGGGCTATTCCAGAGCTGTCTGGACACACTCCTGTGCCCTGTGCTCTGGGCTGGCCCTGCTGGAGCAGGGAGGTGGCACCAGATGCCCACTGTGGTCCCTTCCAGCCTGACCCATCCTGGGATAAACACACCCACAGCAGCACTGAGCCCAGAGAGGAAAGGAGGATTGTGGGTCTGATGCTGCCCAGAAGAGCAGATTCTTGTGGGCAGACAGCAATAATCCAGCACCAGGATAATCTGAGATATTCCTAAAGCTTTATCCCTGCAGGGGACATGGCCAGGTTGCTCAGCAGGATGCACAGGTACCCCTGCAATTTGGAATTCAAATATCCAGGGATTTTGCTTTCACCTGTAAATCACTAAGTGTGAAGACTCAAGTTCATTTTCCTCCAATTAAAGTTTGAAGATGGCAGTGCTGATTGTGGGGACTGAAACCTTCCCCTGTTCCCATTAAGACAGTTTGTATATTCCAGTTTTTTATTTCTATTTTTAATGCTCATAACAGCTCTGCTTGCCAGAAGCTTCTCAGTGTAGTTGCTAATGAGAGAATGAAAATAGATTTTGGAATGTTTGTAGAAATCTTTGGATTAAATGTGTGTATTTTTGAGTGACTTACCCCCCTGTATGTATGCTAGCAGTGCATTCACAAAAGCCTTCCTAATTTGCCAGTGGCCTAAAGAGCCAAATAGTTTCCTCTTGCTGTGAAATTTTATTGCTGTGGTATTTGTTTTGCCAATTTTTCTGCATAACCATATGGTCAAGAAATTAGAGGTGAAAGGCCATAAAGTGGAGCCAATACCTCTGAGGTTTTGCTTTCTGTTCATCTTAGTTATCATCCTGATCTTGCATAATTTAAAGTTATTATGTTTATGAACAGGTAGAAATTGTAAATCAGCATCCATTTACCTTTGCTAACAGAGCAGATGCCTACACTGGTAATGCACAGCTATCACTGCATCTGGATTTGTGTGTTTGCACAAAGTTGTGTCTCTGTTTGAGATGTATCTTCTTCTATTGATTTCTTTGGTTAAAATACAAACCTCTGTTGTATGAATGCTGGAGGGAGTTTCAGCACAGTTTTTGGATTACTTGCAGAGGAGCAAACCATAAGCAAACAGTTTTTTAAAGAATCCAGCTTCTCCTAGTTTGTATTCAATTCCATGGTTATTTTCCAGTGGGAGGCACAGGAAGGTTGGGGTTGTCTCAGCTGCTATCCTTAATCTGCTTGTAGAGGATTCTTTAATTCTGCCTGGGCAGGTGGTTTGTTTCAGCTGTGGCCTCTCTGCCTGGGCCAGGCAGTTACTGGCTCACACCTGAGGAGATTTTGGGGTGTGGGCAGGTCCTTGAGATGATGCACCAGTGGAGTCATTCTTCTCCATGCCTCTGATCACCTCCTCTTCTTCCAGCGGGCACTAGGGGTGCGTCTTCCCAGTGGGAAGATCCAACCTCTCATCCATTTCTTACTCTTTGTGGTTGGGAGGTAAGAATTTCTCAAAGTGTTTGAAAGCTGGGCTTTGATTTAATCTGTTTGAGTGCAAGTGAGAGATGAGTGTAAAGGCTGTGTGGTAGAAGAGGAACAACCTCCTGGCAAAAGGATCCAGCCAGTGGGAAGAGTGCAGTGTAACCTGTTCTAGCTTAAAAGAGTGAAAGTCCCACTAGCAGTGCTTTTCCCCTCAAGAAAAAGAGTGCCCTCCTCTGTGGATGTGGCTCTGGGCACCTTCACTGACTGATGAACACATGGCATATTTATACTAAAGCAGCCCAAGGCTGTTTTCATGCAGAACTACTGCTGCAAGGCCTTGCCACACATCTGTCCCTTCTTCATTGCCACCCTTTTGGAGCTCAGTGTTTGAATCATGATCTCATAGAATCACAGAATCATTAAGGTTGGAAAGGACCTCCAAGATCCTCAAGTCCAACCTTCAACTGATTCCACCACGCCTGTGACATATTCTTACTGTTCATTCTTGTTTGCATCTGCCTTTTACATTCACCTGGAACTTCTCCTCACTTTCTTGCTCTGCCTTAGCATTTCCTCCTCCTGAAAGGGAGAGTGCCATCACCTAAAGTGAACTTCTCCAAGGAGACAGATTCCTCCAGGACAACAGGCTGCTGTCCCTGCCTTTGTGACATATAGAGATCTATATAATGGATGATAGAAAAATTATTGAGTTTCATTCTGTTCTGAGCATGAATAATATTGTCCCAATTTTTCATTCCTATAGGCTCTCTCTGTGTGACGCTGCAGCAACTCTGTGGAGTATGAAGAAGGCTCAGAAGTCCATGTAAGTGTGTATTTTCACAAATGGGAATTGCCAAAGCAGCTGTTAGCTCTCCAGCCCTTTTTAAATCTGAGGGAATCGATACAACGGGGAACACTGATGGAAAAGGGATGAGACCATCACGGGGCAGGAAAAAAATATAAAAAAAAAAATCACAAACAAGGTTAAAAAATGCAGCAGGTGAGAGTAAATTGTCAGTGTGTGACTTCTTGGGAGCAGTGGCAATTTATAACAGTGGTGAGTCACCCAGGAGCCTGGAAAGAACAATAATGCATTGCTGACTCCTGCTCTCTGTTTTTTTGGAGGGGGTTTCCTGCAGCAAGAACCAGTGGCTCACTGGGGGGCTGGAGCAGCTCCCAGTTCCCCACTCCAGCAGCTCCAGGCCGTGGTGCCTTTGAGTATTAACACCCTCAGAGCCCTGGCATCACCTTTTAGCTCACAAACTGGCAAGCGTTGTTTTGTTGCCTTCTCAGCTCCTGGTGTTTTTAGATGTGTTTGCAGATCTAATCGGCATTCCGCAGATAAACAGGGCATTAACTGAGGTGTGGTCAGCTCTGCCCCTGGTAATTGCAGAGCCAGTTTCAGAGCTGCACAACAAAGCTGTGAGAAGTTACTAAAGCACAGCTGAAATGAGGTAATCAGGGCCTGGTGCTGTATTGATTAACACTCTTATGTGCAAGATAAGGCAGAGTGTACTGTATATACTGTAATGCTTTTATCTGCTGTGCCCAATTTAAGTTTGTCCTAGATTTTACGTATTCCATCAGTAATGAGTTCATTGTATATGCCATGGTCACATGTCTAATGAAGTTATCAGCAGTGTGATTCTGATTCTGCCTCCTCTACATGCTTGAGAACCAAAGAGGAATTATCCAAGAAGTTGTTTTCTGCTCTAGGTCCTGGCTGGTTTGATATTAACTCAATATTAAATTGAACACTAATGGTTTACTGTTGCATATTGTGTAAACACTCAGCTTTGCTGAATTGTTTTGTTCCTTTTTTTTTGGTTTAATGGACTCTCCATGGAGGAAGGGGAAGTCTTGTTTGCCCAGGAGCACCATGGAAATCAAAGGGCCTGCTGCACATTTTAGCTGAGCTGCAAGGAAGTGATTCCTGTTTGGAAAAAAAAAATAAATAATTCCCAAGGGAAGAGCACTGCTGTAAAACCTGTCAGTGCAATCTGCCAGAGAGCCTAGGATTTGGGCTTGGAAAAATCCCATTGCAGTAATCCATTAATCCATGGAATTACCTGGAAGCTTTTCAATATAAGGGAGTAATTAGATGAGATCCCAATTTTTTAAATTTTTATTTAACATTTATTGCTCTTGCTGGTGCTTTATTTTCTTTTATCCACTGCCCTCTACAGGTCTTGTGGATCAAGAAATGAGGTTGCAGCAGTGGCTGGCTCTGGCTTTACAATAACTGCAGAGATGCTCCTAGAGCTGTTTTCCACACTCTCTAGAAAGGGAAAAAAAATATCTACAATGGCAGAAATTCAGATTTTAATATAGGGATTGGCAGTCGCAGCTTTTAAGAGCACAAAAGCAAGGATATAACATTCCTTTCTAAGAGCCTGCCTGCTTTATTACAGGTGATAAGAGTTATGGCACAGAGTTATCAGGGCATCAAATGTATGGCTATTTATCCTCTTTTAGTAAATTCTTGTTAAAAACCATTTTCAGGGAGAGATCATCCTTACAGATGAACTGCAGAAATGCTTCTGAACTTGAAAGTCTTGCTCTGAATAAAAGAGGGGGGGAATTCCAAGGTCCTCATGGGTTTGTGTCTCCTCACTGGGCTCTGGAGGCCCTTGTCAGGCATTTCCCTCTCCCAGAGAGTTGGAACAACTGTCTCTTCCGTGGCCTTTCCTTGTGTTTAAAGAACATGAAGTGTAACTGCAGCACATCCCCCTCATAGAGATGTTTGGGAATCACTCTCCTCTGTCTGGCTGCTGCTTTCCTGAAGTGATTTGCATCTTAATAGCTTTGATACTGCTATCAGGATTTTTTGGGGAAGGACAAGAAGGCAGTGGTGTGGTAGGATTATGTGAACCATGTTTCTTGGAGAAACCCAGCTGCAAGTAGAAATGTTGTCTTTAAATTACGGCAAGGCTTCGGCTCAAGCCCTGGTGCTTGGCATCCCTCTGAGAAATTGATATAAATTCATGTATAGCTCTTTTGCCCTTTATTCCCTGGCAGTTGCCATGTGCATCACTCAGCAGAGCTGCCTGCAATCCCAATGCTTATCCAATTAGGGAAATGGCAGCATGTCTGGGCTGGGTGTTTTAGGGAGGGAAACGATCCTGTGCTTCTCCCAGTGAGCTTCTGCGAGGTGTTTATAAGACATTGTGGTTTGTCTTTGAAGTGAAGTAAATTAAAATTGGCTGGAGTCCAGGGGCTGCTCCTGGGCTAACAACCAGCCAGGGACCCACCGTGGGATGTTTTGGATGGACTGAGGTGTGTTGTAGGTTGGAACAGTTCCTGCTGGGGATCCAACCTCTACCCAACGTGTCCAAGAGGTTTCATGCAGACTGTCTGTACCTGGACCCTGAAGGGGCTGGCCCTCAGCAGCTGGAACAGCCATGCCATTCCTGGATTTCATTGTTTTATCCTCCAGGAATGCAGGTTTTGTGCTCCCAGACCTCTCTGCAGTGCACCCCATTGTGCTGTGGCGTGGGGACAGCGAGGACAGTCACTTCAGAAGTGCATGTCTGACCTGCACTGCAGCACTCTTCCACAGACACCCCTGATGGATCAGTATCTCTGTCCTCACCAGGAGAATAAGATTTATCATGGATCTCTGATGCAGTAATTATGTAGCCTCTGTAGATTTATATATGATACTTATCTCCATGATTTGTCTCTCCAGTGTACACCCATAAATTTATTTTCCCTGTTCAGGATACAGTTATAGATAGTTTTAAAGGCTCTGCAGTTTGGGCTTTAGTTGAATTGTATCTCAGCACTGGGCCATTCCTCCACAAAGTGATTCTTTTCCTAAATTATACTCCCCAAAAGACAGAAATGTTGTCAGTTCTTGCAGTTGTGCAATGACACAAGTAAAGCCACAGAAGTAACTAGACCTGGCTCTGCTCACTGGGGCATCCAGAATTAGTCAACTGGCTTTGAAACTTAGCTGGGGATGGTGGAGATGAAAAATGAATTTCCATAGATCTGCAGCTTTGCATTCATCTTAATTTTCCAGTTGACTGGGGATTTGGGGAATCACAGAAGAATTTGTCTGTTATCAAAGTCCTGAAGCACAAATAAACCACTGGAAGTTGTCACTTACAGCAAAATGTTTTATAATTAATGAGATCTGTGAGATTTAAACAGGAAGAGGAATGGAAACATTGGCCACCTTATAGGAGCTTATGGGCACAGAAATGAGTGTAAGGAAAGTGTAAGAAAACACCCAGGGAATTAACCCAGGTAACTACAGGTAACAGCAGTAGGAAAAAGGTGAGATGGGTACATGTGTGATGCAGGCAGATACAGGAGAGAGGTCTGTGCTCATGAGTTGGGCACCCTTTGGGAGAATGGGAAAGGAATTTTCCTTCTTTTGATATCAGGAGGAATTTCTTGCTGGAAAGGGTGGTCAGGCCTTGGCAGGGGCTGCCCAGGGAGGTTTGGAGTGCCCATCCCTGGAGGTGTCCCAGGAAGGCCTGGCCGTGGCACTCAGTGCTCTGGGCTGGGGGACAAGGTGAGGACTGAGCACAGGGGGGACTCGGTGGTCTTGGAGGTGTTTTCCAACCTCAAGGATCCTGTGATTCTATGACTCCTTTCTTCAGTGTCTTCCCACACACCAGGTCTTCTCCTCAGCAGCTGCTGTTGGAAGCTCCCAGCTGGCGAATTGTTCTCTCAGCTTCTCAGCTGCTCCTCTGCCTGACCCTGTGCACTGACACAAGGCCAGGGATGACCAGCTCCCAAATTCTGGGAGTGCTTTACATTGCCCCAGGCCCCATTTGCACACCTGGGCTTCCCACTGTCTGTGAGGAACGTGCTGCCTTCACCCCCACAGTGACCATTCCAGTATTTGGTGAGAAATGTCCAGGGGTTTTACTGCTGCACAAATGCAGCCAAGTTTTATGAGAGTGGATGTTGAGAGGTGGATAATCCACGTTAGTATGAACCTGAAGGGGTCTGCCAGTAACACATCAGCTTTAAGCCAGGGCAGGACAAAGTGGCTGTTATCTGTTAATTGCTGTCTGTTTGATTTTTGGATCAGAAGTGCTTTTTGCAGGTAACAGAGGCCTAATTTTGTTCTGATTTTCCCCAGGTTACTGGGTCAGTCAGGATACGTTTCCCACAAATATGTTGCTCTTAACACTAATTATACCTGCAGATGGCTTTCCTACACAACTCCCTCTCTGCATGCCTTTATGTGATACAGGGTATAAATTCTGATGTTCTTCTTAAATAATACAACAGATGTAGATTAAAAGCAGTTCCTCTTCATTGACTGCTCAGCTCATAAAGTTCTTCTACTCTCACATGGGTTCTGACCATGCAGGTGCCTACAAGACAGAAAAGGACATTGCTGCCTAACTTGACAGGCACTAAGAGATCCCTTGGGATGGTGTGTGGTATCTACATCTCCATTTATCAGTTTCTTGACAAACACTCATATATTATTTATGAAAGAAAGCGCCGTCGTTCCATATATATATATATGTATTTATGCACTGAAATAAAATGCATCAAGGAAATTACAGTTCCTCTTAATTCCTGCCCTCTTGGAACTGTGGTTCCTTCCTGAGTCTTTGTTTAGGATGAAAGCAGAGCTGCTCAGCTCCAGCAGGGCCTCGCTCGCTGGCCATTGATGCGTGATTTTGTTTGGGTTTGTAACTGCTGCTTAAGGCAGTAATTAATACATAAATATGCAATTTGTCACAGCTGAGGTTATTCAGGCTGGGGGGCAGAGAACCTGGAGGCAAGAGGAGGACTGGTGTCCCTTAGCAGAAACCTGGACTAGGTGGTAAATGTGGGTGCAGATGAGGGCAGGTACCAGGGCATTGGCCTGGGCTCTTGTTGATTCTCAGCAGTTGTACAGCCAAAACTAAAACAACTCCCAGTGCTGGAGCTGAAATATAATGGGATTGTATCAGAATCACCTCTTTCTCTTTCATTACCATTTTAAAGGTCTGTTTTTCTATCAGTTCTCTGTGATTGCTGATTAAAAATGCTCCTGGATTGTTTACCTTGATGGAGACCAAGATAATCCTCAGTGGGCTCGGGTATTTGGAGAAATTTCTCAGAGCTGAACATTGGCTGAGTTGATTTGTCTAGAATCAAAGAGAGGGTTTTTTTTATCTAAATGGGAGCAGAATTCCAGCCAGGCTGATTTTCTCACAAGTCATTTTTCCTACTCCCTGTTTTAGTCTCTCCTTCATGTGGCTCAGATGAAGGCAGCAGCTCCCTGATGTCTCTCCCCAGTTCAGAGCCTTGGCTGTTACTGCCACAGGAACTGTCACTCTGTACTTGCAACATTGGTAACTTTTATGGTCATTAACAACTTGGAAATTCCTGAATTGGAATTTAGTATTTTCTGCAATTTGGGAACCTTGAAATGGTCTCTCCTCTGGGAGAAGATTCTCTCCCTGCTCTCAGTACCCCCAGCAGCAGCTCCAAGTGCTCAAGTAACATTTGGCAGAGTTTTGGTAAGAGAGTCAAGCATTTGAATAGCTCAGTGCATCACTCCTGCCCACTTCCATGTGATGCTGAGCGAAGTTTGGAGCTTTGGATTATTTTTGGTTGTTTTTTTTTTTTGGAAAGGCTTTCATTTTTAATGCCGTAGGAATCAAGGAGGAATCCCTGTGCTCCCAGGGTTCGTGTCAGCACGTAGGAGCAGCCTCTCCTAAACTGCCAGAGACAGAGCAGCAGGTGATCCAGGTGCTTTGAGGGGACATTCAGCAGAGCCCAGGAGGCTGTTTGCCCTGTCCATGCCCTGCCTGCCCTGGGCCAGGTGTCTCCAGAGCCCCAGGAGCTGTTGGACACCTGCTGCATCCCAGCACATTCCTCATAAGGAGCAAAGTTCCTTTCTTTAGTGACACTGTCCTCCTTACCAAGGTGAGAGGTTCTGGCTCCTGTGGAGCTCAGAAACAAATCCTGCTGGATTTGGGATGTTGTGGAGACTCTTGTGGCATCCATCACTTGTTCTTGTTCCAGCTGCAGCTCTGAAGGGGCTGGACAGGGAATGAAAGACAGTGGGCTGAAACCCTTGAGTCATCTCGGATTATAAACAGCGTTAGTAACATCTCTAGGATGAAAATGTCACAGATGTTCCCAGATCCATAATTCACATGGACAATTCATTCTGCAGTCTCTTTTCTCTGGTGCAGTGTTCAGGTCAGCCTCAAATGTGACAGTGTGCAGAACCCCCAGGCTGGGCTGAGCTGCAGGTGCTCAGTGTGTCAGTGGGGGGCTGGATTTTTCTTGTCCCTCTTATGTTCTTACTCAGAATGACTGTTAGGTGGAGCAGGAGGCTCAGCAGGGATACAGCCACCTGCTGCTGTGTTTCTGTCTATTGTCTTGGAAGTGTTAGGGCCTCCTGCACCAGGAAAATTACCTGGGGAACACAGGTACACCAGGTCATCCACAGGAGGAAGTACGATGTGGCAGAAATGGGTGCACTGTTCAGAAATCTAAGCACGAAGTTTCAAGGTGTAAATCAGATCTATAATAATTTTCCTATATGACCTGAAAAATATAAGCCATAAGATAAGATTGGGAAGCTTGACCAGAGAAGCTGTGGCTGCCCCATCCCTGGAATTGCCCAAGGCCAGGTTGGACAGAGCTTGGAGCAAACTGGGCTAGTGGAAGGTGTCCCTGCCCATGGCAGGGGTGTGGAGGCCCCTTTGAGGTCCCTTCCAAGCCAGACCATTCTATGATTCTGTGAAGAGAACGTGTTCAGAGATTTAGACCAGCAGGAGGCTTTTCCTATATATCCCTTTCCCTAAACACACCTCCAGAGAGGAGTGGTGTTCAAATGCAAACAGCAACATTGGCTGCAGACTGTCTCAAATCACGGGATAGGGATGGGAGAGACAAGGACTAAGATAAAAGACATGTTTTCTAGTTCCCTTGCTGTGTGATTTGGCAGTTGAGATACAAAATACTCCTTCACTGACTTTTTTTTTTTTTTCCCTCTGAACGTTGGAATCTCAAGCTTTAGCAGAGAAATAGCTAAAAGTGGTTTTTAAGGAGAAGCTTTAAAACCAAATGGGCCAAATTCAGAGCATTGTGGAGATTGTGGCCCATTCCATATTATTTTGTTATGCTATTTAGAGTCCCTACTCAGTGTGTATGAATAGGAGAGACACTACAGGTGTATAAGCCAAGGGAGAGGCTCTTTGGTATAAAAATGCTGAGCTAGCTTGCCTTTCTCTGTCCTTTTTGCCACCTCTTAGCCTGGTCTTATGATCATCCCAACTTAGACTTCTCCAGCAAAGTCAAAAGAGTTTAAGTGTGAATATACTTTGGGGGGGAATCTGAGGACTCTTAAAGCATTCAGAAGTATCTGAAAGAAGCTCAAGTGTCGTGGGCTTAGTCTGCCTGTGGAATGTCATCAAATCAAAGCCTGGGTTTATTACTGGGTTTGGGTTGTTGGATGGATTTAGCTGGTTTAATTACCAGTATAAACACAGGCATGGGATAATGAGAGCATCCTTAGGTGTTGAGGAAGGAATAGTCTTTGTCAGATCTTTTAATGCAACGAGGCAGTGACACTGCAAATAGTCTATTCAGCATTTGAAGAAACTCTGCCCAGAATAGGGGTGGGAGGTGGGAGCAAGAAAACTGTCTGCCAACCCTGAGCTGGTGCCAGCTGTTTGAGCAGAGTGAGGATTTTAAATCATACAATCATGGAATCCCAGAATGGTTTGGGTGGGAAGCACCTTAAAGCTCATCCAGTCCCACTCCCTGCCATGGGCAGGGACACCTCCCACTAGCCCAGGTCACTCCAAGCCCCGTCCAACCTGGCCTTGGACACTTCCAGGGATCCAGGGGCAGCCACAGCTTCTCTGGGCAACCTGTGCCAGGGCCTCCCCACCCCCACAGGGAAGGATTTCCAGCATATTTGTAACCTAAATTTCCCCTCTTTCAGTTTGAACCCATCACTCCTTGTCCTATCATTACAGTTCCTGATGAGAATTAAAACAATTAGACAAGTTAAAATAGCTTGTAGTTCTACTAACAAATAAGGAATACATTCAGCACAGTCCTTGGAGGGAAACTTCTGACTCCCTCAATTTAATAAAGAACTCAAAAGACTGCCACTGTGATTGTGGACTGCACAATTCACTGGCACGAGAATTTAATACGTATTCAATCTATGCATTTTTGCACCTGTGAACCACAAAGAGTGTTGTTTGTGACAGATGTGAAAGAACCTCTGTGTTTCTCCACTGGAGAACATTTGTCTTGGTAATTATATGAAGGCAATCAGTAGTTTTAGAGGGCAAGTTTCAATTTGTTTATTTACCCACTTTCCTGCTCAATCCAGCTCCACCATTGCTAATAAACTCTTTTGGTAAATAAATTACTGCTGATGATATTATTTAATCTTGCCCTTATAAAGCTGAGGGTTTTTTTGGTTATGTAATAAGACATCAGAGGCACAATAAGGAATTTTCCTTCCTCAAAGAACAAATACCAAATTTCTCTTTGAAGCTGGAATCAAAGCAAGAGAGTCTGCAACTGATTTGAGAACTAGGAGACAGGTATCCTGTATGAAAGTAAAATCACAAGTTCGGTGTTGACAGATACATATTTTTTTAAATACTTGCATTTCCTTGTGATTTTCACCTGACTAAAGGCAGTTTCAGTCACTCCAGTGAGCCAGAGTCTTCAGCTTCTGGATTTCTTTGTTTCCATTGCAAAGGAAATTCAGGTAGAGAGAGGAAAGACAGGAACTGTTCTAACACATCATCTTTAACACACAAGGGGAAAAATAATGTAAATAATAGAATCTAGGGCTTCTAAAAATATTTCAGAAGTGTTTGATCCTCCTAGATCTCTTGAACTCTAAAGAAAAGGAGACATCAAGAAAATCTTTCTTACTTCCCTTTTTGGGGACTGGCAGCTTTGTGCTGACTTGGTGAATTGAACTGAACGTTAATGAGCATTTAAAAATGCCAACACATTGTGACATTTCTGCATATAATTCTAAATATCGAAAATATTAAAAAATAGATTAATATTTCCTTGGTGGCTTCCCTTAACAAGGTATTTCATGGAGTCACAGAATCCCAGAATGGTTTGTGTGGGAAGGGACCTTAAGGAACTTGTTCCACCCCCTGCCATGGGCAGGGACACCTCCCACTAGCCCAGGTTGCTCCAAGCCCCATCCAACCTGGCCTTGGACACTTCCAGGGATCCAGGGGCAGCCACAGCTTCTCTGGGCAACCTGTGCCAGGGCCTCCCCACCCTCACAGCCAAGAATTTCTTCCCAATATCCAACCTAAATTTCCCCTCTTTCAGTCTGAACCCATTCCCCCTTGTCCTGTGACTGCAGTTCCTGATGCAGGGTCCCTCCCCAGACTCCTCTTAGGCCCCTTCAGATACTGGAAGGAAATCTAATCCCAAACTCTCCAGATGGAAAAAAGAAGTATAAACTCTGGCCTTTTTTCCCCCATTATCTGTCAGCCCTGAGATTTCACTGGCTTCCTGCTGCTTTATTGTCCTAATGGGTTTTATATTTCGTAGCACTGCGTTGGTTTTTGTTCTGCAATTTTTGCCTCAGATTCTCTAGTTCTTCTCCTTTTAGCCCTAATTGTGGTTGTCAGTTGTTGAATCAAAAAGAAGTGCAGCTGCAGGCTTGCTTAGAGCATAATAGTACTTTTTGGCTCATTATGGCTACACTTTGCCTTTCTTGGGGTTAAGAGTCAATGTCACCACTTTGCTATTTCTTTCAAAAAAACAGAGATTTGAAAGAAATCCCCTTGGGCTTCCTTTCAGAAGCAGGTTATACACAGTGGAGGATGCAGCTTTAAGGTCCCTTCCAACCCAAACCATTCCAAGATTCTGTGATTCTATAGTGGAAGACAGTTCATTGTTTGATTTATTCTGCACTCCTCTAAATAGGAGACACACCCTGGAAAGCAAAGCAGACCCCGTTTCCAGGTCGTGAGGAGGTTTGGTGCAGACAGCAATGCACAGCCAAAGGAGAGAAACTGGAGTTCACCACCACATGGAACAGAAACCCTGAACCACATTATTAAAACCATCTGATTTTTAGCTTTGTTTGGCGTCTTGGAGCTCTCAGGGTGCACACCAGGATTACTCCAAGGAAGTTTTCAGCCACATTTCAGGGGCTGAAATCAAGTGCTCAAAGAAAAGAGCAAGTAGGACATGGAGGCACAGGGATGAGAAGGACAACCACACCAGAGCTGAATTGATTGTAATGGCAATGAGTTATCACAGGCTTGATTTCTGATTTCTGCATTTTAATTTTGGAGGAAGACAACAACGTGAATGAGGCACAAACAGCTGTTCTGACAAATGGGGGAAAGTCCAGCAAAGAAAACAGAAATACGAAGTAACAAAGTTTTGAAGTAGTTAATTAAAATCTGGCTCAAAGGCAGTACCAGGGTTCTGGGTCACAGTGGTCAGCAGAGCAGCCCCAGCCTATGAATATTCATTCTGAGAGCTCAGTCCTGGCTCCAAGGAAGGTCAGGTCCTCCCTGCTTTTCTCAGCAGTCAGGGAAATTGAGAAAGCAGGGGTGGGTAAAGGAGCTGGAGCAGGATTTTACATGGAAAACATCTTGTGTTCTGAAGGGCAAGTGCAGTGTGTTGAAAGGTGATTGAACTATTTGACCAAGAACAGGGATGTTCAAGAGATAATGGGAATGCAACCTGGCAGAACTATTACTTGACCAAGAACAGGCAAATGTTCAAGGGATAGTGGGAATACAACCTGGCAGTGGTACAGGACAGCTGCAGGATTGGAATGTAGTTGCCTTTCAGCTGTGTATGTGCTTTAACTAATAAAAAAGAACAAAGTTAGATATGAACAGAAGTTGTTTGCAGTGCTAAGACGAGAGCCTGGGGAAGCCATGGTCGCAGCCACTGGAGACAGGAGCCCAGGATCCGGGAATTTCAGAGGTGTGAAGTTTGCTGTCAGTGCTAAATCTTTAAGGATGGAGATTGAAGGAGAGCTTTTTAGTCCTGGGCGTTTCTGTGAGGAAACAGTGAATGCCATGGTAGTCAGGGAAGGTAAAACAGTGAAGTGCTGCTGCCCTGAAACAACACAAGGGTTAAGATGGGGATTTTTGTTCTAACTAAAAGCTATGACTAAGAGTCCTTTGACAGTCAAGAAAGTAAAATTAAAAACTGGAGTTAGTGGAAACAGAACAGAGTTTGAAATAGGAAGTGTATTGTCAGACGGATGCAGACGTGGTGCAGTTTTGGTCACTCAAAGGGAGTTACTGGAGACCTGTTGAAGGTGGAGAGAAAGGGCAACAATGATCAGAAGTGTGGAAGGGCTTACCAAGAATAACAGCAGAGGCTGGAAAAGTGAAAACTGAATGTTGTATGATAGAGAAGCACAAAATCCTGAATATAAGAGTTGGGGAGCACACAGTGAACCTAAAAGATAAGATTCCGGGGTCACGATAAAGCAGAGAAGGTCCTTCCATGTGTGTAGTTACTTTGCAGAGCTCCCTGCCTGGTTAGACTTCAGGAAGTGCCTGGCTGATGTCATGAAGGGAGAATCCATCACTGGCCAGTAACCATGAGAATATAACCTCAGCTTCTCTAATTAACAAACTGCTGGAGATTACTCCTGGGAGGAACCACTGTGTGCTTTCCTATTCTGACTCTCCTCCCTGGACAAAGACCCAGTGTGGGTGGGCAGAGCTTTCCCCTGACAGGAGAGGTTCTCATGTTTTAATAGAGCCATTGGTGCAAAGAAATGCAGTATATACCCATTCTGAAGCTTCCCCAAGCATCTGTAAGCTATGGCTTCAATCAAGCTTTTGTGTTGCAGGGCAAGGAACTCGTTGTTAGCACCAGAATCTGTAAGATGATTGTAATTTGAAAAATGAGAGGATTTGTTCAGTAGAAAATTGGGATTAAAGCAGGGAATGATTCCATGCAGTAACTCAAAGCCTGATGCCTGTACAGGTGGGATGCCGTGGGAAAGCTGTGGCAGTGATTAGGAATTCCTTTGGGAAAGTATCAAGGACTGAACCATTGTGAAGTAGTGCAAGATAAATAGTAATGAAATGATGAAGGACTTCTTTTGATTAAACTGGGACATATTTAACAGTGGTGGAACACCCTCTCACCAGGGATGCCTCTGCCTGCCTCTCTGCCTGAAAGACTTGATGAATGCCTGGTTTCAAAGTAGCATAAATTTTCTGTTGATATTTAATTGACAAAGCTACAAATAGAAAATAACAGTGAGAGCACGTTTAAAATCATATGGATGAGCTGTGCTTTTGGGCCAAGTTTCTAACGGTCTGTGCAGGAAGATTTAATCATTGTAAATCCAGTAATATGCAAAAAAATGCTGCAGATTAAAAATAAAGTCCAGGTAGGATAATAACTGAAAACCACAGCTTATGCTACATGTGCAGGGATAAAAGTAACAATGCCTTGGAGCTGCATATGGTGAGATAAAGCAATAAATGCTGGAATGTTATCCTGGCAGCGTCAGACATTCTGTGAGACCACATTTGGGCTCCCAGAGAACAGTGTTGTCATATTGCAGGGGTGCAGCAAAGCACAGACACCTCCAGTCAGCTTTTGGGGAACACTGACTTGGAGAACTCTCAGCCACAGCTGTCTGGAATATTTCTGGAGAACCTTGCAACGAGGTCAAACAGCAAAGAAGCTGCTGGAAAGTGAGAAGTGGATTGATGAGAATTAGTTGCCTCCACTTGACACGTGGAGATGACAAGTGCTGGGATAAGATGAGGAGAAGAGGCTCTGCCAATGTGTTTTGGGCATGAAAACCAATTAGCAGGGAGGGTGAGGAGATGAGCTGGAGCCAGAGTGTGAAAGAAATGCATATAATCAGCTTGGGAGGAGAAAGTGTACTGCTGAAAGATCCTCACCAGTGACACCACAGACTGGAGCAGGAGCTGGGGACTGATGTGCTGCTTGCTGGGTGATTTGTGCTGCCTGGCTCTTTAGGGACACGTCTTTCCTGACTCTATGAAATTTTCTGTGCCTGTCATTTCTCTCCTGCCTGTGCCACACTTCTGATCTTTGGCCATCCCAGCACTTTCTGTGATTAAGACATACCTGTGGTTGCCCTAGGGGAGGTCAGTGACTAGCTGATGAGCAGTTCAGCCAGGAAGATTCACTTTTTGTCGACTATAACATATAATCTGAGTCCTCTCTGCCAACTGGCAGAGAACGTGACAAATCTATGCCTCAAAATACTCCACCACTTCAGCAGCTCTGCAGTTAATTATTCCTAGCAACTTGCAGATGGGATAAGGGTATAAAAATATATAAAACAAAAGGGGTTTTCTGCTTTGATAAGCTCTCACAGGAAAGTACAGAACAGCAAAATATTTTCCCCAAATATCCAGTAGCACACGAATTCTCCTTGTTGTCTTTGAATCATCTGAAGTTTTATGTTTGCAACGTAACTATCTAAGTTTTGAGGTGACCTTAATTTATAAGCACAATGAAAAAAACTTTCTGAATGGTAGGATTTATAGGGAATAAGGAATCGCTTGACAGGATGAAAAAGAAAAGGGAAAAATAAAAGAAGGATTTGGGGTGGAGAATGGCTCTGTTCATGGGCCCTGTCAGTACCATCCATTTGGTACAAGTCAGAGCAGAAGAATTTTCTGGAGAAATGTCTGTATCAACAGCTACAAAACTACTTCTTATTACTTGGCCCCAGGCTTTTCATAAGCTTAGAGATATTGTAAAGGCAGAATTCTTTGCCTTTGCACATTTCAAATATTTTAAATAATTTCTAAAGAGTTTTTTTAATGGTGCTGAGATTTGTCTCTCGTGGATGGTTCTGGTCATTATGAATAAGGTACAAGATGGTTCTATTTTCCAATATTGTCTTTGACTGATTAATGCCTCATTTAAATTCTCAGTCAGTGAAGATCTGATATTATTTTAGCTATTTCCCTTAATTGCCTTTGTGTTGTAATTTGACTTTAATTTTATAATTTTAATTAAAAAAAAAACTGTAAAAGCCCAGTATCTAAATAGTTTGCTAACATTAATTTTACTTTATGAAAAGAAAATAATTGAGTGTGGAGTTTCTAAATTGCTGCTTTTAGTCATTGAGATCCTGATAATGGTGAGAACTTGTTATCTTTGTATAGCACTTTAGATAATTAGGAAAAAATGAGATGTGGTGGCTGTTAACTTTTTCCTAACTGGGCTTCTGCCAGCACCAGCTTTGGGTGTTCCTCACACTGAGGGAACAACTGGGAGGCCAAGAACTAAACAGATGTGGAGAGCAAACCCTTGTTGAGTTGGGCTAAAATGACACCATGAGAGGATGTGGCAAACTGGGATTGGCCAAGAATGAGAGGACCTTCTCCTTAAAACCTGGCCCCTGGTTGAGATTTTAGTCTTGGTTGCTTAAATTTGGTTATGTAAACCTAAGCCACTGACAGCAGGGTGAAAAGAAGCTTTAAATCCATGTTTATTTTTTATTGTGGTCATTCATTGTCCATCAAAAACCATGGATTTGTTACTAGGGAATAACCATCCAGTAAATGCACAAAGGTCTCTTACACTCTTTAATTTATTGAGCTCTAAATGCTTTATTTTTTATCTCCATGATATTCTGGAATACAAACACTGGACTGGAGAGTGTGTGCTTGGAAAGGTTTGTCAGCAGTGCCAGTAAAGTCCACCAAAACCATCACATTTAATCTGAATGCAGGATTTCTTCCTGGTTGTCAGGCATTGGAAGGGGCTGCCCAGGGCAGTGGTGGAGTCACCATCCCTGGAAGTGTTCAAAAACCATGAGGAGGTGGCACTTGAACACAAGGTTTAGTGGTGAACCCTGTGCTGGATTGACAGTTGTACTTGATAATCTTACAGATCTTTTCCAACCTTAACAATTCCCTGATTCTATGATAATAAAAGGAAACAACTTTTTATCTCTCTCTTTTCTTTTTTTTTTTAATTTAGTTAGGAACAACCCTCAACTTAAATTCGCGAAGATGGCCTGGATACAATTTGGAGGTGTCATAGGGGATGTTCTGAACTTGCTAACTATCAAAAAAGATAGGAGAAAATCCAAAAGGGACCTTCCCCAGTTGGAAGCAGGGAATTGATAGTTGCTAGAAATACAAGAGGGCTGCAGAAAGCCAGGGCTGTGTCCAAGAGAAGAAAATGGAAAAGATCAATACCTGGCAGATTGAACAGGAAGGTGTGCCAGGAAAGGGTTGGGAGAACAATCTGAGGAGGGCATGAGAGCTAATAAATTCTTTTGCAGGCACGCCAGGTGGAAAAGCTGCCCACAGAGCTTGTGGGATGAGTAATAGAGGCACAAAAGGAATAGCCAGAGGAAGTAAGGCCAGAATAGAAAAGGAGGATGAATATTTTGCATCAATATCACTCCAGAGATGTTTGAGCAGGTTGCCAAGCTCCTGTTTTGAAGGTGAGTCCTTTCTGCAACCAGCTGCAGTTCCTCAGAGCTGTCATCAAGTCTGGAGACAAAGAAATGTGGCTGCATTTCCGAAAGCATGGGATGTGCATGCTGCCCAAAGGCACTGAGAGAAACTGGCTGCCATGAAAGGACAGGTGAGAAACAGTGGATAAACCATAGGAATTTGGCAGCTGTTGTCTTTCTTAAATACCTTCTGGGAAATGGGCTTCATCTCCTTGTCTTCACGTTTATAGCTCAGCTAAGCACCAGAGTTGGCTGCTCTTCACCTTCCAGCTGCCTTGGAGCTGAATCACTCTAGTCTGCTTTCTAGCTAAGGCTGTCCCTGAATTTTTTTCTCCTTCTTTGCCTTTGCATACTTAGCAATAGGATGCCTGCAAGCTGTTGGTAAATCCAGCAGCATTGGGGGTTTTTACTGCACACAAAGATGTCAATAATTAACACCAGGCAACCTGCTTGCTGATTGCTCTTCTTATGACTCTGCCACTGTTGAATCTTAAATACTCAGTGCAAAACATAAAAAAGATTCTGTGGGAACTGCTGTCTGGATGGAAGGAAAAGCAGAACTTTTTATTTACTTACACTGTAGGGTTTGCTTTGGGATCCTGGGAAGTGTTTTGAAAACTGGAGTGACAGGCAGCATGTGTTAATATAGCCACAGTGATATCTTTAAAACATAGTGAACATTTGAGGGATTTTCTTTTTATATTAAGTCACACTTTATCCTAACTTTTCCATAGTTCTTGCCATAGAATCCTGGAGGGGTTTGGGTTGGAAGGGACCTTAAAGACCATATCATTTCATGGGCAGGGACACCTCCCACTATCCAGGTTGCTCCAAGCCCTGTCCAGCCTGGCCTTGGACACTTCCAGGGATGATGCAGCTGCAACTTGTCTGGGCAACCTGTGCATAATATGCATTTATATGCAGATATGTGCAAACACAGATCTCTTTGCCCCTCCTTGAACTCTCCTTGTGGCTTGAAACCATTTGTCAGCTCTAGGAGGGGAATAACGCGAACGCCCGTGCCAAGAGTCGGCCTCTCTCACCCCTGCCACAAATCACAATAAACACATTTTACCATGACAAATGGAATACTTAGCATTCTACTCCAGATCTCCTGCTTCAGAAGGAATGGGAATATTGTGACCTGGCAGCTGACTGGGCTGTTAGCCCGTGATGGAGCCTGTTAGCCCGTGATGGAGCACCCGGTGCCGCACGCGCCGTGCACCTCCAAGCACGATGCCAATTATTTTCCCTGGCAAGCTGTCACCTGGCAGGCCGACTCTACTTTTGCAATTGTCCCTGAAGTATAGGAAACTAAATGATGCACAACAAGGCAGGCATGGTTTGTTTAGAATTGCTGCTGTAGGTGTTCCCGTATGGAAATGATTCTCTGGGGAAGCGTATCAGGAGGTGCTACATATTGAAATAGGCAGAAGAAAGCCTGATTTGGGATGGAATAAGTGTCAAGTCAAATTGTTGCATGTTATTGTGGGTTTCCTGTGCTGCCTAATTTCCCAACAGTTGCTTTCTGTATTTGCTTTCTGGCTTACAGCTGTTCCTTGTCAGCTCTTTAGTTTTGTAAGTGGCAAAAAAACCCGTGTATCACAATTTGGATTTAACCCCCTGGTAGCACACATTGTATCCCAGAACTGACTAATGGGATTCATGGAAATTTTCTAACTCAGTTCATTCCAGAGCTCAGAATTCTCTGATGACCAGTATGAAGCCACATGCCGTGCAAACCTCCATTGGATTTGCTTTTATAAATACCTGTGAATACATTTAGGAAACGTTCACACATTTGCTGTTTTAAGGGAGCTGGTGGTGTTTGGATCAAAGGCAGGAACTCGGTTTACAAAGAGTGCAGTCATCTTCACACCTCCTACCAGGCTAATGCCCAGGAACCTCCTGGTTCTCCTGCTGTTTGGAATTTCCCAGGTGATTGCCAGAGATAATTTTCTCCTGCCCACTTAATTACAGCGAGTCTCATTGAAAACCAGGGCTGATCATGTTTCTGGCTCAGTGAAATGGTATTAACTCTGGGCTTGTCTTTTGAGCCCGTGGATGTCGTTTGGAAGATAAAACACAGATAATGTCAAGGTTTTCTTAAAGGAAATCTAACCATTACCTCAAGTAATGCCTCTGGAGCTTGACAAATGCAGCTATTTGTTACCAGCTAGAATTGCAAGAGCTCCATCAGAAGGCTTTAGGTCAGAAATTGAAACAGCAGCAAGTTTAGTTGCATTAGCTACTATTGCAAGAGGCCTCACCCTGGTAGTTTGATTTTCCTGCCTTTTCTCAGCAAAAATAACACATAAGATGCAGTAAACTGACCTTTAGTGTTTGCTCTGCAATATATTGGAAAGACAGAAAAAAAGACAGAGAGAAAGAAAGAGAAAGAGAGAAAGAAAGAGAAAGAGAGAAAGAAAGAGAAAGAGAGAGAGAAAGAGAAAGAGAGAAAGAAAGAGAAAGAGAGAAAGAAAGAGAAAGAGAGAAAGAGAGAGAGAAAGAGAGAGAGAAAGAGAGAAAGAGAAAGAGAGAAAGAGAAAGAGAGAAAGAGAAAGAGAGAAAGAGAGAAAGAAAGAGAGAAAGAGAAAGAGAAAGAGAGAAAGAAAGAGAAAGAGAGAAAGAGGAAGAGAAAGAGAGAAAGAGAGAAAGAGAGAAGAGAGAAAGAAAGAGAAAGAGAGAAAGAAGAGAAGAGAAAGAGAAAGAGAGAAAGAAAGAGAAAGAGAGAAAGAAAGAGAAAGAGAAAGAGAAAGAGAGAAAGAAAGAGAAAGAGAGAAAGAAGAGAAAGAAAGAGAGAAAGAGAAAGAGAAGAGAGAGAAAGAAAGAGAAAGAGAGAAAGAAAGAGAAAGAGAGAAAGAAAAAGAGAGAAGAAAAAGAGAGAAAGAAAAGAGAGAAAGAAAAGAGAGAAAGAGAAAGAGAGAAAGAAAGAGAAAGAGAGAAAGAAAGA